>NC_140166.1:41824491-41841991 GCF_963971535.1 Notolepis coatsorum | reverse complement strand
GAACACAGGGAGACAGCTGGGGTAGAGAGGAGAGAGATTATTGGGGGGATTGATGGGGATTGTGTACAGTATGTGTGTGTGGGGGGGGGGGGGGGGGGGGGGGGCGGCGAGACCACTGCCGGCTCGAGACGAAACACAGCCGGCAAACTATACAACTAGACAGGGGACAGCCAGAGGCAGGAGGGCATGCTGTACTAGATAAGAACATGTTGTTTTATTACTGGAATAACCAATACTGCTCACCCTGACTATAAAAATATTTATTCATTTCCAATATATTTTCTCCCTCCAGTGCTGACTGACAGTTAGCTGTTAAAAGCATAATAGGTGATGCAATTTGCACGCTTTGCTGTCATAACCCAAACTGGGGTTATACTGCCTCGTGCCAGGCATGCATCAGAAGGCAGTGCCGAATGTGAATAGAGAGACGTTACATAATTCCATAATTGAAATAGAACCCTCAGCCTCTCGTTCTTTCTCCTGGCGGTAGAGGGAAGTACCGGCTCACAGTTTGAGGACAAATGGAAGTAAATTGTGTCAGACATTATTTCCCTTTGGTGTGAACGACAAAAAGGATGATGGGATTGTCTAGACAACAGCATGTGTGTTTTATACATGGCAGTCCTGCTGTCTGGATTGACGTGTCTTTTTGAAAAAGCTCTTGTCGCATTATTCTATTGATTGTTATTCTTCCCCCCTCCTCTCTCCCTCTCTCTCCCCCCTCCCTCATTCTCTCCCTCTCCATCTCTGTTGAAATGGCTCTAGGAGGGATATTGTGAGGACAGTAGAGGCAGCTCTGTAAACCAAGATCTGTCATTTGAGGTAAGAAGACACTGGATTGTGTTGAACTGTGTGTGTGTGCGTGCGTGTGTGTGTGCGTGCGTGCGTGCGTGCGTGTGTGTGTGTGTGTGTGTGTGTGTGTGTGTCATCTGCCTGTGATGTCTATCTTTGTCACGTAGACCTTAGTTGCCGTTGGTAACTTGGTACTTCATCCTGGGTGAAGCAATTTTGGAGGTTGGTAGAAGTTGAGGGAGTGGCAACAATAGCCACTAGTTCTAATCACTCTTTGTGTGTGTGTTTGTACATTTAGCCTAAGCTTTGCCTAGTAAGTTGCATACGGGATAGACCTGTTTATTATGTTAACACAAGTGTTTGAGCACGTACATATTAGGGCACATTCCTTATTACCCAGAAAAAATGGCAATTGCAGTGGAAAGTCAGTAGTATGTCCTATTTTTGCTCTCACAGGCAAACATGTCAATCTCTAAGCTCATTATATGAGCCGTGGTGTTGGTGCGGAGCGGAGTAAACGAACACGAAGCAGTTCTCTCCCCAGCTGCTCAGATTGACTAGAGACCAGGCGTTTAGCCCTTTCACCCGTCTGTGGTGTGATAGTAAAGGGTTAACCTTCTGTAGCGTGGTAGTGAAAGGGTTAACGCTTTGTCGCGTGGCAGTGAAAGGGTGAACCTTCTGTGTTGTAGCAGTGAAAGGGTTAACCATTTGGTAGCGTGGCCGTGAAAGGGTTAAGGTTTATCTCCCGGCCGCGATGGAACGAGACGAGCGCTGCAGCGACGAAGCGGCGGCCTCGGTTTAAAGCGCCCCGCGCTGCGAGCTGATTGGCTACAGAGGCAGGCATGTGTTGATACAGGCGGCCAGCGAAAGAGGGAGGAGGAGGAGGAGGAGGAGGAACTTAGTGGGCCGTCCTCTCTCTTAAGTTCTAGACGAGTCAAATGAGGTAAATGGAGTAAAAGTTAGTGGGTCACGCAGGCACGCCTATGTGTATGTGTGTGTGTGTGTGTGTGTGTGTCTGTCTGTGAGTGTATGTTTGTGTTTGTATCTGTCTGTGAGTATGTGTGTGTGTGTGTGTGTCTGTCTGTGAGTGTATGTGTGTGTGTCTGTCTGAGTGTATGTTTGTGTGTGTCTGTCTGTAAGTATGTGTGTGTGTGTCTGTCTGTGAGTGTATGTGTGTGTCTGTCTGTGAGTGTATGTGTGTGTGTGTCTGTCTGTCTGTAAGTGTATGTGTGTGTGTGTCTGTCTGTAAGTGTATGTGTGTGTGTGTGTGTCTGTCTGTCTGTGAGACACTTGTGTGTGTGTGTGTGTGTGTGTGTCTGTGTCTGTGTCTGTCTGTGAGTGTATGTGTGTGTGTGTGTGTGTGTGTGTGTCTGTCTGTGAGTGTGTGTGTGTGTCTGTGAGTGTGTGTGTGTGTGTGTCTGTCTGTGAGTGTGTGTGTGTGTGTGAGTGTGTGTGTGTGTGGACCATAATAACCTGTAGCACGTGCCCGCTGGGCGCTGCTGCTCCCTGGCCGAGTCGGGGCACGACGCTCGTGTGTTTGTATGGAAGGGAATTTGAATGGCGTGCGTTCACAAAAAAAGGGATTTTAGTCAATGCCGAACAAGCTCTTGCCAGTTACAGCACACTGTTACATAAGTGTGTCTTGTGATGTGTTCTCTCCGTATTAGGAGGAAAATCTTATTTTGACCTGCTTGTCAGATAAATTCATGTATTGTATTAACCGCCCAAAAGCATTTAACCACACAGTAATGCTGAATTCATAATGATTAAACTTAGGACTGTGGGATATTACTTCAGTTCACAAACTATGCTTTGGATCAAATGCAAACAGGAATATTATATCTGCGTCCTACTTCACTGCTTAACTTGCAATGCAATGTTTAGCCAACTATTAAAAACATGTTCTCCCCTGTGTGGGTTTTCTCTGGGTAGGCTACTCCCTGCAATGGCAGGGAGGACATTAGAGATGGAGTTGGTCCCCAGGATGGGTCAAATGCAGAGGACAACCTCCTGGTATATCCAAAAATGTACTTGACAAAGATTCTAATTGATTCTAATTCTAACTTGCTCAGATCTGCTGACATACAGTATACAATAAGCTATGTCTAATCCACATGCCTGTGTAGATAGGCTTCTTATCAGCTAACTCTGCACTGAATCTGCCATCTGCCATCTGGGTAAATGATCATTCAATTGTCTCTTGGTCTGGACAGTCCGTTCATAACGAGCCAGTTTTTATCTGACATGTTTGTGCTTTTGTGCCTTTGTCTTTCCTGAGCCATTGTTTTTAGAATGTCAGTGGTTGTGAGGTTTACCCTCAGTGGACTATGTTCTCATTATCTTTTCACTGTCAAACATTTCCCTGGTTACACAGTCAACACAAACACTGTCTACAGTGAACAGATGGAGCAGTCCCATGATATTTTAAAGATCAACCCTCCCCCGAAGACAAAACAGCTCCAATACTAGAAAGGTGCGCTCAGCAGGGCACATATCTCCACCAGGCGGCATCCTGCATGTTAGGTGGGGCTTAAAGGAACACGCCAACATTTAGGGAAATTAGCTTATCGTCTTCTCCAGAGAGAGAGACAAGAAGATGGATACCAGTTTCCTCTCTGTGCGTTCAGTAGAAAGCTATCTGGCTGCACGTTAGCCTAGCTTAGCACAATGAATGGAAGCGGACATGGCCGGTTAGCCTTCGGGAGAGGTGTTAGTTGGACAATGCCTAGGCTAACCGGCCATGTCCGCTTCCATTCATTGTGCTAAGTTAGGCTAACGTGCAACGGGGCAATCATAAACCAATGAAAGCAGATCCCCCGCATTATTCGTATTACACTATTAGTACTACAAGTTTGATCGACCACAGACTTGTAGTCTGCGGATACACCGACAGACAGACCCGCAGATCAACCGATTACATGATCTTACTTTACTTACTCAGAAGTAGGGATGTCCGATATTATCGGCCTACCGATATTATCGGCCGATATTGGCATTAAAATGTGATATCGGAAAATATCGGTATCGGTTTAAAAAAAAAAGAAAAAAAACTATAACCTTTATTTACCCAGGCAAGCAAGTAAGAACAAATTCTGATTTTATTTATTGTCAAAAGTATGCATAATGTTGTGTTAATTCCACAACAAGACATATGTAATGTTAATTACCTGAATTTATTCAGTTTTTTTGGGGGGGAAACCCTGCATTTATCGTATCGGTTGATATTGGTTGATATCGGTATCGGAAATTAAGAGTTGGACAATATCGGTATATCGGTATCGGTAAAAAAGCCAATATCGAGCATCCCTACTCAGAAGTATTTTATATTAACCTAATAGTGTTGTCACGATACTGGAATTTCGACTTCAATAAGATACCTTGAAAAGTATCGATACTTCGATACCATTTTGATAAAAAAATAAATAAAAAAAAAATATATATATATATATATATTTTTTTTTATAAACAAATTTAGCTTTTGTTGCTGGTTGATTTTCCTCAGCTTCTCTCTGGTACTATAAGAGAAGATAAATATAACACTTTTAAAACCCTTTGTTTATCTTTAGATCACACATTTAAAAATAACTGTTCATCTCACTTCAATCATTTTTATTGCAGATGCAGAACATGGTATTTTCTCAAGCAGACAGATGTAAACACTGTAATCTGTGTTGCATGTACCTGACAAACTGAACTGTTTGTATTACAGTTAGTAACAGTTTCGGTTTTTATTTAAAGATAACGAGAGAGAGAGAGAGAGAGAGAGAGAGAGAGAGAGGCTATGCTCGGAGCATTTTAGTAACGTTACATTTTCAACAAGATTGCTGCTATTTAAAGGGGAACTCCAACATTTTTGGAAATTAGCTTATTTAACATCTTCCCTGGAGTTAGACAAGAAGATACATACCTTTTTTGTCTCTGTGCGTGCATTTTAGCTTTGGGAATAGACGCTCCGTTAGCATAGCTTAGCTTCATCACTGGAAGTGAGGCAGGACAGTAGCCTTACAGTGCCTTACAGTGTATTGCAAGGTCTGACATTGACCAAACTTGATATGCATGACCTTGGTGGGCTCTAGGTCAACTCCTGAAAAGGGGGTCAATGTCAGACTTTGCAATCAACAGTTAGGGGGCTAATAACCCTTGCCATAATTTCAGTGCGCCCCCTAACTTTTGATTGCAAGGTCTGACATTGACCCCCTTTTCAGGAGTTGACCTAGAGCCCACCAAGGTCATGCATATCAAATTTGGTCAATGTCAGACCTTGCAATACACTGTAAGGCACTGTAAGGCTACTGTCCTGCCTCACTTCCAGTGATGAAGCTAAGCTATGCTAACGGAGCGTCTATTCCCAAAGCTAAAATGCACGCACAGAGACAAAAAGGGTATGTATCTTCTTGTCTAACTCCAGGGAAGATGTTAAATAAGCTAATTTCCAAAAATGTTGGAGTTCCCCTTTAAACACTTCATGGAAACGGGGTAACGTTAACCTTATGTCGACTGTAGTATTGTATGTAGGGATGCACGATAATTATCGGGCCGATATCAGCAATTATGACGTCATCCCGATAAACTCGATAACGTTATTAATAGCTCCGATAATATAATATATTTTTTGGTAAAAAAAAATGCGGTGTGGGTGAATTGGAATGAAGTGCGTTTGTTTTGACTAAAGGCTCCTCCCGTTTTGTCAGTACTGTGCTACGACTGACAGTGTGTGGTTTAGGAACAGGGCGTTTTACACAAATCCAGCGCTCCCTTACTTGGCTGTGACGTAGCCACGCAAGTTAACAACAAAGATGGCCGCGTCGGTACTCGGAGTTTCAGAGTAAAAAGATCGCTTGCTATTTGTAATAAATGCAATGCAGACGTTCCAGAAGGAGGGAAAAGGGCAACAACTTGCAATACATCCAGCCCGACGGGTCATCTGCGGCATCACCACCGCCACGACGGACAGACAGACCGGCGCATGCAGTTCAGCGTCGCGGAGCATTTAGCCTGCTGGCTACCTAGCTCCACTTCAACCAGCATCGGGAGATCCAGCAGCTTGTCGATGTGCTAATAGCCTCAGCAAGCTAACGTTAGCTGGCTCCAGCAGCTTGTCGATCTGCTGGAGTTTCAAGTTCAAGTTTCAAGTTTCTTTAATAGTTGTCATACAGAAGTACAGAATACTTTTATACAAAATGCTTCTTACTGTTGCGCTCCAGAGACTGTGCAAGACAAGATAAGTATGAAATAAAATAACATAGTAAAATTAGAAGTAAAAAAAAAATGAGGTCACAGTGTTCAGTTTAGACATATGTACAATGTTCGATGCAGAATAGTAGTTACCATACAATATACAATACTGTGCAGTGTACTAATATACAATACTATATAGTGCAAGGCAGAAATGGAGAAATGGGACGAGGTGCAATTTAGGTACAATTCACAGTAGGTGTACGAGTTGTAGTGCAAATCCTTTATCAATAAATATAAAGTGTAAGTGTGTTTGTGTGATCTAAAGTGTGGAGAGTGGGTGCTGCAGTGTGTTGTTTGTTTGAGTGAGTGTGTGCGTGTGGGTGTGTGTGCTGTGTGCATTTGATGGTTGTTGCATAGTGATTATTGTTCGTTTAGCAGCCTGATGGCCTGGGGATAGAAGCTTCTTCTGAGTCTTTCTGTGCTCGCCTTAAGACTCCGGTATTGCTTGCCTGACCGCAGCAGTTCAAAGAAGCAGTTGTTCGGGTGGCTCGAGTCCTTAATAATTCTCTTAGCCTTCCCCTTGCACCGCTTGTTGTAAATGTTCTGGAGGGTGGGAAGCCCCCCTCCAATTGTGCGTTCGGCTGAACGTGTCACTCTTTGTAGTCTGCTACGGTCTTGTGCAGTGCTATTCCCAAACCAGGAGGTGATGTTGCCGGTCAGGATGCTCTCTATTGTACATGAGTAGAAGTTCCTAAGGATCTTCTGACTGACTTGGAACTTCCTTAGGCGCCTGAGGAAGTAGAGGCGTTGTCGTGCCTTCTTCACAACACTGTCAATGTGTGTGGTCCATGTCAAGTCCTCGGATATGTGGGCTCCGAGGTACTTGAAACTGTTCACTCTCTCAACCGGTGCCCCGTCGATGCTGAGGGGGCTGTAGTCCTTGACCCCCGACCTCCTGAAGTCCACAATCATCTCTTTTGTTTTGCTGACGTTCAGGGAGAGGCAGTTCTCCTGACACCACTGTGACAGGTTCTCTACCTCTTCCAGGTAGGCCCTTTCGTCGTTGGCAGAGATCAGGCCCACCACTACTGTGTCATCAGCAAATTTGATGATGGTGTTGTTGTTCCGCTGTGCTACGCAGTCATGTGTGTACAGGGAGTAGAGGAGGGGGCTCAGAACACAGCCCTGGGGGGCCCCTATGTTGAGCGTGATGGATGAGGAGGTGCAGTTGCCGGCTCTTACCACCTGGGGTCTAACGTTAGGTTGCTGAGGCTATTAGCACATCGACAAGCTGCTGGATCTCCCGAATGCTAACGTTAGCTTGACTGGTTGCTGGCTAACTAATGAAGCTACTCGTCCCGGGAGATAACGGCGTTGCCTGGCTGGTTGTTGGCTAACTAATGTAGCTACTCGTCCCGTGAGATAACGGCGCTGCCTGGCTGGTTGCCCTTCTGTCAAACTTCTTTAATTTAGCAAACGATGCTAATGATGGTGATGCCGCAGGTGACCCGTTGTTGTGGTGGTGATGTGTCCACTCAAAGCCTCTTTATCAAGGCTCCGCTTTGAAAAAAGAAGAACAAAAAGCTTCGAGCGTCTTAGGTTGGATGCACCACAAGCTGTTGACGGATTGTGAATTTTCATTTGGAAAAATAAATATGGTCACTTTATCAGTCAAAACTGTTGTCTTGGCTTTTGTTTCTGTTGTCTGGTTAGGTCACATTTAAGTTGGTGTTAAGTTATTGTCCTGGGAAGTCTTTTTATGTATTATTATTGTATTGTGATATGTTTTGTTTCATGTTAAAAAAAAAAAAGTTTGATCAAAAAAAATATATACATTAAAAATGTTTTATAATACAATAAATATCGGTTATCGATATCGGTTATCGGCTTGAGGAGCATAAAGTTATCGGTATCGGTATCGGTGTCAAAAAAGCAATATCGTGCATCCCTAATTGTATGACCTCGACATAACGTTTAAACGTTAACGTTACTCCGTTTCCATGCAGTAATTATAAAAGTGGCCAGCTAAGCTAAGGGAGCTAACGGCTAGCAGTAGCTAACGTTAGCTGATAGCTGCCTGTAACGTTACTAACAACTTATCAGCTGTTGATATTATGCGCCATCAGTAGACAACGTATCATGTATTAAACTAGAGTTAATGGTTTAATGCTTCAGTCACAGTGACGTTGAAAGAGCAGCTGTCACGAACCTCTTTCATTTCTTTATGGAGATCCGCGTTGGCACTGATCTGTAACACCGCTTGCAAATAGCATTGGGGCATCTTCTTTAGCTTGTCCTTCGTTGTTTACTTCAAACCCGAAGTACCTCCAAACAGCACTTCTGCTGTTTTCTTTATCCACAAGCACAAGTTGCGGATGCTCTGCATTTGCCATCTTCAGCTAAAATGTTTGTCGGCTCTGTGAGGGGGAGGGCTGGAGGAGGCGGAGGGGCAAGCGTGCTCTGAACAGCGTGTCAACAACTTGCGGTAGAACACTCGCCAGCTGGTACCGATACTGCAGAAAGTATCTGTATTTCAGGAAATGAGTATCGAAACCATTTTAAATATTCAGTATCGATATGTATCGATACTTCGATATTTTTGAAAACACTATAACCTAAACATAGAAATCTGGACCACTTATTTGTCAAACACTTTGCCCAAAGTTGTTGAAATGGCACAACTTCTCAATGGAGAGTCTGTTTACTGGGGTCTAATATATTGATGCATTATTCCAAGTTGCAATCAATTCATCATGGTATAGCCTAGTAACCAGAACGTCTCGAAAAGATTGTTGGTGTTAAGGTAATATAAAATCCTTCTAAGTAAAATAAATGAGAGGAAATGAGAGCAAGGTGAGAGGTAGATTGTAGGACCACAATACACTAAAACACAGACTGTGCTAACATGGATCTTTCCCCTCCATACACAGGATTTCCTCTTCATACAGTACATCAAACAAACCTTACACAGTAAATGCAGACAGAGCAAAGACACGGTTAAGTCATTGACTGCATGACAACAGACGGAAAGTTAACTGATTTTAAGTTGTACGTGTGCGAAATCCCCACCCTCGATCAGAAATGGGTTAACAGTGACTTAGGCTACGTTTAGACGGAGAGAGTCTGAACAGAAACCGCAAAAGTCGTCTTGCGGTCTCACCTTTAATTTTGCGTTTAGACTAGCGTTTTGGGATGGAATTCTCCGTGCAGACGAGGCTGTAACGACTCGAGACGACTGAGCCCCGCTGTCACACGATTGGCGCATATGTCACATGACGTGCTGTGAAGACCCGCCCTACTCTGCCTCTGATTCGCAGACTGTGGGTGGGGAATGTGATTGGACCAAAGCAGAGTCACTCACAGACAGTGGCTCCAGTGTGATAGCCGCGGGACAGATTCTTGTGTATTTAAAAGTACTGCCAATGTAGCCTTCAGGTGATCGCCATGGATAGAATCAGACATGTTTTGTTTACGCTTCTAGGCTACTGGCGCATGCCTGTGATGTAAGCAGTATGCGCGACGAGAGCCTTGACAACCCTTTCGTCATCGTTTTATGCGGTTTGACAGTTTAGATGAGAGCGCAAAGGTTTATCGTTTCTAGGAATTCCACCCTGGAAGGTGGTCTCACTTTTTTACGGTTTCACCCCGTAAAAACGCAGTTTCCGTATAAACGAAAGGCACATCCGAAAAAATATTTTTGCGGATTCACCTGCTAGCGTTTCCGTCTAAACAGAGTCTTAGTTTCCGTGGTAACACTGAATGACTGATCATTGTGGTAATAATAATAATAATAATAATAATAATAATAATAATAATAATAATAATAATAATAATTCATTTATTTTGTATAGTGCTTTTCAAAGACCCAAAGTCGCTGACAATAGGCAAAAAAGAAACAAAGAAAACAAAGAAACAGAACCATAGGGAAACGGAGGACAATAAGAATACACAGGAAACATAAAACCACGAGTAACGGATAACAAATACGGGAGTGAGTAGGGGAGACAGTCGGGAGGAGAGTAAGGGAAAACCAAGGGGGGTGGGGGGGGGGGGGGGGGGGGGGGGGGCAGGAGAGGAGAGAACGTGGGCCAGGGGGAAATGGTGGAGAGTTGGAGGAGGGTGGTTATGGGTAAGGAAGGTTGAATGCTTGGGAGAACAGGTAGGTTTTGAGTCTGGATTTGAAGGTGGAGAGTGAGGAGAGTCTCTGATGGTCTGAGGGAGGGAGTTCCAGAGTCGGGGTGCAGCTCGTGAGAAAGCCCGGTCACCGAAACTTTTGAGTTTGGATGACGGGACACTAGTGAGGGAAAGAGTGGAAGAGGACCGGAGGGAACGGGTGGGGCGGTAGGGGAGAAGGAGGTCAGTCAGGTAGGGGGGGGGGGGGGGGCAGGCTATGGAGGGCTTTGAAGGTGAGGAGTAGTGCTTTGAAGTTAATGCGTTCTTGATCGGGAGCCAGTGGAGGACAGGAGTGTATAGTATATAGATGTATAGTACACACAGGAAGTGGAGGGTTTGACATCACCTATTCCATTCATGTGTTTGTTTTCAATGTATTTACTGTATTAATCCATTCAGCTAGCAACGAATGTGGATTTTCTAATCCACATTATGAACGTTGATGTCGTTCAGGTGTCATTGAGGCTCGGTGCACTGAAGCACGTATTCCTTTCAAATGTCACCCCATACGACTCCCCCGACACTAACCGTGTGCGAGACAGGCTCTAGTTGTCATGGCTCCCAAATGACATTCTCTAACCGCATGTATATTCACCAAGAAATAAAAAGATTAAACGGAGCACTCAATCACATGTCAAGGAGAGACTGACTGACAATCGCTGCAGTGTTGTCGTGTTTTTTTCCCGCTCTCAACTAATGGGCACCTAACACAGACGCTGTTCTCGGTGCTGTCTATCCTGCCTCGGAGCTCGTGTTTGTTGCAAGGGCTCAGGGCATAACCTAAGTACTGGCCTGGATCCGTGCAGGCACGGTGAGCCGTGGCCAAGCTCTTGGTGTGTTGTCGACGATGGCGTCTGTGTTTCTCCTGGATGAGAAAGTGGCTGTCAGCCGCCTAGTGCCGCAGTTAATGAAAATGAATGGAGGAAAAGAAGGAGGCTCCCTCTTGTTTAACTCTCGCCTCTCTGGAGGTTGCTGTGCAGTTAATACCCACCGGGGGACCCAGAGCTTATAGTCCTGACGACGATCCACAATCCTACTCCTGCCAGGTTTTATAGAACACATCACTACAGCTGGGAGCTCTTGAGTCTCAGAATACAGTACTGAGGCACGGACATCAAATGTCTGTTTCAGAAAATACTAAAGGATTGTTTTGAGGACAGTGCAGTTTTGTTTTCTACACCATTGAACACCTTTGTTGATTTACACTACCCCACCAAGGCTGTTGGATGTGTGCATGATAGGAAGTGCTAACACGGAGAGCAATGGATATAGTGTTGTTGTAGCCTCTCTTTACTGCTACATGCGAACGCTGGCCCTTTAAGTCGGGCTACGCCTGACTTGAACATATGGGAGCTAATCTTAGCCTGACTCCTGGGAGAGCCATGACTGGCAACACGCCACTGTGCAGTACTAGAGAAGGTCTCTCTCTCGCTCTCTCTCTCTCTCGCTCTCTCTCTCTCTCTCTCTCTCTCTCTCTCTCTCTCTCTCTCTCTCTCTCTCTCTCTCCACTGTGCAGTACTAGAGAAGGTCTCTCTCTCTCTCTCTCTCTTCACTGTGCAGTACTAGAGAAGGTCTCTCTCTCTCTCTCTCTCTCTCTCTCTCTCTCTCTCTCTCTATCTCTCTCTCTCTCCACTGTGCAGTACTAGAGAAGGTCTCTCTCTCTCTTCACTGTGCAGTACTAGAGAAGGTCTCTCTCTCTCTCTCTCTCTCTCTCTCCACTGTGCAGTACTAGAGAAGGTCTCTCTCTCTCTCTCCACTGTGCAGTACTAGAGAAGGTCTCTCTCTCTCTCACTGTGCAGTACTAGAGAAGGTCTCTCTCTCTCTCTCCACTGTGCAGTACTAGAGAAGGTCTCTCTCTCTCTCTCTCTCTCTCTCTCTCTCTCGCTCTCTCTCTCTCTCTCTCGCTCTCTCTCTCTCTCTCTCTCTCTCTCTCTCTCCACTGTGCAGTACTAGAGAAGGTCTCTCTCTCTCTCCCCACTGTGCAGTACTAGAGAAGGTCTCTCTCTCTCTCTCTCCACTGTGCAGTACTAGAGAAGGTCTCTCTCTCTCTCTCTCCACTGTGCAGTACTAGAGAAGGTCTCTCTCTCGCCACTGTGCAGTACTAGAGAAGGTCTCTCTCTCTCTCTCTCTCCACTGTGCAGTACTAGAGAAGGTCTCTCTCTCTCTCTCTCCTCCACTGTGCAGTACTAGAGAAGGTCTCTCTCTCTCTCTCTCTCTCCACTGTGCAGTACTAGAGAAGGTCTCTCTCTCTCTCTCTCCACTGTGCAGTACTAGAGAAGGTCTCTCTCTCTCTCTCCACTGTGCAGTACTAGAGAAGGTCTCTCTCTCTCTCTCCACTGTGCAGTACTAGAGAAGGTCTCTCTCTCTCTCTCTCTCTCTCCACTGTGCAGTACTAGAGAAGGTCTCTCTCTCTCTCTCTCTCCACTGTGCAGTACTAGAGAAGGTCTCTCTCTCTCTCTCTCCACTGTGCAGTACTAGAGAAGGTCTCTTTCTCTCTCCACTGTGCAGTACTAGAGAAGGTCTCTCTCTCTCTCCACTGTGCAGTACTAGAGAAGGTCTCTCTCTCTCTCCACTGTGCAGTACTAGAGAAGGGTCTCTCTCTCTCTCTCCACTGTGCAGTACTAGAGAAGGTCTCTCTCTCTCTCCACTGTGCAGTACTAGAGAAGGTCTCTCTCTCTCTCCACTGTGCAGTACTAGAGAAGGTCTCTCTCTCTCTCTCTCCACTGTGCAGTACTAGAGAAGGTCTCTCTCTCTCCACTGTGCAGTACTAGAGAAGGTCTCTCTCTCTCTCCACTGTGCAGTACTAGAGAAGGTCTCTCTCTCTCTCTCTCCACTGTGCAGTACTAGAGAAGGTCTCTATCTCTCTCCACTGTGCAGTACTAGAGAAGGTCTCTCTCTCTCTCTCCACTGTGCAGTACTAGAGAAGGTCTCTCTCTCTCTCTCTCTCTCTCTCTCTCTCTCCACTGTGCAGTACTAGAGAAGGTCTCTCTCTCTCCACTGTGCAGTACTAGAGAAGGTCTCTCTCTCTCTCCACTGTGCAGTACTAGAGAAGGTCTCTCTCTCTCTCCTCTCTCCACTGTGCAGTACTAGAGAAGGTCTCTCTCTCTCTCCACTGTGCAGTACTAGAGAAGGTCTCTCTCTCTCTCTCTCTCCACTGTGCAGTACTAGAGAAGGTCTCTCTCTCTCTCCACTGTGCAGTACTAGAGAAGGTCTCTCTCTCTCTCTCATCCACTGTGCAGTACTAGAGAGAGTCTCTCTCTCTCTCCACTGTGCAGTACTAGAGAAGGTCTCTCTCTCTCTCTCTCTCTCTCTCTCTCTCTCTCTCTCTCTCTCTCTCTCTCTCTCTCTCTCTCTCTCTCAATTCAATTCAATTCAATTCAATTCAATTCAATTCTATTCAAATGGGCTTTATTGACATGGGAAACATACGTTTACATTGCCAAAGCCAAACAAAACAAAACAATCAAACAGAGAAAACAAAAGAAATCAGTACATTACAGAAGGAATTTCTTGTACAGTCTTTATGGTGGTTGTATTCCGTTGGATGTCCTTTTCTTGTCACAGCTGCTCACAAATCTTGCTGCTGTGTTTGTGTGACCGGTGTACGGCGTTGTGTTTATGTTGTGTATATATTTTTGTTACAAAGGCACAAAATGCAGCAGCATTAGGGATACAGTCATGATGTTCTGCAACACGAGCTGTCTCATACCTCGGAGACACTCATAAGAATTACACATTAGAATGACACATTAGAATTACACATTAGAAAAATATATTGGAAAAATAAACAATTTAATACAAAACGGACCAAAAACATGGGAGCTACTGTACACACATACATGTTGTTACAAAGGCACAAAATGCAGCAGCATTAGGGATACAGTCATGACGTTCTGAAACACGAGCTGCGATTGGGAAAAGACACGACGTCCATTAGCCTGTTACCAGCGCACGTGCTGTGTGCAAACCCCCTACATGCTAGCTACTAAAGTGCATTTATCAAGTTCCCTAACCCAGTCAAACCTCCCACAAAACAACTGCACAGGTACATATTATCAACATGAGTTACATTACAAACTCGTTTCACAGTTTAGGAATATACTATACAATATTTAACAACTTTTAGACCGAAGTCTATCATTGAACATAAGAGTTAGACCTCACCTGTCTCATACCTCGGAGACACTGGCGCATTAAACAGGAACCAGACAAAATTATACGTGCTCCGGGAGGGAGGTGCCGATTTCAAAATAAAAGACTTAGCTCCCAAAAGTGCAATAAAATAAAACGAAAGCAATGAAATAAAACCAAAGCAATAAAATAAAACGTTAAGGATTATTAGTGGAATGTATTAAAGTGTATTTTGTGATGGGGTGTAATTATCCATACAAGGCAACAAGGCACATTTGCACATTCTTGTATTTCTCCCAGTAGGTATGGGAGTTGTCCATGTTTTCAAAGTCTCTTTGGGTGTTTGCAATTTGTGGGAAGTATATGTCTCTGATGTCTTGGTATAGTGGGCAGGTTGTTAAGAAGTGGAGCTCGGTTTCCACCTCTTCTTGTGTGCAGTGGGTGCATAGTCTGTCGCTTGGGAGCCAGGTCTGCCTATGGCGGCCTTTCTCAATGGCTAGGCTGTGCTTGCTGTACCTAATCAAGGATCTTCTTAGTTTTGGGTCAGTCACAGTGCTCAGGTATTCTGCCACTGTGTACTCTCTGTTTAGGGCCAAATAGCATTTCAATTTGCTCTGGTTTTGGGTTGATTCTTTCCAATGTGTCAGATAGTTTTCTTTTTGTTTTCTTATCATTTGATTTAGTCCAGTGTGGTTTCTGTCTGGTGGCTCTGCTTGTGTTTGTGAGCAGAGTCCCAGAACCATCTGGCTGAGTGGGCATCTATCGAGGTTCTCTCTGTGGGTGAGGGCTATGTTGTGGAGTGTGTCTGGGTCACTTTCTTTTAGGTGATTGTGGAATTTGAATGCTCTTTTTTTGGATTTTGATGATTAGTGGGTATCTTCCTAGTTCTGCTCTGCATGCATTATTTGGTGTTTTCCGTTGGGTGGAGGATGGATTTGCAAAATTCTGCATGCAGAGTCTCAATTGGGTGTTTGTCCCATTTGGTGAAGTCTTGGTTTGCAAGTGGGCCCCAGACTTCACAACCATATAGGGAAATCGGTTCTATGACGGAGTCTAATATTTTGAGCCAGATTTTGATTGGAATGTCTAACTTGATGTTCCTTTTTATGGCATAAAAAGCCCTTCTTGCTTTGTCTCTCAGGTCGTTCACAACTTGGTTGAAGTTCCCTGTAGCACTGATGTTTAGGCCGAGATAGGTGTAGTTTTTTGTGTGTTCTAGGGAAATTGTGTCTAGGAGGAATTTGTGTTTTTGTTGTTGTAGGCTGGGCCTTTTTTGGAATATCATAATTTTAGTTTTGTTTAGGTTTACTGTCAGTGCCCATGTCTGGGAGAATTTGTGCAGAAGGTCAAGGTGCTGTTGTAGCCCTTCTTTTGTTGGGGACAGCAGCACCAGGTCATCTGCAAACAGTAGGCATTTGACTTCTCTCTCTCTCTCATATTCACCTGGTATCTCTCAGAACTAGAGACATTCACCTGGTATCTCAGGACTATAGAGACATATTCACCTGATATCTCTCAGAACTAGAGACATATTCACCTGGTATCTCTCAGGACTATAGAGATATATTCACCTGGTATCTCTCAGGACTATAGAGACATATTCACCTGGTATCTCTCAGGACTATATACATATTCACCTGGTATCTCAGGACTATAGAGACATATTCACCTGGTATCTCTCAGAACTATAGAGACATTCACCTGGTATCTCTCAGGACTAGAGACATATTCACCTGGTATCTCTCAGGACTATAGAGACATATTCACCTGGTATCTCTCAGGACTAGAGACATATTCACCTGGTATCTCTCAGGACTATAGAGACATATTCACCTGGTATCTCTCAGGACTATAGAGACATATTCACCTGGCATCTCTCAGGACTATAGAGACATATTCACCTGGCATCTGCTGTAACAAAAACAAGGTTATGTACATGCATACAAGTAAATAAAATACAAAATTACAGTAGCAATAGTATACAAGGACAACAATAAATAAGGGAGAGAGAAGGAAAGAGAGAGAGGGAAAAAGAGAAAGGGAGAGTGAGAACCAGAGGGAGAGAGAGAGAGAAGAAATGGGGGGGGGGAGGAGGGAAGAGTGAGGGCTATGCGTGCGATTGGGAGGCAGTCAGCAGGTGCAACAGTCGGTTATGATTTGTTGCAGATTTAGTTTAAAAGCAGTGGGCGATGTGAGGGCAGTGGGTGTTTTGTAATGTATAATAATGTACCATCATTACCACTATATTCAAGGCTTCTCACAATCCTCCCTCAATGTGCCTCACTGTCCCAACGTCCCTCTCTCTCTCTCTCTACTCTATCCGTCCCAATCCCTTTACTGGGTCCCCTTGTCATGTCATACACATAATTCCCCAACCCTCCTCTTTCAGTCCCCAAACCTCAAGCACAAAGAGCAGCTTCTTGAAAACAGTGATCCCCCTCCCCTTTGCGTGTTGACGGAGTGTTTCATCTTTCCTCTCCTCCCTCCTTTCCTCCCCTCCACCTCTCCCTTTCTCTTTGTGAGGATCAGTGAAGTGGAGAGAGGGGGGGGGGGGGGGTGCAGGCCTTCCCCAGCTGGCCTGTGTGTGCTGCTGACTCTGTGCACGTGCTGCGTGTCAGAAGGGGCGGAGTCACTCAGGAGTTATGACAGAGTGGTGGACAGGACACCCGGCACCCTACGCTCCACCACACCTTTAAACCCTACACCACCCTGCCCAGAGGGGGCAGGCAGCACGGAGAAGGGATCCGGGTCAAGAAGAAAAAGACGAGAGAGATTGGCAAATGATTTTTAGATGCATCTATTTTGTTGTCGGTTAATAAAGACCGCGCTGGAATATGACTGCCTTTTCCCGTGTTGTTTGATTAATACCCCAGGGATTAAAGTTCTCCTCAATTTTATTCCAAATCGCGATGGATCTCCCGTCAATTTTCTACCTGCTGCATATGATTTCTAGAGGCATACTACAATCTATTTTGATGTCAGTATTGGGTAGCCTATATAAACAATATAATACGAGAGCATATACAAGAACAATGAATCTCACTGCATGTATGATAGCCTGCCTTTCAATACATGAACTTGAATCCCATCATATACATAGTCTGTCCACTATAGTGTCATTGCAATGCGTTTTCTATTCTTTCTTATACAGTAAAAAGGGGGAAGAACACTATATTCATATGACTTGTATTCTGCTTACAGCTTCGAAGTTCCACTTGTTTCGTTT
>NC_140166.1:41511991-41819491 GCF_963971535.1 Notolepis coatsorum | reverse complement strand
CATAAGACCAGAATTCTAGAACACAGCTGTTGGTCAAGGTGGCAAAGTCGATACAGAAATATATCAAACATTTTTGCGTGGCGATATTATATCGATACAGTGACATCAAGTATCGATATATATATATTTTCCTAAATGTGTTTTATAATATCTTGCGATAAAAAATATTGGAATGAGGTCAATAGACTGAAAACATTATCTTATTAGATACAAACAAAGGATGTATATGTATTCTTACTAGTGCAGATGTTAAAGTTGTCTGTTGGGGACATAATTTGCAGTTTAATAAAAACGTAATAAATCGCAATATTGTGACTCTAGGATCATGATAATATCATATTGTGGGAATTGTTGATTCCCTCCCCTAGTGCACTGCATTTTATTTAATCCTGTTCTGTTTTGTTGATGCTTCATGGTGGCTAGAGTGCCAGCTCCATAAAATGACATTTCAGTGACGTGAAGTCATCCTCTACTCCGTTTTCTGTCCCAACCAAAATACCAGCAGTCACCACCATACCTTAGACAATAGCAATCATTATGCCTTTCGTCTTCATAAAAGGTTTTCATAATGAGCTGTATTTTATACTGCTAACTTGATCCAGCCCGATCTCGCTTAAAATATGTAAATAAATATGTAATCGACCACAGGAAAAAGGGTACATATTCTACCTTGTGTTATAGCCATAAGTAGTATATTACGTATTGTATTGAAAATGTACAATGTGTACGTATTACAAATAAGTACATATATTACATACATATTCAAACAGTTCCCTGCTGGGGAGCGAACCCAGAGCCACATGAGAGGCAATTGCCTTTACCTCAAGACTACCAAGACACACTTTTCTGATAACCTTGCCCAAACCCTAACCTTAACCACATTTGTTACCTTAAACTAACCTTAATCACAAGCGAACGTTAAAACACATTTTAACTGTAACCATAATCATAGTATTGCTGTGTTTCCGGGTGGGTGGGTGGTTTAGTCTAGTGCACTCGCCATCGTTGGTTCGACTCCTGGTCGCGGTGTTTGTTTTGGACTCTTGCCGATACAAAACGTAAACACATGACTTATACAAGTTACCATGTGCTGTAAGCTAGCGATGTAAGGGTTAAGGCTCTGGGCTTGCTCGTATTGTCGCAGTGAAAGGGTTAAACCATTTGGTAGTGCGGCAGTGAAAGGGTTAAGGCTCGGAGCTTGAAATGCTGTGTCACTGCAGAGGGGGGGGGGGGGGGGGGGGGGGAGCGAGCGAGCGAGCGAGCGCTAGTCAGGAGGGTGAATGAGCAAGTGTGTGTGTGGTGGTGGTGGTGGTGGTGGAGGAAGGTGGGGGATGGCAACTCCACACTATCGTCGTACGACACATGTGCCCACCCTGTAAGAGGCGGGGCTGCTGAGTGGGAGATTCTGATGACGTAACGTCTAGGTCATAGCTACATGCTTTCTCTACCTCTCTCAATCATTCCTCTCTCGCTCATTGGCGCTTCGTGAACATGTGACACAGCACTCCTCTCCTTCCCTCAGTCAGCGTCGGTTGTGCTGTGTTTGTCTTTGGGTTGCTGTTTTTGTTAGTGCGTGTGGCAAGTGACGGGGTATTGCGATTCACAGAGAGCGAGGATCTCAGAGAGGCTCAGCATGACGATCTGCGATGAGACTGGCTCGGGATGAGAAGGGAAAGAAAGCACAACAGAGACATATGGAGAGAGAGAAGGAGACAGAGAGAGAAAGCCAGAAAGAGAGAGAGAGAGAGAGAGAGAGAGAGGTTATTGAAGTTAATCCAGCCAAAGCACAGCGCAGATGGTACATGCTCAGTCATAGTAGGAGAACAATACTGCACAGGAGCTGACAAGAATCTGCATGGGGGAGACGGCCATGTTTTTTTTGCCTTCTCTTCCTGCGTAAATCGCCTCCGAAAACTCCTGTGGTCTCAAAGAAGGCAGAGAAAGAAGAAGGCCCGGTCAGCCTACAGTAGCAGAGGGGTAGCGAGCGGAAAACAGCCAGCGATCACAATGATGACGCCAAAGCAGAGTAATGGTGAGGCGAGAGCAATGGAGGAACAGAGACATAGAGAGAGGTCTGACGCAGGGGGGAAGAGGGAAGACGAGGAGCAGGAGAGACAGCAAAGAGTTCTGTTCTAAGCGAACTTCAGTGCCCTTCCTCAAATGCCTCTGGTTCCATAGCCACCGCAGTCTCTCCGCTTGGCAGTAAACCGCTGCTTCTCTGTCTGTCTGTCTGCCTGTTCCCTCTTTTTCTTCCCCACAAATGCAACCAAAGTCACACGAACTGACAATGGCCGACGTCTTCCCTTTAACTGCTTCCGTAGAGATCCCCACTTCCCTCTTGTTATCGCTCCTCTCCCCGGTGTGTTCCTCTATGCACCCTCTCTCCGTCCTTTTCCTCCTTCCTGTCTGTTGCAAAACTGCCATCCGCCGTCTGACCCCCCCACCCCCCGTTGCCCAGCCTGGTCCACTCGTCCTCACCCCCCCCCCCCCCCCCCCCTCTGTTGTCATCACATCGCCCTCTTTCTTCCATGTTCTTCACCCTCTCAGACGAATGGGGTTTTTACAATGATGCGCCGTCGTAGTGAGACGACTGAATATAGAATGTACCGGCGCCCCCGGAGTCGCCCCGGTGTGTGGAGCCTTCACCCCTCTTGCACGAATCCTGTCGTCGTTCGGAGAAGACTCTTCCCACGCTGCTGCTTCTTCTTCTTCTTCTTCTTCTTCTTCTTCTACACCTCAAATCCTCCTCTTCCTTCTCCATAACACCTAACCATGCATGATGCATCATCAGCCGCAGGTGTACAGAACGGATCTATTTGTTACGTTGAGAGACAGAGGGTAGATGTGGTAGAGAGGGGAGAGACGGAGAGATCGCCATCGCTTGGCTTTTCCTTCGGCCCTCGGTTGTCAGTGGAACCAGACGCCCCCAAACATGGGAAGGAAAACCCGCGCGAGGAGAAACAACTGCCCGGTGCAGAGACGGACAATGTACTGTCGTTTTTCCTTTTCCCCTTTTTTCATTTTCCTGTTGATGTTGGCGCGACTCGAGATTGGTGTTCGCCTTTGGCGGCTTCGGTCTCCGCGGGTGCAGGAAACCAGAGCAGCTCTCGGATATCCAAAATTACCCGGCTTTTCTAAGCTGACTTAACATCTAAAACACGGCGTTATACACCTAACACGATCTAATAATGGCCACGCTATTTTGTGTGCGATGTTATCTGCATTACATTAGAGAGAGAGGGAGATTTCCTCATTGGTAACAGCTCAGCTCCACCGTGCTGTGTCTCTAGACTGCCGCTAGCGTCCATCCCCCAGCTCTGTCCTCCTCTCTCTCTCTCTCTCTCTCTCTCTCTCTCTCTCTCTCTCTCTGCACACTCCTCCATTCCATCGTACGTGCCCACTGTGCCTCAGATAATGGCCTCTCGCTCTGCACACACAGAGGAGAGCGGAGGAGGAGGAGGAGGAGGGGAGGGAGAGACCGAGCGAGAGGGAGGGAGGGGAGCGGAGGGAGAGAAAGAGAGAAGGAAAGGTGGGGGCTGCGAGGGGAGAACGAGACCGAGCGCGAGAGAAAGAAAAGGGGATATTGAAAAGGGAAGGCGAGAGCGGCGAGAGATAATGAGAGAGAAAAAGGGAGAGAACAGAAAGCAGCGTCCGTAAGAAGAGACGGAGGACAAGCGTGTGTGTGTGGGGGAGGTGTGCATGTGTGTGTTATCGGCGCTCGGTGTGCGTTTCGGTGTGCCTGTGCGTCGCACTGACTAGGGGGACAAAACGAACGCTACGCCAGACCAGACCGCTTGTGGCTGCTCTACCGGCGAGTTGTGTCTCATGCTCCTCTCCATCTCCTGTCCCCTCTGCCGTTTGACCGGTACTTCTCTCTGGACGTCTAGGACCACGTAAGTACCCACCACTAACTAGCCACTCGCAACTAGCCGTACATTGTCACGGTCTCTCTCTCATGTCTCTCCACATTTCGGCAGGGGAGGAAAGGAAAGCGAGCGGTGGGGGGTGAGGGGGTGCGTTGGGGTGGGTGGGGGGCTGTGGGGGGGGGGTGGAATGGATTTATGTTCAGCTGTCTACTCCCAGGCTTTATACCCCTCCTTACACCCCTTCCCTCTCTCACTCTTTTCCCTCTGCTTTGTGCTGTCAGCCTTGAGGGGCATCTGTTCTGCTCTGGTGGAGAGTCATAGGCTTGGCTTATTTTGCGGACGTGCTTGTTTAAAGGGGCTCCCAGACTGTAGTGTCTGTCTAACAGGTTAGGCAGTCCTTTCCGGTTGGGCGTGTTGATGTTTTGGGAGCGCTTGTGTAGTGCGTGCCGTCGTGTGCATGTGTGTGTGCGTGTGTGTGTGTGTGTGTGTGTGTGTGTGTGTGTGTGTGTGTGTGTGTGTGTGTGTGTGTGTGTGCGTGCGTGCGTGCGTGCGTGCGTGTGTGTGTGTGTGTGTATATATGTGTGTGTGTATTGTAAGAGAGGGAGTTCTGGCAGGAGAGTAGGTTCTGGCATGCTGTAAATAGTCGCCGCAGCACGTGGTCTGCGCTGTCAGAGGCGCCCGGCGAGGTACCCGGCTTAGGTGCCCGCAGGTGTAAGCGCAGTGCTTAATGGGCCGAGAGTCTGCAGTCTTATACCAGTCCACCCGGGCCGTGGCCGTGGCCGTGTCAAAACTGACATGTAACTGTCACCGTATGGCCGTGTACTACTGCACTTGTAAACGTGAGACAAGGCTGATCATAGTTCTATAGTTGTTACTTCCAAGTGTGTCAGCTTGAGCCTGTGTTTTGCAACCGCGCTACTTTTGTGTTTACGATGTCGACGACGAGGCGGTGTTTTTGCGTAATGTAACTCTTGAGAGAAAGAGGGGAAAAAAGTGACAGTGTGACTAGTAGTTAGTGATTGTGGGTTGGATTGTGCAGTGTTTTGCGGCCACGCTGTTTCAACACTGCAGTTCTCATAACTGCTGTGCATAATTCCCCCCCCCCCCCCATCCCTCCTCCCTCCTCTGATCCCACTGATAGAGCAGACTTGGGGCCTCTCACGTATTGCATGCCGGCTGTTCACTAACCCCCCCCGTGGGACCCCCACCAGACACCAGGCACAGAAGGTGGATTCAAAGGGGCTTGAGCATGCTGCCCATCCAATAATTAGCCACTTCAAAAGGCCCATTTCAATATATTCAGGGGTACGACAGGGAAGCTGGATGTCTAGAGCACTTCCACTGTCGATCGCAAACAGGAGTCTTCTTCTCTCTTGGCTGTACATGACAGCAAACTATCACAGTAGGTTTACATCTACAGGACCGACCTGAGACTATAAAAACCTCCTGCCTGTATCTTCATTTGTTAGACTGTGGCTTGCCTTGAGATTTGTTTATGTACAGCGCGTGTGTGTGTGTGTGTGTGTGTGTGTGTGTGTGTGTGTGTGTGTGTGTGTGTGTGTGTGTGTGTGTGTGTGTGTGTGTGTGTGTGTGTGTGTGTGTGTGTGTGTGTGTGTGTGTGTGTGTGTGTGTGTGTGTGTGTGTGTGTGTGTGTGTGTGTGTGTGGTTTTATTATTAATCTCTGTTAGTGTGTCTTAGCTCAGCCCTATCATTGCCTGTCTGGAAGGGCAGGACTTTCCGTTTAACCCTTTCACTACCACACTACCAAATTGTTAACCCTTTCACTGAGACAATACAGAAGGTTAACCCTTTCACTGCCACACGACTAAGGGGTTAACCCTTTCACTACCACACTACCAAATTGTTAACCCTTTCACTGAGACAATACAGAAGGTTAACCCTTTCACTGCCACACGACTAAGGGGTTAACCCTTTCACAACCACACTACAGAAGGTTAACCCTTTCACTACCACACTACAGTCTTGTTTCAATGCCACTAAAATATTTCACAGTAAATGTGAAATGTGTTTAATTAGTCAACATGCCACAGCATTGCATCTATTATAATTGTTGAAATACATTATATGGCTAGAACATGACCTCTGTCAATGATTTCTGGGTCTGCCCTTGGATTATCTTTGTTTGCCATTTTTCCTGAGGCTCATTTAATCATAATCAATGACTAGAATTATGTTATCACTGGCTTCAGTTTGCTACCAATCTGCAGACTGTCCCTGTTTTTCCCCAAAAGAGGAAGTGAGATAAATGACAAGGTGTGTGTATATACAGTAATGTATATACAATATATATATATATAAGTCCTTAATGTCATCATAGACTTGTCAAGGTCTTTAGAGTCCTGTCAACAAAACAACAGCGGTGAATCTATTAAAAACCATAAATGCAAATAAAATCAGCACAGTTTCAATGTCAATTAAATGCACAGGTAGATTTTCAAAAGAATGTAAATCGGGACATGGGCGTAAAACGGACAAATTTGCGCCAATGACCCACTTACACTTTGTGCTCTACATTTGTCTAGGCTTGTGCTGGTTATTATATAGTTTAATGTGTGTGCCAGGAGTAGATCATTCAGTGGATAAGACTTCCAACACTATTTCCAAAACTTTGGAACAAGGTTATGCCTGTTAAATCTTGTTCATCAAAAATGTTGGGTTGATTCCGACAATGTTTTCAACACTTAACCTGTCACAGTCCATTATTAAAGAATGATGAGAAAAGCTTCTCTTTAAGTGGTTTCATAATAGTGCACAGCACACAGGTGGCAGGAAAGCCAGTGAGGCTGTTGAAAGTGGTTCCCCAGGCATTGGCTGGTTGCGGGGGCACACTCGATAGCTTATGTTCTTTTGAAAATAGATTTCCAAAATGTAGGCGCAGATTGGCAATTTACGCTACACTTGCATACTTTTGAAAACGACCTGTCAGTCTAGTGTTTTATTGTATCTTGTAGTACTTCTCTCTAAATTTCTCAAGTTATTTCTACCACTTTTATCCAAGTTACTGGTATTCTGGCTCAGTAAAGGGTATACTTCCTGGTGTAGAACTGCTGGACATATATTTCCCCAAGGGGATTAATAAAGGATCATCTTATCTTGTATTTTATCTCAGTGTTGATATGCTGAGGTCACCATGATGACAATATGATAATACGATTCACATTTCTCACATGGTTGCGTGGGTCATATATTAGTGATGTAACCTGCTACCTTTCATAAGAAGAGATCATAGGAAGGTTGAATAACAGGTAGATGTTGCTTTTGAGTCATTGTTTATTCCATTTTCTTTACCCTGAGCTTGTCTTTACTCTTTGTCTCTTCATGCAAGAGAGAGCTACAATGTTTGTTCACTCCAACTGCCCATTTTGCATAGGCCCAACTGATCTGTCGTAGTGTGTATATACATGAGTGAAACCATGTCACATGACCTGCGCCAGCAACACTTGCCTATTGTGAAAGCACTGTCAAAGCAACAGTTAATTCTGTTCCCTAGCCCCACTGACCTGACTCTGTCACTATGAGTGTAGGGAGAGAAAGAAAACCAGACAAAGAATACGGAAGAAAGGAATGGATTTAGCTTTTTCCTGTTATTATTGTTATTTATCATTCTAGGTGAACATGATTAGGCAACTAATTATTTCTGAAAATATACAGGATGGATGTTTATTCCAAGTTCCTGCTTATATACTCTAGTTTGTTTAGCTTTATCTGATGTGTCTAACCTCTTTCCCTTTCTCCCTCTCTCCTTCTCTCCACCTCTCCCTCTATCCTTCTCTCCACCTCTCTCTATCAGACTGTTTTGGAAGTGGCTTCGGTGGATGGCCCCAGAAGAGGAGGCCAGATGGAAATTGGGTCACATGACCGCCTCCAGGAAGGCGCGCTGAGCCTAGAACCGGCCAATGGGGTGAGTCGCTACACTAGCAGCGACGAGGAGGCGTCTATGGAGATGGGGCAGAAGCGGGTGGGGAGTGTACCCCCAGGGCAGGGCTCGGTACCAGGGCACAGCGAGGTCAGTGACACCCATCAGCAGCCGCCCTGCTGGAGCATAAGTAGGGGCACAACCTCTGGTGAGCCTGTCCACCAAGCGGACATGGAGGACGCCTGCAATCTGGTGGCTTTCTCTGCCAGCGTGGGCTCATTGCCTCCCGCCTCCTCCGGTTCCCCCCAGATGCAGCCCAACACGGCGCAGCTGTATCAGAAGTTCACGCGGGAGGTGGGTTCTGAGGGCGCCGAGGCCCGGCTCGCCGAAGGAGCTCCTGAGGGAGGGAGTCCGCCTCCCGAAGACCTCAACACTCTGCTGACCGCACTGAGCCAGGCCAAGCATGGACACAAGCCCCCCAACTGTAACTGTGATGGGCCCGACTGTCCGGATTACCTGGAGTGGCTGGAGAAGAAGATCAAGCTGGCCGTCAGTGAAGACCAGGACCCCTGCGAGATGGCAGACGCACCTCCTCATTCACAACCCCATCCACAGCAGCCCAACTACCAAGCTCCTCCCTCACCCTACTCCCAGGTAAATGGAAGCCACCATCTGTCCGCTCCATACCCCCAGCAGCAGGGAATCAGAGGCCCTCACCTCGGCCCAGTGCCCAGTTCCAAAGCCCCTATCCCCTGCTCTCCCCAGGTGCTATCTATAGCCAAGGAGAAGAACATCAGTCTCCAGGCAGCCATCGCCATTGAGGCTCTGACCCAGCTGTCTGGCACCGGTCCCCAGGCCATGGTCCCCCCTGTCCAGGCTTCCTCCAACAGTCACCCCCACCAGCACCACCAATATCCCCAGAACTTTTCCTCTCACCCCCAGCATGGCACCCACCTGCTCCCGTCCTCCCCGAGCTCCCTCTCCTCTTCCTCACGTTCACAATCCGTCCCTCCAGGACTACATCACAGCCAGCAGGCCGCAATGTCCTGGGAACAGCACAGACCCCAGTCCCAGGGCCAGCCGCTCCATGTCTCCCCCCTCCCATCCTCCGCCTCTCTGTTCACAGGTTTTGGGAAACCTCCGGGCTCCAGCCCCCATCCTCAGCAGGACTCTAGGGCAGAACCTCCAGGCTCCAGCCCCCATCCCCAGCAAGACTCTGGGACCGGCCCTGACCAGAGGGGCCACTGGATGTCCATGAACTCTGACTCTCATTCTCACTACCCACCTCCACACAACAGTAGCTCGGACCCAATGTCAGAGCTTAAACAACTGCTTGGGAACTCCAGTGGGAAGTTCAGCAATGTTCCCTTCAAGCTCCCCATACTCCACCATCAGAGCGTGAATGAGAATGGAAGTGTCCAGGCCCAGGTCCACCCAGGGATGGCCAGGATCAAACAGGAGCCAGACTCGAGTGAGTACTACCAGTACACTGCATCAATGGGATGTTATGGCATGGTCAATGGGCAGCACTACACTGGCCCACCCCTGTCTCCCGGCCAAGCAGCCATCCACCACTCTACTCAGGCAGCTTTGCAACAGCACCTTCACTACAAGAGAAACCTCTTCTCCAATCAACCCCCTGGCTTTGGATCTCTGGGTCCTCGGACCCCCCAGACCTGCCAAAACTTGAAGAAGTGGTGGCCCCAAACGGGACCCGAAGGTCTCCCCCCTGTAGCTATCAAGCAGGAGCCCAAGAAAAAGAAAAGCAGCTCTCCTGCGGTCAAAGCTATGAGTGGGATGCTAGCAGGCCCTCCCCTGCCCAAACCCAAGCAGATAGTCATCAAGAAGCCCAAGCAGAAAGCCTCCATGCCAACCTTCCTGCCTCGGACTCAGATCACCGTGCAGAAAGCGTCAGCCCTCACTCTGGACAGAGGCCTGGCCAGCCTACAGCCAGGGTTCCTCCCCTTGCTGCCCCTCCTCAGTAACTCCACTCAGGCTGTCGCAGGCCCCCCTGTCCCGGCTCAAACTCAGGTATCCATTTCAAACTTCTCCATGACTCCCTCTTCCGCCGCCCCTTCCTTGTCTGAAAACACTCCAGCCGCCGCGGGCCCTCGGTCCCAGCCCGTGGCCTCCGTGGCCCAGGGAGGTCCAGAGGGAGAGGGCCCCCAGGCCACCTGCACCGCCGGCGTCCCCCCTGCGCCACAGACTCCGTCCGCCACCTCGTTGACACCAAGCCTCACCATTGTGGACCCCAAGTATGAGGAACTGATTCGCCAATTCGAGGCTGAATTCGGCGACTCTGACCCAGAGCTCTCTCTGATCCAACCCACGGGACGGGTCCCCACTGCCCCTCGGCTCGCGGCGGGCGGGTCCCGGCCCGGTGCTAACACGTCACCATCCTCTGCTCAGTCTGCCCCCCTCGCTCCCACAACTCCACCCACCTCTGCGACGTCTCCTACAGCAGACCAGCGGATGGAAGTTAACGGGGAGAAGTCAGAGGGCCAAAGCGACACAGTTTGTCACCAGGTGTGCGAGGGGGGCCCCGCGGAGGAGCGGTGGAGGGAGGCTCTGCCCGGGTCTCTGAGTCAGGGGGCCAACCCGGAGCAATGGCAGCGCAGTGCGCTGGAGGATCCGTTCAGCGTGCCGTTCTCCCCGCTGCCCAAGCGCATGAAGCTGGAAACTACTTCAGGAGGACTAGCGGTGCTCTCCACCACGTGCTACTCCGAGGAGGACACTCCCACCAAGGACAGTCTCCCCTGCTCCCCCTCCCTCCGAGGCTTCCTGGAGTCTCCCATGCGCTATCTGGACACGCCGACTAAGAACCTGCTGGACACCCCTGCCAAGGATCTCCAGGCAGAGTTCCCTCTTTGCGACTGCGTCGGTAAGTCTGCATTTGTGTGTGTGTGTGCGTGTGTGCGTGTGCATGTGTGTGTGCATGTATGTGTGTGTGTGTTTGTGTGTGTATTTGTGTGTGTGCATGTGGGAGATGAGCTCACTATCAGCCTGCATACTATTAACATCTTTCGGTGGTACACACAAACACACACACACACACACGTGCGCACACATCTTCTCATGACTCATCCAAGCTCTCCCAGATACCACACGAGTGTAAACATGACCCATTCACCACCGAGTCCCAAGACAGCAGGTAGCAGCGTAACAACAACAACACCAGGTGACGCGATCCCTTCTGCTCCGGCCCCCTCTGCCCGGACACTCGCGTGAGTGTGTCTGAGAATGTGTGTGTTGCCAGGGTGTGTGGCTGGGCGGGCGCGGGGCTACAGTACTGTGGAGCGTAGCGTCTGCTACAGTGCAAGGCGCTGAGGGAGACAAAGGGGGGGGGGGGGGGGGGGTGACAGAAGGAGACCATTGTGTCGGTTCGGGTCTGGCAGACTGAACAGAACAGAGCAGGGCGCTCAGTCAACCTGTCCAGTCACACGAAGACTGGGTGAGACCCTGCTGAGTTTACTCACTCACAGAGTAGTTAGACATGTACAGTAGGAGCAGCTTACTGTACTATCAAAAGGGTTACGTATTCAGCCGTAGACCCGTGCCCACATGATACGGTACCGCTCCACTTTGCCCTTTCCAGCACAAGATCATTCAGTCAAAGTCAAAGTAAACTTTATTGTCATTTCCCATAATGTGCAAGACATACAGAAAATTTTTATTTACGTTCCCCCCTTCCCACGGTGTATGAAATAATATCTAATATAAACATAAAGTAACATATAGGACACTATAAACATAAAGTAACATATATAGGACACAATGTACACACACAATATACAGGACTATATACAATATAAACAGTAGTTAAACATTTTATGATTGAGTGAAATAAATATAGAGGTAAAAGAGATCTTCTAGCAGCAGTGGTACATAGTAAAATAAATAATGGCAGTAAAATTAAATAATGGCAGTAAAGTGGCAATGAGTTAGTAAAGTAAAGTGGCAGTGTGTGTTAGTGGGGGGGAGGGTTCTTCACTTGAAGTGAATATATAACGTGGTAGTGCGTTAGGCTGGTTAGGCTGTATGCAATCTTCATACAGTAGCGCTGACAGTAGGGGTGGCGGAAAAAATCTATACGTAGTAGTATCGCGATACTTTGCGTGGCGATACTGTATCGATACAGGGACGGCAAGTATCGATATTTAATTATTCATAAAAAAAAAAAAAATGTATACGGAAGATACATTGTTCATTTCAATACCTGTAATAGTGCAGTAGTCCACACACACACACATGAGCATTCAGTTAAGTTGGAATATGACTGTAATACAAACAGTTTGTCAGGTACAGGGGGACCCTGATATAAACAAGACGAAAGTCTTTCTCTGGTCTGCATCCCCTTAACAATTGTATGTATTGAGCTGTACTGTACTGTACCCATTCTGCAATCTGTTAATAAACTTTTCAATCAATACATGCAACACAGATTACAGTGTTGCATCTGTCTGCTTGAGAAAATACCATGTTCTGCAATAAAAATGATTGAAGTGAGATGAACAGACTGAACTTTATTTTATTAGATAAAACATGTTGACAAAGTTTTACTTTGCAGTTGAAAAAAGGTAATACATAAAATTTGATTAAAAAAATAAAGAAATATCGCAATATTAATATCGCAATACTCAGCGTATCGCGATATATTTAGTATCGCGATACTATCATATCGTGACGCAAGTATCACGATAGTATCGTATCGTGAGGTCTCTGGCGATTCCCACCCCATAGCTGACAGTATGTAATGTATGACTACAACCAATTACTGTCAGCATAATAGAAAGCACAACACAACACAATATACACAGTACAATTCTTCATGAGCTGTTGAGAAGAGGTTGTTGTCTTTTTTTTTAAGAGAAGCTTTCCAGATAAGACCCCCCAACCTAGCTGTTAGTGCGTGTTTAATTGTAGGGGTTTGAAGTGTTCAGGCCGTGGTAAATAGACCCTTGCTGTCCCTAAACAGGGGAGTGTGTGCTCGACGGGGGGGGGAGCAGCTGCAGGGAACACTTGCTAGCTGTGTGCTGTTACTAAGAGCAAAGGCCACCAGACAACGGGTCTCCATAGTGAAGCCTAGTTACACAGTGCCCTGTCAACACCCTGGCAAAACACACCCACGGAACCTGATTCCTCCCAACACACACACACACACACACACACACACACACACACACACACACACACACACACACGCACACACGCACACACACACATACTGTACACACACACTCAGTTGCATGTTCAAAATCATAGTATTTCTAAACAGGGCCTTGTAGATAGATCGTTTGGAGTGCAACTCACTCTCTCTGCGCCCGGGTTCCGAACTCTCCGTCATCATCGCCATGTGGTTGTTGTTGAATGGCAGGCATTCGTAAAGCTGCTGTGTGACGTCATTTAGGTTTCTCCAAGAGTCGACAGTGCAACGCGCAGTTCTTCCGGCTGTAATGTGTGGATGCCTTCTAGCCATTACTAGGGATGCACCGATATGAAAATGTGCCGCCGATACTGATTGTTCAACTAACACAATTGGCCGATACCGATATTTGTGCCAAAAAATTTATAAAAATAAAAATAATAATAATAATATTTTTTTTTTATGAAACTACTGTATATTTGTATGTCTCTAAATGTTTTGATTAATTGAAAATGGAGGACCCTTATGTAAAAAAGCTGAAAGTCTTTTTCTGGTCTTCATCCTCCAGTCCACTGTTGTTGTATTGAGCTGTACTGTATTGTACCCATTCTGCAATCTGTTAATAAAGTTTTCAATCAATCAATCAGACAAATGTATAGAAAAGCTTTTATTATAACCATATAACAAAAAATTATATTATTGTTTATGAAAATGTTTTAGCCCTATGCTTGACTATTATTTTAGGCATGGCAACAAATAAAATAATAATAATAAAATGAATAAATAAAATATTAAATAAATAAATAGGCTACACGTCTCTCTTTTTGTGTTACAAATTGTGCTCACCGATATGAACATAGGCCTCTTTATTTACTTAAAAAAAGGAAACATCAAGAAATATGTTTATGGTATTCCACCATGCCATGTGTGTTTTTATTTTATAATGCTCATGAGTCATGATTATTGCTGAAGTCTGAGTCATACAATACTCACTGGCTTTCATAACCTAACAGACTAAAACTTGTCTTGCTCAAGACTTGTTTATGAGTTTTAATAAGAGAGCACTATCTCTCTCAACCAAAGCAATGCAGGTAGACGGCAACAGAACAATTTTGATTGACAGTCGATTCTGCCAATTACGTCACACCGCTTGCACCCGCCTCTGCTGTTCTTACCACCAATCGGCAAGCGCTTATTCGTTTTTTACTTCCGGGAAGTCCGCCATTGATTTACACGAGAGAACCAACAACAAACATACCGTAGCTAATAACGTTAGCTCCCCGCCGCCCACGAGTAAACTACCAGCGCTCCGCAGGAGTACCAAACGAGGCATGATGATTTTACTGCAACGAATGTTATAATAAAAGCTTTTCTATATATTTGTCTGATTGAAAACTTTATTAACAGATTGCAGAATGGGTACAATTCAGTACGGGCTCTCTGAGCAAAGGAAGGAACTAGGCTTGGGCGGTATAATTTTTTTCACACCGTCATATTTTGATGACATAATACCCCGGTATACGGTATATGACGGTATGACTTTCATTTTCATCAGCGGGGGGGGGGGGGGGGGCAACCCGTGTTACCAAGTAAACAAATCATCGTTAGCTCTCAGTCTCAGAATGGTAGTCAGAAGCCCGCACCGTTAGCGTTAGCATGTAGCCTAGCCATGGCAGACTATTTGATTCCTTAATTAAGGGCTCGATATTGCCTGGGTTTTGGTCATATGCTCCCGAAATGCTCGCGCTGTTTGGCTACTTCTATGTGCAGTGAAAACTACTCGAATGCTTTATAACCTAGTCATTTATTTAGTTCAGGGTAATCTAAGATTAGCCGCAGAGCTAACGCTAGTTAACGTGAGCTAACGCTAGCTAATCAAGCTCACAGAGAGATAAACAGCTGACAGCGGATAGTACAGGACGGTACAAATACAATAAAAAAGCGGGTGGGGGCTGTTGTGTAAACCTTGTAGGCCTACTCCTTAGTTCACAATAAGAGACAGATTATTTGCTTGCTCCACTAGTGCACCACAACAACACACACCAACTCTCGTCACAACGCTTTACGGTATTTTCACAGCACTGTCGCAACATTACCGTAAAACGTGAACACCGTTGTGACCCACTCGCTCCACTAGTGAGGACTGGTCTCGCCCTCTGCTGGCGCGTGTGTGCACTACACTCAAAACTCCGTTTCACTGTAAAAGAAACTGAAGCGCATCTGTGATTTTGACGGTGACGGACGGTATTGATTTTCAATACCGTCGGGATTTCTAAATACCCTGGTATACCGTAATACCGTCATACCGCCCAAGCCTAGAAGGAACTGAGATATGAATGACCAACAATGCTATATGGTCGGGTAAATATGCTGATGTTATTGAACGTGTAACTATATGTAACGTTAACTAATGCCACAAAACGAATGCCTTTGTTAATCATAAGTAACTTTGATGCAGTAGCGTGTGTGTGTGGGGGAGGGGTTGTGCAGGTCGCTTGACTGAAACTTTTTTCAAAGTTTGAACGTGTGGACCAGATTGACACGACACAAATTGACGGATATTTATCGGCCACTGCCATCTGCAAATTTGAGTTTATCGGCCGATAAGCCGATGTCAGTCAACAAGGCACTTATCGGCCGATACCGATACCCGACCGATATATCGGTGCACCCCTAGCCATTACCATCTTAACCCTTTCACTACCACACTACAGAAGGTTAACCTTTCACTACCACACTACAGACGGTTAACGTGAAAGGGTTAACCTTCTGTAGTGTGGTAGTGAAGGGGTTAACCCTTTGTCGCGTGGTAGTGAAAGGGCTAACCTTCTGTATTGTCGCAGTGAAAGGGTTAACCCTTCGGTAGTGTGGTAGTGAAAGGGCTAACAAAAACCGGCGATGTGGTGGTCCTAGCGTTAGCATTTCCTTACGAAATTTGTATTTGCGAGAATATGAGTGGCCAATGTTCAATGCAATATTATGATATAGGGCAGTGGTATGGATTTGCCAAAGACAGGATGGTAGTGGCTAGACGAAGACATCCACATTACAGCAGCCTGCCTGTGACCACAGAAGAAGAACTCTTCTTACTTTTTTACATATCTTCTACAATACAATGTTTCCACAATTGAATGTCAAATTATTATTATTAATATTTATTGAATATAGAATATTAGTTTGACAGCCCTAATGAACATACAGACACACATACATACAAACACACACACACACAATCCACAAGAATAGGCAAATACATGTATTTGAATCATGCACTCTACACACCATAAAACATAAACAAACAAACATAAAACCCTCATTAACTTGTTTTGAATAGATAAATGAGTATTCCCGTGAAGACCTATTAAAACACACACACCAACACCACAGGTGCTCTCTCTTTGTTTCCCACTATTCACACTAAAGTGTCTCTGAGAAACCAGCCATGTCTTTTTACAACATAGTTGTTCACCCTGCCTCTCAAAAATAGGACCACTAATTCCTCCCACAGAACTATTTTCACATGAGAATTCAGTATGGTCCCTCCCACTTAGCATTTCCTGCCTCTGGCCACGCCCCACTTCCTCCATGCACCATGAGTGGAATGTGACCTCAGATTGCCTTTGAACCAGACACGCTCAAAACACAGCCGTATGTACACAGGCTCACACATCTATACTGTATACTCACCCTTCCCATTGGCTCTTATACACCAGATCCTGACTCACGCACTCCCTCAAACAGCTTCTACATTCTGTAGTTCCCTTCACTGCACCCGTATTTCACAACTACTGTGCACGTGTGTGTGTGTGTGCGTGTGTGTGTGTGTGTGTGTGCACGTGTGTGTGTGTGCGTGCGCGTGCGTGTGTGTGCTTGCACGTGCATGCATGCTTCTTTTATTGTGTGTCAGTTAAAACAGTTCCTGTGGAAGTCCTTCAACAATGTAGCTGTAGCATTGTAACAGTTTTCCCCAGTTAGTTAGGTCTAGTTACTGTACAGTAAGAAATGGTCTTTTACATATTACCATGGAAATAACATCATCTATAATACTTTTATAATACCCAAATGTCTCAGGGGGGGGGGGCAACAGACTTTGTTATCTCCTGAGTGTGTTTACATGCACATAGGGCTGGGCGATATAACGATAACGATAAATATCGCGATATATTTTAATAATCGATATCGAATATCGGAAAGAAAATATCGTTTTCTTTATTTTTTATTTTTTTTATAATTTTATTTTTTTTGTGACCTGCAACAGGGCAGTTTTAAAACCAGAGACAGTGGACAGACTTGTCTTTCTTGCCTGCAACTTAAAGTAATGGCTTTGCTTGTCCAAATGACAATACTGACCAAATTGAGATTTATTTTTCTCTTGTCCATTTATTTTGTTTGCTTTCTAATTTAAAATACAGTTTGAAACCGTCTGTACACAGTAGGCTATGTGTGCTAGCAGAGCTAGACTCCAGTCACGAGTCACGGTGCACATGTGCAGTGGTTTGTCCACCAAAAAAGCGCCAAAAGATAGAAAATAAACTAGCAGAGCCAGAACTGTTCAACTCCCCTGGAGCCACAGCCAGCAGAGAAGCCGGTTTACTTTCGCTTTTAAACCAGCTGCAGCCTGAGAACTGGAGTGTGAGGGGATGTAACACTAAAGATGGCGGCAACGACAAAGAATTGCTGCAAAATAAACATACATCTGTTGTTTAAAAAAAAAAAAAAAAAAAATTATACTTATAACAATTTCGATAATTATCGATATCGAGAAATATGATAACATTATCATATCGTTATCGCGATATGATTTTTTGCCATATCGCCCAGCCCTAGCACATAGTATTCTGGATAGTAGCTAATATCTATTATTTTCATTAGGATAAGGTGTTTGCATCATGTATCTTCATATCCCCATCACAAATATACCTGTATACATTAGTAAAGTAAATACTATGAATGTTACATAGTAACACAAAGACATGCATGGCAGGCAGGGACTACAGATGAAAACTAGCTCATTAGCTCATTCTGGCACATTTACATTGATGTGGAAACTGAAGATGTTGATTAATGTGCACTGTCCCTGGGTAAAAAATAAATAGATAAACTTAACTTACCAGTGAAATGGAACTCTCACAGACTACAAAACCGTACAGGAAAAAGGGACAATGTGTTTACATGCCTCAGGATCAAGGCAAATGTGGGCATATTTGGGGTGGGATAAAGGGGATATGGTAATTACATGCATCGCTCCCGATTAATATTGGAATGTTAATGTGCATGACTTGTAAGCACGCTCATTGTGTTCGTACTGTACTTTCTCTCTAATAGAACAGATTCTGGAGAAGGATGAAGGACCATATTACAACCACCTGGGCTCTGGACCTACTGTAGCCTCCATAAGAGAGCTGATGGAGACTAGGTGAGACTCAGCGTTAATGAGCAAATGCTAGATTTCTATGTCTTAATCAAGTCTTGTTTTGCCTACCTACACTGTTTCAATGGTGTTTTTCTTGTTGTTTCTAGGTAACAGCATCGTTACAACATTGTTGTTTCAGTTAAACAACAGTTCCACAACATTTACACACAAAACACAGCTGATGTTAAATGTTACATGTTAGTCCTAAATTCCAGTATATTGGCAACTGAATAAATCAGGTTCAGGACCTTACTGCGCAGGGTAAGACTATTTCCACCAAACAGGTACAAACGTACTATCCAAAATCAAAGTATTGTTAGAATAAGGACTGCAAGATGTTTTGTTACAGCAATATGCAGCTTGTGTCTCTTTATTGTTCACTTCCTCATAAATGCAGACAATCACGTCCCTCTAGAACGCCCCCTCAACATCCCCACCCCTTTCTTAAAGGGGCAGTTCAGTTTTGCGCCCATTCATTTAGTTTGACAGGTATTGAGAGTAAATGAGATTGAATATGGCCACCAGTGATGTCATCGGGGACATTGAATGTTTACATGCTTCCAGTGTACTTTTTTGTGTGTTCTACATCACCCCCGTGCGTGTGCATTCTTGTGCCCGTGCTGAAAGAACATGCAATACACAATTTTCAGGGACCCATTGAATACTATTGTTGTGTTAATTACAGCTCCATGAAATAAAATGAATGAACACAATACTATTACACAAGTATTCATTGGGCCCCCGAAAATTGTGTATCACATGTTCTTACAGCACACGCACGAGGATGTACAAGCACATCATGAGCACAGGAGTGATGTAGAACACAAAAAGAGGACAACGGAGGCATGTAAACATTCCCTTGTGCTTCAAATTGATTGATCTAAATCAAATCAAATGTATTTGTAAGGCCCGACAACACAGGTTAATATCCCCATGGACCGGACGCGTCTTCTTTAAACAAGTCAAGAAGAAACATCACAATAAATCAAGAACAAAACAAAAACACCATAAAATCCACAAAAAAAAGTTAAATGAATGCAACACTCCCAGACATACCCCACACGAAGGTAAGGAAAAACTCTTATTGCTAAAAACCTAGCAATAAGAAAAAAGCACCACAGGCAATGTGGAGGGGAGAAACCTTAGAAGGGCCGTTCAAGGGGGGATCTCCCTTCTTAGATGTCGGTGATAGTAGTGTTGCAATAAAACAGGCGAAACAGTTGGTAAGCATGTACATATACGTGTAATGAAACACAAATAAGTACATGCAATAGAAACTGGGGTACATAAGAACATTTTGAAAGATTTTAAATAGAGCTGATGACGGATCCATTTGAGGTATGGGGGCGACGTAGAGAGGATCGCATCCTCCCGGCAGTGTTGGGAAAGTTCACTTTCTACATGAACTAGTTCAGTTCACAGTTCACAATTTTTTAAATGAACTAGGTCAGTTCATAGTTCATAATAAAAATGTTTGAACTAAAGTTCATGGTTTCAAAAATGAACTAATTTATAGTTTATAGTTCTTTTTTCAATACGTTGCTGCGAGCTATTATTTGTAAAAATGATTGAACCACAGACGGCAATCGGAATACTGGCATTTCCATAATGCTTTGCTGCAGCCCATTCAGTCCACACTAGTAGCAGCTGCAGCTTTCATCTCTACAGTATATTTTCAAAAACATGAGAAAAAACTTAGCTTGAATTGTCTTTATTATGAAAACAAAAACAGGACTTTTGCTTATTCTCAATGTGCCGTTTAAGGTTTGCTGTCGACGTCGTCGATGTACGGACTTGCTTCTTCAAGTCAGAGACTACTCCCGTAGTCTCGCGAGAGGTGCAGAAATGGGATGTGACGTCAGAGGATACGATCCGGTCAGTGTTTCACAACACAGACTGGATTGTGTTCCGCGACACAGATAACATTAATGCCTACACGGAGACAGTGCTGGACTATGTCTGTACTAGGGTGAAAGAAACAATCCCCACTACCAAAATGAAAGTTTACCCAAATCAAAAACCCTGGGTAGACAAATCCGTCCGTGAAGCTCTGAGAGAGCGCACCAAAGCATACAATGACGGCCTAGTGGCAGGCAACATGAATGACCACAAGGTGGCGCGACACAACGTAAGGAGGACAGTGTCAGAGGCCAAACGGCGCTACAGGGATAAAATTGAACTCCAGTTTGAACAAGCTGACTCTAGAGCTATGTGGCAGGGGCTCAAAACGATGACAGACTACAAAGGCGCCTCCCTCAAACTGAACAGTGACATCTCCTTAGCAAACGACCTCAATACCTTCTATGCGAGGTTTGATGCTGGTAATAACAACACCAGCTCACAAGCCTCGGCAATGGGGGGGGGGGGGTCGGCTGCTGATGGAGGCGCAGTGTTCAGGGTAACAGAGCATGAGGTGAGGCGGACCTTTAAAAAAGTGAATATCAGGAAGGCAGCAGGTCCGGACGGCATCCCCGGCCGCGTCCTAAAAGTCTGTGCCGACCAACTGGCCCCAGTATTCACTGACATATTTAACCTGTCCTTAGAACAGGCTGTCATCCCCACCTGCCTGAAGAAGTCCACTATTATCCCTGTACCCAAAAAATCCAAGCCTGCTTGCCTCAACGACTACCGCCCTGTAGCTCTCACCTCCATAGCCATGAAGTGCTTTGAGAAGCTAGTAAAGGGCTACATCTGCTCCTCCCTCCCCATCAACATGGACCCCCTGCAATTTGCATACCGCCCCAACAGGTCCACGGAGGACGCCATATCCCATGTGCTGCACACAGCAGCATCACACCTGGACAAGAGGCAGGGGAACTATGTGAGAATGCTATTCATCGACTACAGCTCGGCATTCAATACCATAGTCCCCTCCATACTCATAGCCAAGCTCAGGGACCTGGGCTTGGGCTATGACCTCTGCCAGTGGGTCTTGGACTTCCTGACTGGCAGACCCCAGGTGGTGAGAGCAGGCAACTGCACCTCCTCATCCATCACCCTCAACATAGGGGCCCCCCAGGGCTGTGTTCTGAGTCCCCTCCTCTACTCCCTGTACACACACGACTGTGTGGCTCAGCGGAGTAGCAATACAATCGTCAAATTTGCTGACGACACAGTGGTGGTGGGCCTGATCTCTGCCAACGACGAGAGGGCCTACCTGGAAGAGGTCAAGGTCCTGGCGGGATGGTGCCAGGAAAACAGCCTCTCCCTGAACGTCAGCAAAACAAAGGAGATGATTGTGGACTTCAGGAGGTCGGGGGTCAAGGACTACAGCCCCCTCAGCATCGACGGGGCACCGGTTGAGAGAGTCAACAGCTTCAAGTACCTCGGAGCCCACATATCCGAGGACTTGACATGGACCATACACATTAACAGTGTGGTGAAGAAGGCACGACAACGCCTCTACTTCCTCAGGCGCCTAAGGAAGTTCCAAGTCAGCCAGAAGATCCTTAAGAACTTCTACTCATGTACAATAGAGAGCATCTTGACCGGCAACATCACCTCCTGGTTTGGGAATAGCACTGCAAAAGACCAAAGCAGACTACAAAGAGTGACACGTTCAGCCGAACGCACAATTGGAGGGGGGCTCCCCACCCTCCAGAACATTTACTACAAGCGTTGCAAGGGGAAGGCTAAGAGAATTATTAAGGACTCGAGCCACCCGAACAACTGCCTCTTTGAACTGCTGCCGTCAGGCAAGCGATACAGGAGTCTCAAGGCGAGCACAGAAAGACTCAGAAGTAGCTTCTATCCCCAGGCCATCAGGCTGCTAAACGAACAATGAATGAACACTACACAACAACAACCACCAAACACACATAGCACACACATCCACACGCACACACTCACTTTAAACAAACACACTGTAGCACCCACTACACACACTTTATAGCACACACCCACTTTAAACAAACACACTGTAGCACCCACTCCCCACACTTTATATTTATGGATGAAGGATTGCACTACAACTCGTACACCTTACTGTAAATTGTACCTAAAATTGTACCTCATCCCATTTCTGCTTTGCACTAGATAGTACTGTACATTAGTACACTGCATAGTATTGTGTATTGTATATTATATGGTAACTCAGAACATTGTACATATGTCTATACCGAACAACTGTGACCTCATTTTCTTCTTCTAAATTCATGCTATATTATGTTATTATGTTATTTGATACTATCTTGTCTAGCACAGTCTCTGGAGCGTAACAGTAAGAAGCATTTTGTATGAAAGTATTCTGTACTTCTGTATGACAACTATTAAAGAACTTGAACTTGAAACCGTGTGGACAAAGTTTACAGACAAACGTTAGATTTTTTCCGTCTGAGTCAGTAGGTGACTTTAACGTTAAACTCTTTTAAATGCATATACGCCGACATCGTAGAGGTAGAGTCTGACTCTGAGCGAGTGCTGCTGCAGCTCTCGGCATCGTCCATGATACTGCTCGCCGATTCCGCGGTTCCACTGTTTGTTGTGAGGAGTCTGATGACGTAGCCAGGGGGTGACAGGCGCGTTGCCAGATTGGGTGGTTTTCCGCATTATTTTGAAGCCTGTTTACGGTGTGTTTTAAAGGGGCTATGTATTGCTATTCCTAGCACTATCTGGGCAACTTTACACAATTCCTGTTGGTCTATTGAAGACATTTGTAAGGTTTTTTTCAAAAAAATGCATTGTTTTATATTTCTAATCAAGTACTCAAAACCATCATTTTTCAGCCTCAAGAAATCAGGCTGTTATGGCCTGGCTCCGCCCATAAGCACTTTGAGTGACAGTGCCACACAGTCTGCACTGGTAGAGGGAGGGAGGGAGGGGGGGAAGAGAGAGAGAGAGAGAGAGAGCGAGAGAGGGAGGGGGTGGGAGAGAGAGAGAGAGAGAGAGAGAGAGAGAGAGAGAGAGAAAAAAAAGACAGTCCGCCGGCAGCTTGTGGTTTTTTTTTTCTCTTTCTTTCAATCTCCCGTTTGCGTGTGTGTGGCGCGCTGCAGGTCCCCCCCCCCCCCCCCAAGTGCTCTCTATCTCTCTCCCTCTCTCTTCCTTTCTCTCCCTCTCGAGTATGAGGAAATAGTTTATTTTTTTTTTCTTTCAATCTCCCGTTTGCGTGTGTGTGGCGCGCTGCAGGCCCCCCCCCCCCCCCCCCCCCCCCCAAGTGCTCTCTATCTCTCTCCCTCTCTCTTCCTTTCTCTCCCTCTCGAGTATGAGGAAATGGTTTCGCTGTGTACAGTCAGTCTAGGTAGAATGGGGGCGGGCATTAGCTCCAACCACAGAGCCAATCGCATCACTGTGCGCTACCCAGCGGCCATATGACGCGTATTGGCCGTTCAAAAAAAATATGACCTGATTTACTAGACGACGAAAGGGGCTGGGCTGAATCTGAGCAATCCGCCAATATGGTATTTAGACCCTAAAACACATTGATACGAACTCCTATTACTATAATACAATGCTAGAGACTGAAAAATGACATTTATAATACATAGCCCCTTTAACTGGGTTTTCGGCTGAAAGGCATATGAAATCTGGCACACCTTTGAACGCTGTTATAATAGAGTGCTGAGAATGAACGCACTTTTGAACGCCATTATACAGCGCTGAGAATGAACGCGTTCTCAATTATGTTCATTTAGCGGAAATACAGTACATTCAGTTCACGTTCGCCCAAAATACGAACGCGTTCATGAACGGAACGTGTTCAGGTACATCACTGCCTCCTGGCCATCATCATGGGACGTCGATCTCCCACGAAATCTAGCAAGCCAACTGCCTGTCAATCAAAGGAAGCCGGACTCATTTCAACTTCACCAAAACCGAAAGTGAAACTTAACACGAATGAGATGTAAAAGTTGCGAGAACTAAGAAAACTGCGAAAATTTACTTAGCAGAGGTTATACGAGGTAGGAAATGTATTCAGCTTGTAGACTATAGAAAAACAATAGAACGTCAAAGTACTGCTGATGCTTCGCTGAAGGTGTTGCTGGTCTCTGCGCAGTGGGGTTGATTATTGTAAAACCATTTAACCCCTTAAGCCAGATCGGCCCGGTACCAGGCAGAGATTTATTTCACATCATAAATAGATCAATACAGTCCGTATTAATTAATGTTGCGTTAATTTTTCAAATGGAGCCAAGAGTAAAGACCCTAACCCTATCAAAACAGCAGTCAAAGTGTATTATTAATCCGATCGGCTCGAGTTACATGCCTGAGAAGAAAAATGTGGAAGCAGGTTTTTTTTTATTTATTTATGCGTTTCATTCAATCCAATCCCTGGGGTGCAGTACCACAGGGAGAGATGATAGGGGGCGGTATTTTCCCAATGGAGCTCAGAGAGAGTTTGCAGTGGTAACGTGAGGCTAGATTGATGAAATATGAATGGAAATCGCTAATAAAAAAAAACAAGATCTCTCGTCGTTGGCACTCAACGGTCGGCATGAACTAACGAGAAATCTCGTCCTTGGCACTCAAAGTGTTAATGACCGATATGGGAGTGTGCAAATGCTTCTCAGGTTAAGCATTTGCTCTCCCGGGCTGCTGCTTGCTCTTTTTATCTTTATCTTTTTGTCCTTTGTCTATGTTCATTTACTGTCCTGTATGGTCGTTTGTTGTTGTTTTATGTCAGGTGTTGCTCGAAAAAGTCAAGCTCTTTGAGCTCAAGCTTCTTACCTGGTGAAATAAAGGTTAAATAAAAAGAGTTTCTCTTTCAGTGGACTTTGCAGGTATAGTACCAGAAAAGTACCTTAGCTTAGGTAGCTAATCTGTAAACTTGTCAGTTGAGTCAATAGCGGATTGCTTGAATAGATTTTCAGTCTTTGCAGTTTGCACTTTGCTAGCTAATGTTAATTAAGTAAGCTAATGTAGCTTACTTAATTTAACTTAAATTACACATCTGCGAGACAAGGGAAATAAAAAAGATACTGTATGTTTTTATTTGCTCATTTGGGCAAGTTACGTGTTATTTTCTTGTTCTTGGAAGTTGCATCATACCACAATAGGCTACATTACAGTGTCTGTAAACCCAAGGCGAGCCCCGTGGGTGTGATGTTTGTGTGGGTGTGCATGGGATGTAAGGTGTAGCTACATGTGGTCATTTTAATCCTATCCATAGACTGTAAAAAATTACAAGAAAGTAAATGACAAGAAATCATTATAGGAAGGGGGTTGTTGATCTTGGGTAGTTAGCCATCAAGTGTTCCCATACCCACAGAAAAAACATGAGCTGTTACAATACGCAGGGTCATAGAAGGACATTGTTTTATTTCATAATTTCTTCAGAAAACGATGTCTCTTTCACAAGAAATTAAAATAAACCAAATGTAAATAGTTTATTTACATGTGCACTCCTGTTGCCTATTTCAGCATAAAATGGTAGCACACAGAAGACCAAAGAACTCCTAAATCATCCTACATGTTAGCATAAGTTAACATTAGCTATAGCAACAACCTACTGCTCATTATAGGATATTATTTTTGAGTTACAAAAAGCTACATTGATAATATTAAATAACTTGATGCCTCTCATAAATTTGCAACTATCTATTTTTTTTGTTTCAAGCAAAGGTCAAACATTACCCTAGCTAACGGGATTGCATTTCACACATAACACTCTTACCCCATTATGACAGCTTCAAGTGGAAGAGCCTACTCACCCTACTGTATAATTTACTTACTACTTACTACTAATTATCTTAAATACTGAATGAGGACTTCTTCAATAGTTGGCTGGATTTTTTTTCTGATCGACAGCTTTACCAGTGAATTAGCCTATTTGTTGGTAATTTTTTAATATTTTTTATTTCTCTTGTAAGACAATTTCTTTAAATTATGTATTTTTACATTTCCATTAACCTACTATTTTGAGAGAGCATACGTTAATGGACTACAATATTGCAGAGGATATCAAACACAATATCGATTTTTGTTCACCTTCCCCTCCCTTGAAAATAAGTGTGTAGACTAATCTTACTCATACTTTAGGAGATTTACTAATTAGTAAAACCTTATAATGCAACCTAAACTGTTCTCATATTATGCTACAAATTAGTTCTACTACTACCAAACAGTAGTTTACAGGTTTGTTGATTTTAGATCACAGTACTGATGGGCTATCGATCAAAGATAAAAAATCTGTTTTCTACCAATAGCCAGAGATTGGAGGCGGGCTCGCACCGCTGGTGTCACACCTGGCACCAAACCTATTTCTCTCTCTCTCTCTCTCTCTCTCTCTTTCTCTCTCTCTCTCTCTCTCTCTCTCTCTTCTCTCTCTCTCTCTCTCTCTCTCTCTCTCTCTCTCTCTCTCTCTCTCTCTCTCTCTCTCTCTCTCTCTCTCTCTCTCTCTCTCTCTCTCTCTCTCTCTCTCTCTCGCCTCATGTAGCATTATCCTCCTACTCGTTTTCCTCCCTCCCCCGCTCCTTTGACTCTGTGTCCCCAGGGAATCCTTGACCCAGAATCCAATACGAGGAGCAGGAAATGTAAGCATCAGCAGATCCGCAGACAGCACTAGGAGGTGGGAAGAGATGATGGCAAGAGAAAGGGAGAGAAGGATGAGGGGGAATGGAAGGGAAACGAGAGGCAGGAAGGAATAGAGGGAGAGAGAGAGAGAGAGGGAGAGGGAGAGGGAGAGGGAGTGAGTGTGTAAGAAAGGGAAGACCGGTGACAGAAATTGATGGAAGAAGAGAAGGGATTGTAAGATTAAGGATATTTGGTTATGGAGACTATGTAGGCTGTATTGTTGGACATCTAGGGCTTTTTCAGTGAAGGAGAATTTCCTTCTATGGCATGGTACAAGTATACCATAGATGCATAATTCAAATCCTTTTTAATAGGATATAGGCCTTTGTTCATATCACATCATATGATAGGATCATCATCATTAGTTCTATTTGGTTTTCCAGTAGGCAGTGTATTGTTAGTATTATTATACCATCGTCTTGGCTGAGTAGCCCACTTGATCTCCAAAGAATGAAGGATCATGAATTAAGTAGTAGTCCTGGTGTTAGTAGTTCCATGTGGACAAAAATAGGTGCTAAAACAAGCAATGTTATCACTGATTATTCCTCTTACCTTTTTGTGTTCTACATCACCCCTGTGCTCATGATGTGCTTGTACATCCTTGTGCGTGTGCTGTAAGAACATGTGATACACAATTTTCGGGGACCCATTCAATACTTGTGTAATAGTGTTGTGTTAATTCATTAATATATGTAATAGTTCCATGGCTTATGCAAACAAACTTGTCAAGTCATTTATTTATATAGCGCATTTAAAAGCTCAGAGAGCTGGGCCAAAGTGCTGTACAGTAACTACAGAATTAAAAACTATAGACATTAGTCTCACGGTGTAACAGAGGACAATACAACATGACAAAAGACAGGATGGACAGTCAATAGAGTAGGACCACAAGACACAAAGACTATACAGCCGACAATATAGTAAGACATAGGAGACTAGCCGATATGTTATGGGAGTAGGACTATGCAACAGTTAAAAAAAAAATCACTGAAAGAGGAATTGCTCAAATCATATCTCTAAATAGTAACCATACTTGGCAAGATTATTTGTCTGTATTTATGTATCTTATGTTGTATGTATGTAAGTAGGTAGGTGTGTAAGCCTATCCATGTTGTATGTTTTGTTTGCCTCTGTTTGTGATCAGGCTCCCTCCAAAAACTTTAAATAGCTTCTTGGGAGACCTGGCACATGCACACAATTTCGATGATGATGTTCTCACCATGACACCGGTTCCTGACAGGGAGCGAGCGAGCGAACTAGAGACGAAATCGCGCGTGACACTGTCCTGATATGAGGCGGCGCGTGTCCGAGTGTGTCTGTGTGTGTGTGTTACCTGGAAGCACACGTGGGGGGGCCTGCGATTCTTGACCAATAAAAAGTGTTTAGGGGCGGAACTCGGCCGCGTAATCGCTCAACTAGAGACACAGCGAGCGAATATCTGAGGGGTGGACGACATCGCTGCTCAGTTCGCTGTCGCTCGCGGCAGGTCAGGATAGTCTGATTGAAACGAATACATTTTAATCATTTTCGCAATCACGCTCGCTCGCGTCGCTCCCTGTCAGGAAGGGGTGTGATGATGATATTTATTGTATTGTATCGTGTGTGTGTGTGTGTGTGTGTGTGTGTGTGTGTGTGTGTGTGTGTGTGTGTGTGTGTGTGTGTGTGTGTGTGTGTGTGTGTGTGTGTGTGTGTGTGTGTGTGTGTGTGTGTGTGTGTGTGTGTGTGTGTGTGTGTGTGAATAAATTCAAAAGTCAAATACAGTACGGTAAGACATAAGACACAGGGAATGACAATAAAGTAACTGGACACTGTACAGAACACAGAGCCGTGTAAGCCAGGTTAGTAAAACCACCTAATGTTAGCCAGTAAACGCAGCCATTGTCCTCTTCTCTCTAGGGAATGATCATCCCTCTCGGGGATGTCCCATGCCTTAAAATCAATGGGTACTTAAAATATTGCAGACTGCTTAAGACATGCCTTTATTTAAATCAAGGGTTAACACCTTAATCAGTGATGTTTAATTAAAATTAAGGGGTTGTAATTGGAGTTCAATCTGTGGTTTTTGCCCCTTATTTTTTGCGGTAGGCTCCTTGGCCTGCACAGAGACCAGCGACACATACAGCAAAGCATAGGCGGTACTTTAATGTCAAGTCTAACTTAGTCTTAAGTCACAGCAAGGTACTGTAGAGCCAGCAGTTTGGTGCTGACTTGAGAGTTAGCCTGTTCTATTGAGTTTAGGAATGCACAAGACATTGGCTAACTAGCTCATCAGCTGAGTGGTTGAAACAGTAAGTGTGGTTGGCAAATAATATACCACTGGGATAATACACTCAGAGCTGTCCAGATAATATAAAAACGACTGCCCTCTACAGAGGCGAATTCTACTTAATTTAGCATCATGTAGTTCTTTGCCTCTAGGCTAAACTGAATGTTATTTAACTGGACACCTTGTTGTGTATTATTATCACACATTAATTGTTGTGTTCCACTCAAGGTAGGAAGACTAATCAGCCATAACCCGCATTGTTTTGGCGCCAATATTTTGTCCACAGTAGCCATGGCTTTTATTCACTGTGTGAGGCAGTATTTCAATAGGACCTGTGAGTCATTCCTCCCTGGAGAGGGAAGGTTGAGTGGGGGGTCCTGGAGAGGGAGGGTTGAGTGGGGGGTTGTCAGGCCGGAGTTCTTTGTTTGTTTGAGAGGTGACGTAACACCTAAAGCTCACCATAGTCCCCAGCTGACCTCTGCCCCACCCCTGACCCCAGTGGGCCACCCCTGTGGTGACAGAGCCCACTCTCTCTCTCCCACTGTCACAGCCATCTCAGGGTGGACTCCTTGACCCCCGTGTGGGTCCCCTGCCACGCTAGAGCTGCTCAGGCCTGGTGCCTTCAGGACGACCGGTACCACGCTAGAGCTGCTCAGGGCTGGTGCCTTCAGGACGACCGGTACCACGCTAGAGCTGCTCAGGCCTGGTGCCTTCAGGACGACCGGTACCACGCTAGAGCTGCTCAGGGCTGGTGCCTTCAGGACGACCGGTACCACGCTAGAGCTGCTCAGGGCTGGTGCCTTCAGGACGACCGGTACCACGCTAGAGCTGCTCAGGGCTGGTGCCTTCAGGATGACCGGTACCACGCTAGAGCTGCTCAGGGCTGGTGCCTTCAGGACGACCGGTACCACGCTAGAGCTGCTCAGGCCTGGTGCCTTCAGGACGACCGGTACCATGCTAGAGCTGCTCAGGGCTGGTGCCTTCAGGATGACCGGTACCACGCTAGAGCTGCTCAGGGCTGGTGCCTTCAGGATGACCGGTACCACGCTAGAGCTGCTCAGGCCTGGTGCCTTCAGGACGACCGGTACCATGCTAGAGCTGCTCAGGCCTGGTGTCTTCAGGATGACCGGTACCACGCTAGAGCTGCTCAGGCCTGGTGTCTTCAGGACGACCGGTACCACGCTAGAGCTGCTCAGGCCTGGTGTCTTCAGGACGACCGGTACCACGCGAGCAGGAGAAAGCTTTTGTTCTCCCATGAGTGAACACCTGACCAACTCGGAACCCCCCTCCTCACCCATCCTCCACCCCCCCCCCCCCCTGCTTTGCAGTGCAAACAGACTTGTAAAATACATGCAGGACATGCATGCATGCATACACACACACACACACACACACACATACACATATAAATGATATGCAAACACCAAGTTGTTTGCTCAAACATCAGTATACACGCACACACACATACACACACACAACAAATGCAAATATGTGTACACAACAAACACTCTCACACACGACGTGGGTTTGAACACAAACACAGGGTTAGAAAGCGCGCCTCAGCAGAAGACACTCTGGCTGTCTTTATGTTGAGGTCGGTGGTGTTGGGTTCTGGTTGCATCTGCCATGTCTGTGTGAATCCCGGCAGAGTCATGTGAACACACCTCCTCGTGGCCGCGCCTGGGCCGCCACTGGCGTTGGCTCTTTGTTGAAGTTGAGGAATACAACTCATACGGAGTCCAAATTTGAGAGTACATTATTACAGATTATTGTACATCGGAAATGTAGTCTGTGTTGTATAAGGACAGCTTTCCCAGCATGGCCTCAGTACCTGCAACTGAACCTTCACATGTACAGAGATGCCAAGCAGCCATAGAATACGATAAAATACGATATTCCTTTATTGATCCCCTTGGGGGAAATTCAGGCATCATAGCAGGGAGGGGAGGTACAGGTAGTAAAAAAGCAGTGTAAACAAATCAATATAATTAACTCTGGACATGTGCATAATGGGCAACAAGGTGCGAGATGCGGGTATACTATGTGTAACGGAGGTACCGCAGTATATCCACAGTCACGGGTACAAGTAGTGACGTGGCTGTGGATGGTAAGCGGTACTGCAAGTAAACTCACTCCCCCAGAGGCATCCAGACCCGGAAGCAAGAAGTGAATTCACTTCTTGCTTAGTGGTCTGTGATGCCGCCCGCGACGCGGGCGTCCGGGGTTCAACTCCCACTCAGGGCGATCCCTTAACAGGGGTCGAATCGACTAAAACACAACGCAGACAAGATCAAACCGGCTACATATGTATACTATGTCCGTTATATTTGCCCTACAATAAATAGTTACAATATATAATCTAATAATCCAATCATCTAAATCTAATCTAATATATAATAATAATAATAAAAAAATGCTAAATGCTAATAATCCAATAATCTAACTCTAATATATAATCAAAAAATGCTCAATTCTAAATATATGCTCTGATGAAATATACAGTATTATTCACATAAGGTGCGGTATGCATAAGGCAGTATATTGTCCTTTTAGGTGGGAGTCAGCTACTAGGTTCCTAGTAGTTGGATGTCTGGCAGCAGTCCCTGCCCACTGTTGTGGAGCCTGATGGCCGCTGGTATGAAGGACTGGCCGAGGCGGTTAGTGTTAGAGTGTCGGGGGGGGTCTGAGTCTGTGACTGAACGTGCTTCTCATCTTGAATACAATGAGCAATGACGAGTACAATGTGTAACATGCTATCTATGAAGAGATTGTTCACTGTATGGTACACATTCTCCCTTTGTGTAGGTATGGAGAAAAGGGGGATGCTGTCCGCGTTGAGAAGGTGGTGTATACAGGCAGGGAAGGAAAGAGTTCTCGGGGATGTCCCATCGCTAAGTGGGTGAGTATGAGTACAAGCAACACTACATTTACATTTACATTTAGTCATTTTAGTTGACGCTTTCATCCAAAGCGACTTACAAGTTCTGTACGACAAGTCAGCAGGAAGGGAACAACTCTATAAACTGAGCAACAATGTTCATCAAAGTGTTGAGTGCCACAGTGTAGGTTAGTATATTAGGACAAGTGCATGTGCACCTGTAAGGTTAGTTAGGGTTAGATATTATTTATACAATCTTAACCTAATCCCCAGGGACCCTAACACTATACAATCGTAACCTAATCCCTACAGGAGCACCAACACTATTACATTTTAACCTAATCCAACATTATTCAATGTTAACCTAATCCCTAGAGATGAACCAACACTATTCAATTGTAACCTAATCCCCAGGGACCCACTAACACTATACAATCTTAACCTAATTCCTACAGAAGCCCAACACAATTCAATGTTAACCTAACCCCTATGGAGTGCCAATCCAGTCCATTACTTTCACTATAACCATTAGTTTGGGGTAACTGGACAAAACTGATATAAATCACATATAGTGCTGTCAATCGATTAAAATATTGAATCTGATTAATCGCATGATTGTCCATAGTTAACTCGTGATTGATCGCAAATTAATCGCATAAAAAAAATGTATCTACCTTAAACAGATCTTTTTCAAGTTCCAAGTTTTAATACTCTTATCAACATGAGAGTCAACAAATGCTTGCTTTATGCAGCCATTTAACACAAAAGGATGACCCTCATGCATTGCAAATTTTCATCAAATTCAAAACAGAGTGATGCACAAAATAACTTAAAAGAAAATAATAATTTAAAACAATGAATAAAGTGTGCATGAAATAATAGGGGAAAGAAAACGTTAGGAACTTGTTACATTCACCCACACAAGGGCTGAGCACTCACACTCACTCACTCACTCACTCACTCACTCACTCACACTCTCTCTCTCTCTCTCTCTCTCGCTCTATCTCTCACACACGGTCGGCTGTAGTGAGGACAGAAGCCTTGCATCTTTTCACCGCAGCAGCTCGAACTCTCAGTGGCTCACGCTGCTCACGCTGCCCCCGCTACTTCCTGTTTCCGTCGCACCGGCGTCACCAAACCGACCTGTAGGAGTCGCTGTCCACAACGTCCAATCCCCACCCACCGGCTTTCCCACCCTTTAACACTTGCCAATTGTGTTAGTATGAACGACCGGCCAGCTGGTAGCAACGCCGAGAGCTGGGCTCGAACCCAGCGCATCCTGCGTTAGTGGCGAGCGCCTTGCCCACTGCGCCAATCAGCCGCCCTACACACACACACACACTTTGAGTCAGAAACAAAGATAGTATCAATGAGAGTATCAATAATACACCTGAGTGAAGTCTAGTAAAAAAAAATTAAATAATTTAAAAAGTTAATCGTGAGTAAAAAAAAAAAAGAATAGTGGCGTTAATAGAATTGTGCGTTAACGTGTTAATACCGTGTTAACTTTGACAGCCTTATACATTTTGTCCATTAGAGAGATCTGACCCGCTTCGTCACCTTGCTTTGAATTCTGACATGTTAAACACGACTCCTAGTATCAGATTTTAGTACGGGGAGATTCTACATTACTGATACGCTGTTTTATTCCAACATCTGCCTAATATCTGATACCAGTAACAGCATGGGTGCATCCCTACTAAACCCACGTATCGACAACCATTTAAAATGAATGCAATAACACACTCTTTTCATCAGAATTACATCAGCTGTGTTTTCATTGTTTTTATTCAAACAAAGTGGGCGTTGAATGCTGTCTTCTATTCTATCTTGAAATAATCACACGTGAGAAAAGACACGCAGAGAGACAATTGTGTTTGTGGAATATTATGCAATCCTGTTGTCCCATTTAGCAGACTTTGTTTTTTTACACCACTGTTGTGGAATAATTCAAGAAATTAAGACGAGTCAATCTGTAAATATAGAACTTAGTTTATTTCTGCGGCCACAGAGCTCAGTTTACAATCAGACATACCTGTACTAAACGTCTGACCAGAAAGTGAGAAAGAGGTCTGGTCAGACTTAACATTAAATACATGATTGACATGACGTACATGAGATGCCAGATATAATAATAAAGATGAGAAGAATGAAAACAAAAGACGGGTCTAGGGGCTTTGTTATGTCTTCACACTAGAACTGGAGAATAGGCCAAAATAATGTCATATCTCCTAAACCTTGGCTGTTGTTTATAAGAACACCGTCAGACTGTCACCTAGTGTCTTTGCCTAGTCAGACTAGTTAAAGCTTTGTACAGAGAAATATGTATGTATTTAACACAGAAACTATATGACATGGAAATATTTTCCTTTCACACCACCAAGGTCATAAGAGATTTATATCTAACTGTTTATGTTCCATAAATATAATATTGTGTTGAATAGTTTGACATCACCAATAGAAGCACTAGTCTGTTCAGGTGTAAGAGAGGTGTTACTGGGCTGTTGTCCATCAAAGACAGATATGCTGTGTGTGTGTTTCAAGTTTCTTTATTATTTGTCACAATAAAATACAGATATTTTACGATGAAATGCTTGTTTATGTATGAGCCCCTGAGTGTGCTTCATACAGTACAAAAAAAAGTAAGTAAAGATGAATATTCAATATTCAATATACATGGCGGCTGGGTGGCGCAGCGGACATTGCGCTTGTCACCAACGCAAGAGACACCGGGTTCGACTCCGGCTGTCGGCGTTGCCTCCGGCTTGGGCCAGCCGTCATACTAACTCAATTGGCAGAGTCAGCGGGTGGAAGTCGATGGGTGGTAATCTGGACGTTGTGGACAGCGACTCCTACAGGTCGGTTGGGGGACGCCTGCACAGCAGAGACAGGAAATGGAGGGGGTAGTGTGAGCCTCCCACACGTTACACCTCGCCAATGAGAGTCCGCGCTGGCAGGTGAAAAGATGTGACAGGCTGCCTCCTCGTGTATCGGAGGGGACACGTGATGCAAGGCTTCTATCCTCCCTACAACCGGCCAGTGGGGGGCATATGCAAGCAACGTTCAAGACAGGGGAGGGAGGAATTTGCACAGCGAAATTGGGATGGGAGAAAAAATAGAAAAAAGAGGAGAAAAAGTGGATAAAAAAAATCTATATACAATATACAATACAGAGTAAAATGAGTAACAGTGAGGTACAATGCAGAAATGAGGGACAAAACGTATGGTAAGGTGCAAATGCAAATTAGGTATTTGTGTGTGTGCGTGTGTGCGTGTGTGTGTGTGTGTGTGTGTGTGTGTGTGTGTGTGTGTGTGTGTGTGTGTGTGTGTGTGTGTGTGTGTGTGTGTGTGTGTGTGTGTGTGTGTGTGTGTGTGGAATGAGGGGTCCTATGGAGACACCTTGCAGACCTGCCCCCCTCAGACAGTAAAGCGGCAGGGGGTCTCTGTCTCTGTAAAGACTTGTAGGCCTTCCCTCCTTCATCACCCCTTGCACACCCTGCTAATGGCTTTATGGATTCAAAACAGCTACCACACAGAGGGAGAGAGGGGCTATTAGTGAGGTGTGTGTGTGTGTGTGTGTGTGTGTGTGTGTGTGTGTGTGTGTGTGTGTGTGTGTGTGTGTGTGTGTGTGTGTGTGTGTGTGTGTGTGTGTGTGTGTGTGTGTGTGTGTGTGTGTGTGTGTGTGTGTGTGTGTGTGTGTGTGTGTGTGTGTGTGTGTGTGTGTGTGTGTGAAAGAAAGAGAGCATGAGAAAGTGAGAGTGTCAAGAGAGTTGGTCAAATCAAATCAAATTTATTTGTAAAGCCCGCAATCACACGTTAATGTCCCCATGGGCCGGACACAACTTCTTTAAACAAGTCAAGAAGAAACATTACAATAAATCAAGAACAAAACAAAAAAACACCATGAAATCCAAAATAAAATGTAAAATAAATGAATGCAACACTCCCAGACATACTCACACACGAAGGTAAGGAAAAACTCACAAAAAAACCTAGCAATAGGAAAAAAGTACCACAGGCAATGTGGAGGGGAGAAACCTTAGAAGGGCCTTTCAATGAAAGCGACCTTGGGTTTCATGAAAGGCGCTATATAACTGATAACTGATGTTCTGTGTACATAGCAGTAAATGTATGGAGAGCGTTCTGTATATATATATATATATATATATACAGAACGCTCTCCATACATTTACTGCTATGTACACAGAACATCATATATATATATATATACAGAACGCTCTCCATACATTTACTGCTATGTACACAGAACATCAGTTATCAGTTATATAGCGCCTTTCATGAAACCCAAGGTCGCTTTCATTGAAAGGCCCTTCTAAGGTTTCTCCCCTCCAGATTGCCTGTGGTACTTTTTTCCTATTGCTAGGTTTTTTGTGAGTTTTTCCTTACTATATATAGTCTATTGTCTGTTGTTGACATTCTGTCAAGTGAGATCCTGTTGTGACTGTGCGATGTGTCTGTCAGATTCTATTTGGCGAATTAAAGGAAATCAACATCACAAAACAACATCTCAGTTAAGGAGAGTCAGTATCACAAAACAACATCTCAGTCAGTACTACGGACTGAGAATGTGCAGATATTTGCGGTTTCCTAAGTTTGGATTTCAGGATTTGCTACAAATTACGTCAATGGCTCTCTCTTAGTTCCCAACCTCCCCCTAACTGTTTTAATTTTTCAGAAATATCACACTAGGATCATTTTGATGCAGTAAATCCTGAAATCCAGACTTTGGAACCTGGAAATAGCCACAGAGCCTAAAAATCTCTGTGGCTTCCACAGTGCAGACATCACAATCCCCGGGTGCATTTATACTTTTTTGTGGAGTATCCATGGCATCTGCAGTGAAACATGTATTCCCATGTCTTCTGACCGGAATCAAATTATATCTGCTGTCTTCGCCGTGGGCTCCACAGCCCCTCACACTTCTCCACACGGACCCTCAATGCCATGCGCAATGGGGATTAGAGCCTGACATTTGATTGGGAATCCCGCGCGTCACGGGATACCCACGGGACTGGAGTAAATTTCACTATCAATCCCATGATCAGGATGGGTTGGGAGTGAAAATCCACTCCTGTGTCAGGCTCTACTGTGGACACAGCGGGAGGTCCAGGGCCCTCATTTATCAATGGTGCGTATGCACAGATATGTGCGTAACCCGTGCGTACGATCATTTCTAAGCAAAGTGTGTGACTTATCAATTTGAACGTGTGCTTGACTTTGTGCGTATATTTACGCACAGCTCCGACCGTGCATACCTGGCGCCCAGCGGTAGAATATTATTATTGCAACGCGGAAATAAGCTTCTGTGCATTAGTTTCAACACTGGCGTGTTCTGTTGTATGACCCGTAATTCATTATAGTTCATTGTAAAATAGTGACAGTGTAATTATTGGAGTGATATTGGAGATGGATCGAGCAATAGACTGTTACTGTACCACCCATGTAGCTGTCAAAGCTCCATCACAAATACAGTTATGTGAATAGAAAGGTTCTTGTATATGCTCTCGTATTATTGTTTATATAGGCTACCTAATACTGACATCAAAATAGATTGTATGCCTCTACAAATCATATGCAGGTAGAACATTTACGGAAAATCCGTCGCGATTTGGAATGAAATTGACTTTTTTTTGAGAACTTTAATCCCTGGGTATTAATCGAACGAAACGAAGAAAAAGCAGTCATATTCCAGCATGGTTATTAATGACACGGTACACCAATGGCAAACAGTGGTTAACGGTCTTTATTAGTGTTTGCGCTGCCCAGGCAGCAATGGTCTTTAGGAAGTTAATAGATATCATATCCGACTGTTTCCGACATCACCGTGTACACGTCTGTCAGCCTGTCGCGTATTTCTCCCAGGCGTTCGCTCGGTTTATTAAAAGATTCCATAATAAACGCCATGTACTGGAATATTCTAGAATACACAAAAACGTTGTAATTTTTCTGCCTATTCATGAATCGTTTTCAAATAAACGCTAGATTATCGATAGTATATGTGTACGTATGTATGCTGGGGCCGCGAACTGAAAATCGATTACCTCATTTCCTCAACATCACACACACACACACACACACACACACACACACACACACACACACACACACACACACACACACACACACACACACACACACACACATAGGGCGAACACTGAGAGCTCAGCGAATACAACTCTGATTATCCCAAGACTTGTAAAATGGATTCCTTACCTCAGGGACCAGAATGACTGCAATCGGCTCGGATTACATGCCTGAGAAGTAAAATGTGGATTCCGGATTTTTCTTTTCTCATCCATTTTCATTGAGTCCATTCCAAAAGGGTGCATTACCATCTGGGAGACGATAGGGGGCGCTTTTTCCACATCTGAGCTCCTGATGGGGCTGGTTTCCCAACGAGAGACTCGGTTGATGAAATATGAATTCAAGATCGCTAATAAAAAAATAACGCGCTAATTGTCGTGGTGGGCATTCAGGGGGCGGGCTGATAACACGTGTTATGTCGTGGTGGGCTCTCAAAGTGTTAAGAACGAAAGTAGAACACTTTCTAAGAATTGTTGATAAATGAGGGCCCAGGGCTCTATTAAATGAGATGTGTTTGCAGTGTTGTTTACCTCTAAGTGTTTCTGATTTTGACTCTCTCTCCCTGTTCATCACTCTATCTCTCAGGTGATCCGTCGTGCAAATGAAACAGAGAAGCTACTATGTCTGGTGCGCCACCGGGCGGGTCACCACTGTCCCAACGCCGTCATCATCATCCTTATTATGGCCTGGGAGGGTGTGCCGCGAGCAATGGCTGATAACCTGTACCAAGAGGTCTCCGACACTCTCACGAAGTTTGGTAACCCCACCAGCCGACGATGTGGGCTCAACGACGAGTGAGTGACTAGTGGAGCTTGATAGCCTGGGGTCTGGTAGTGTGATCTTTAGTAGCTAGATCAAAGCTATACTTGGGTCTGGTAGTGTGATCTTTAGTAGCTGGATCAAAGCTATACTGGGGTCTGGTAGTGTGGTCTTTAGTAGCTAGATCAAAGCTATACTGGGGTCTGGTAGTGTGATCTTTAGTAGCTAGATCAAAGCTATACTGGGGTCTGGTAGTGTGATCTTTAGTAGCTAGATCAAAGCTATACTGGGGTTTGGTAGTGTGCTCTTTAGTAGCTAGATCAAAGCTATACTGGGGTCTGGTAGTGTGATCTTTAGTAGCTGGATCAAAGCTATACTGGGGTCTGGTAGTGTGATCTTTAGTAGCTGGATCAAAGCTATACTGGGGTCTGGTAGTGTGATCTTTAGTAGCTAGATCAAAGCTATACTGGGGTCTGGTAGTGTTATCTTTAGTAGCTAGATCAAAGCTATACTAGGGTCTGGTAGTGTGATCTTTAGTAGCTGGATCAAAGCTATACTGGGGTCTGGTAGTGTGATCTTTAGTAGCTGGATCAAAGCTATACTGGGGTCTGGTAGTGTGATCTTTAGTAGCTAGATCAAAGCTATACTGGGGTCTGGTAGTGTGATCTTTAGTAGCTAGATCAAAGCTATACTGGGGTCTGGTAGTGTGATCTTTAGTAGCTGGATCAAAGCTATACTGGGGTCTGGTAGTGTGATCTTTAGTAGCTAGATCAAAGCTATACTAGGGTCTGGTAGTGTGATCTTTAGTAGCTAGATCAAAGCTATACTAGGGTCTGGTAGTGTGATCTTTAGTAGCTGGATCAAAGCTATACTGGGGTCTGGTAGTGTGATCTTTAGTAGCTAGATCAAAGCTATACTGGGGTCTGGTAGTGTGATCTTTAGTAGCTGGATCAAAGCTATACTGGGGTTTGGTAGTGTGATCTTTAGTAGCTAGATCAAAGCTATACTGGGGTCTGGTAGTGTGATCTTTAGTAGCTAGATCAAAGCTATATATTGCATCAGTTTAGGTCAGTTCAGTCACTTTCTTATCCCAGTTGGGAAACTTGACTTGCAGTCAGGGGCACAAGATAAAAACAACTACTCAAACTACTCTGTAAAAACAACTACTCTGTAAAAACAACTACTCAAACTACTCTGTAAAGACAACTACTCTGTAAAAACAACTACTCAAACTACTCTGTAAAAACAACTACTTAAACTACTCTTTAAAAACAACTCCTAACATCTACAACAAGTACAAAAAAAGCAGCTCTTCAGATTTCAACTGGTAACATCAACAGTGACCCCAGGACAAATAATATCAATCATTATTTTAAATGTATTTATTGAAAGGATAAACCCCTTGAGATGAACCATCTTGTTTTCGAGGGGGTCCTAAACACAAGGTAACAAAAAATACAATACATAACACAAAATAAGACGGCGTACAATACAGGACAATACAAACATGCATACTGACAGGAGCTCTCCCAAGCACAACCCACCCAGTCCGACACCCTCAGATTCCTTCCGGAGAAGATAACAAAATACATTTCATAAATGTACACACACAAGACAAAGAAAAGAAAGAAAGAAAGAAAAAAACAGTAGCAGCTTGTCTAAAGGGTGAGTGAACAATGATGACTTAAAGCGGAAAAAATAGGTAATACTGTAGCTCTGAGTGAGCTGGGGAGATGATTCCAATCAGATGGTGCTTTAAATAGAAAGGCACGTCTACCAACTACCTTGGAGATCACTGGGGATTGTTGTAATTTCAGTTCACATTGAGAATCCAAAGCTGTACTATTAGTTCAGTAAAGCTTTGGATTCTCTGCATCTTTCCGAATGACTGGGATCTGAGTTACTGACTGTGCGTGCTCTCTGTCTCCCCCTGCAGTCGTACGTGTGCATGCCAAGGCAAGGACCCCGACTCCTGTGGCGCTTCCTTCTCTTTCGGCTGCTCCTGGAGCATGTACTTCAATGGCTGCAAGTACGCCCGCAGCAAAATACCCCGCAAGTTTCGACTGCAAGGAGAGCGCCCCGAACAGGTTTGATTGATTGAGTGATTGAAAACTTTATTAACAGATTGCAGAATGGGAACAATAGAGTACAGCTCAATACAAACAACTGCTAAGAGGATGAAGACCAGAAAAATACTTTCGTATTGTTTACATAAGGGTCCTCCATTTTCAATTCATCAAGACATTTATGACATACACAAGACATACAAATATACGGTACTGATACTGAAAGTAGCTGATAAATTGTACAGATCCTTACAGAATTGTGTCATTGGCTATTGTGTTTTTTGCGTGAACTTTCAAAATCAGTATATTATTTTGTCCGCTTTGTATTTTTAAACTGGAATAACTCAAATGTGTTTCATGTCGTGTTTGTCAGGAGGATAAACTCAGGGATAACTTACAGCTACTGGCAACCGAGGTGGCTCCCTTGTACAAGCAGCTGGCCCCACAAGCCCACAGTAACCAGGTCTGTAACACAAGCAGATGTCGGTCCCAAGGCACTCACACATGTGGTTGTGCCGCGCACGCATGTTAACACACCCTTGCAAAAATGATGGGGGCACACACACACACACACACACACACACACACACACACACACACACACACACACACACACACACACACACACACACACACACACATGCCTATGGCAGGGTTAGGAAGAGCAGTAGTAATTCAGCAACATGCTAACTCGTCAGGTCTGTGACCCTGTCCTCCTTGCCTTCTTAGATTACAGGGAGTGGGTTTACGTTGCACTGTTCCAGAACATGAACATTGAGACATGCTGTGTATCAGTGTGAATAACGCTCTACTTGGATTGAAACAGCACTGAGAACTCTAGGGCGCTGAGAGGGGTGCCACACCCGTGCAGTAGCACACACTGACCTGTAAACCCATCCTCCACTCATTAATATTTAGTAGAACACTAAGTAGACCAAGGAGACTCATTATAGCATTGTGTTGGAAGAGCAGACTTAAGGTTGTGGCCCCACCTATAGTCGCTATTTTAGACTTTACTGGGTTAAAATGAGATTAGATTAGAATAAAATGTATTGTCATTATACAGCACAAGTACAGTGCAACGAAAAGAAGTTGGGCATCCAACCAGAGTGCAAGTGTAGCAGTAAAGTGCAACAGCAATATACAATGTACAGGTGGTTAAACTGGGTACTAAATACACAAATGAGTACTACTGAGTGTAGTGCTAATCAGATGTATGTACAGAGTTATAAACCTTGATATGTGCCGTTGGTATATTTTTTTAACAAGGTTTTTTTATTTGAAGATTCAGTTTTCACAGGCGTTCCCACATGGGCCAAAAGAAAATAAGTCCCTCCCTCCCTCCCTCCCTCCCTCCCTCCCTCCCTCCCTCCCTCCCCCCACCCCTATACCAGACAGAATCATTCTAAGATACCTTAAGGCATTTATTAATCATTGTTTTTCCTTTTAGCTTTTAAATCACCAGACAGCAGTGACATATGCATCTCTTGTATTCTGTAGATAGAGAAAAAGAAAAGTAAGAACATAAAAGAATAGAATAATAAGCTGAGAGACTAGGAAGGCCAGTCAGATCACCTCTGTCACATCATCCGCTTCCATACCCTCAAAGAAAGTTAGGAAAGGATCCCAAATATTGTGGAATTTTTCGGTACAACCTCTGACAGTATACCTGATCTTCTCCAGTTTGATATGATACATGACCTCTCTCGTCCAGTGGCCGTACACAGGAGGACCTGGGTCTTTCCATTTGAACAGTATTAGCCTTCTGGCCAATAGTGGACAGAAGGCCAGCATTCTAGATTCCCACCATTTAAAGTGGATGTCCGTTGGGGCCACTCCGAATATTGCAATATATGGAGATGGCTCTACTACCTTTCCAAATATCTTAGAGAAGGTGTCAAAGATGGCCTGCCAATAGGTGTGCAACTTTGGGCACGTCCAGAACATGTGGAGCAGAGTGGCCGGAGCCTGTCTGCAGCGGTCACATAGAGGGTGATATATCTTAGAGAGCCTGTCTTTAGACCAATGCAGTCTGTGTACAATTTTAAATTGGATAACAGCATGTTTAAGGCATATGGAGGAAGAGAAAATCCCCTGTATTATTTTGTCCCATGTGTCCTCTGTGATTGACTCATCTAAGTCTGTCTCCCATCTGCCCCTAAGGAGATCCAGAGGCGTCAAGTTGCTTCTATTAAGTAATTTGTAGATTCCGCTTATAGCTTGTTTCTGGATCAATTTACAGTTCAGGATTGAGTCTAAGGTCGCTTTCACATATAGTTTTGGTGGACTCGGTGCGGTTCTGGGGGTGAAGTTGCAACATTGTTGCATTCTTCATTTGGTTCGCCTGCTTTCACACAGATATCTGTCAGGCGGACCGAGACCTTCTGAACAATGTCACGCGGTCGAAAAGGGCGCTTGTCTATTGGACAGTGGAAATGTGTGTGTGGCTGCGATCCCGTGTGTGCGCGCGCGCGTGTGTGTGTGTGTCTGTGTGGACTGCGAGTCCTCCAGATCAGCGGAGCCGAGTTTTGACATGGCATTGATCCATTGTTCTATTGAAGCACATTACCACCATCCTCTCGCTAAACAACTTGTAGACCACTGTGTTTTTATGAGTGCCCACAAGTAGCTGTTTTATTAATAATATAATAAGCCGCGCGCCTCGGTAATAATAATAAGCCGCGTTTTTTCTTCCTTCTTCCCAAGATGCACAGATATATAGATAGATAGATAGATAGAGAGATTAGATGCAGTGTGCTTGTTTTGCAGTGAGTGCTGCGAGCAGTGGTAATAATAATCACTTCCTATATTTGGTTCGCGTTTGGTTCGATGAAGCCGAACCGAGACCTACGTTTTCAGGCGGACCAGAGTTCGACTGTTTGGTCCGCGAACCGAGTTCGACGCGCATTCACACAGACCCGAAAAACCGGACTATCGAATTCTGGTCCGAAAGTCCGGACCAAACAGCCCCTGTGTGAAAGCGACCTAAGAGAGAGGCAGGAGGACACAATGGGTAGCAGTCCGAGTTTGAAGTTACAAAGCTCCAGAGTTGCAAATATCTATAGAAGTGTGACCTAGGGATTTTGTATTTATGTACCAGCTGTTCAAAGGAGGCAAAGTTGTCGTCTATATACAGTAGAGGTCAGACAGTGCAATCACTCCACTTCCAACATAACTGTCAAAGGCCTTATCCATCATTGAGGGGATAAACCGTTGGTATTTGATTCGATTAGAAAATAATCAGTAGTACAGGGCCTATCCACAGAGTTTGAGCCAAGTTGGATAAGAAATAGCCCTAACCCTACTAATCCCATTCCTCTGCATTTGATGCCCGGGGGACCAATTCCAGTTTTAATGCCAGTACCTTGGTGAAGGGAAACATGCATGTCTTTTGGAGTGCAAGAAAACCCACATTAACAGAACATGCAAAATAAAATAAAGTATCGATGAGTCTTCTAATGCTACTGCGGAACATTATTAGCACTGGTAAGCCATCTAGCTTGGCTCAGCAGTTAGAAATGACTTCTGAACATGGTTACAACACTAGAGGGGCCGCTTCTGGTAACATCAGAACAAAATCAGCACCAATAGCACTCTGGAATGCTCTGCCGAAAAACATCTCATCCACAATACATAATAAAATTACTTTCAAAACAAATATTAAGAGATATCTTGCAAACATGTCAAGTACAGTATGTAACTGTTATCTGTGTATTCTCTTTTTTTTGTTTGACTGGAATGTTAGATTTTATAATGTGAATTTGTATATTTGTACACATTTTCTATTTGTGTTTTGTCAAGTATGTAACTGTTATCTGTGTATTTTATCTTTTTGTTTGACTGGAATGTTAGATTTTATAATGTGAATTTGTATATTTATATACATTTTTAATTTGTGTTTTGTTTTTATTTGTATTCGTATTTCAGTGTAAGAATGAGTCGACCGCTCCAGACTGCAGACTGGGGCTGAGCGAAGGCAGGCCGTTCTCTGGTATCACCGCCTGCATGGACTTCTGCGCACATGCTCATAAGGACCAGCATAACCTCTACAACGGCTGCACTGTGGTAAGATGACCGTCTCTCTTGTCTCTGCCTTTCTCTGACTCTTTCTCCTTCTAGATCAGTGGTTCTCAAAGTGGGGTCTGGGAACCCCCAGGTTCATAAGAATGACTATTCTGATAATAGGTTTCACTCTCTCCACTGTTCTCTCCCCAGTCCCACCTACAGTATAGAAGACTGTTGTGGAATTCTGGAATAAAGATTAGATTTTATTCAAATGTATTGTCATGTAATAAATGTATGTACAGATATACAGTAGATATAGTAAGGGACTATGTGCAGCTAAGTACAGACAGGTGAGGAGAGGTATATATGCGGTGTGAATAAATATATATATATAGTATATACAGCATTATAGTACATGCTATCATACAGAGCTAAGGCCCGGGTTATGTGCAGGTGTACAAGCAAGTATATGAGGGGTTATATGCAGGTATATTCAGACAAATATGGGTATATATATTATGCGGTAATATAAATATATAAATCAAAATGTGCAGTATATAGATAGATATTTCTATTTGTCCACTTTCATGGAAATTTGTCTTTGGCTTCACCGTGGTTACAATCAACAAGACAACACAATACAAACACCACACAGGCACAAAAGACATTGGCCCAAAACAGCCCAATACATAGACAAAAAGAGAAACAACAAAAACATGGACAGAGCTTCCGATACCTAACCAGTACCATGGTTAAGATTTTAATCTAAGAATTCATCAGAGCAATGGCATGTGGGATGAAGGACTTCTTAAAGGTCCCATGTCTTATAAATGACCGTTTCCAGTGTTTAGCATTGTTTCCTAGCAATGGGGGTTTGTATCAATGGGGTCTGTGTCTCTAATTCTCATTTTGGCGGATTGCTCCAATTCAGTTGAGACAATATCCTCGCCCAGTGAACTAAGCTATTCTGATTTGACTCGCTATCCTACGTAGCAAGGAGCTGATCTGCAGTAACGCCCCCTCTATGGTTGACCGCCGCTGCTATGAACGTTACTAGACTATTAAAAAGAAATCATACAAAAACAAAAGCTGCAGGGAGAAAGCACTGCAGTCTAGTCGATTTTGTGTTTTGAGCACAAACTTCATCATAGATCTAGCCTCTTTATTTTGCTCTCAAAGTGAACCAGATTGATGCATTTAACTTTAAAATGTAAACAAATTTAAATAGTTCCGGGGGGGGCATGCCCCCGGACCCCCCTAGAGGCACAGCACCGCTGCTGAATTCTTTTTCAGGGGAAACACTGCCGTCCACCATTAGTACCAATATTTAGAAGCCTTTGCTGTAAGATATGTGTTACTGCTACTGTTAATGGCTGTCATTGTGTTAAATGCTGAACTAAAATCTATAAATAAAACTATTGCATACATGTAGCTTTTAGACAGCTGTAGATGTTTAGTGGTTGAATTGACTAGTGTGAGTGTTGCATCATCAGCCCACGTTTAGAAGCAGACTGGAGCGGGTCCAGACAGTTTAGAAGCAGACTGGAGCGGGTCCAGACAGTTTAGAAGCAGACTGGAGCGGGTCCAGACAGTTTAGAAGCAGACTGGAGCGGCTCCAGACAGTTTAGAAGCAGACTGGAGCGGGTCCAGACAGTTTAGAAGCAGACTGGAGCGGGTCCAGACAGTTTAGAAGCAGACTGGAGTGGGTCCAGACAGTTTAGAAGCAGACTGGAGCGGTGTTGGAGCCAGATTCAGTCCTTAATATTTATTTATTTAGTTAAAAATATGAAGCAATATTGTTTGGAAAACGATTTGAAATGAACTTGATTGATAACATCTTTTATTTGTTATGACTTGGATGTGTGTTGCTTCAACAACGTGGAGGCGTGTCTGGTCCAGCCCATTTTGAACCGGTGATTACAGCACCTTAGTGTGTGAACTCACTTTATCAATGGACTGGTGCGCTAGTAAAAGACTTGACACTGGAATGTAAGGCATGCAGCCCAGACGGTTTTTGACCGTCGCAAGCGCTATGGATTTGGAACTTTAGAAATTGGAAACAGGACACCATGCAACGGGAATAAGCCAGCACACCTCCACGTCATCCGGTAGGAACCCATTCACGCTAAACAAAGCTTCAAGTAAATGACAATAAATACTCTTTTCTATAAACCAAACAATTCATCTCATCTGTTTTCTTACGGAAAAGCGCATGCGCGCGTCAACCAAGGCTGTGGATCTCACAAGCGGGTCCAGACAGTTTAGAAGCAGACTGGAGCGGGTCCAGACAGTTTAGAAGCAGACTGGAGCGGGTCCAGACAGTTTAGAGGCAGACTGGAGCGGCTCCAGACAGTTTAGAAGCAGACTGGAGCGGGTCCAGACAGTTTAGAAGCAGACTGGAGCGGGTCCAGACAGTTTAGAAGCAGACTGGAGCGGCTCCAGACAGTTTAGAAGCAGACTGGAGCGGGTCCAGACAGTTTAGAAGCAGACTGGAGCGGGTCCAGACAGTTTAGAAGCAGACTGGAGCGGGTCCAGACAGTTTAGAGGCAGACTGGAGCGGGTCCAGACAGTTTAGAAGCAGACTGGAGCGTCCGGTGTTGTCACCAGCTTGGCTGGCCGTTCACACTAATACAATTGGCAGTATCAGAGGGTGGGAGAAGCTGGCGGGGTGGGTCCGGGTCGTTGTAAACAGCGACTCCTACAGTTCGGTCGGGGCACCTGCTAAGCGCGGATAGGACCTGAGTGGGATAGTGTGATCCTTCCACACGCTACGCCCTCTCAGGGAGGATCCGCACTGCCAGGTGAAAAGAAGCGGTTGATTGGCTGGACGTGTGTCGGAGGAAGCACGTGGTAGCCTCCACTCTCCCAGATGATCTGACTGGGGGTAAGTGCGCAGCGACCAGGAAGGGATTGGGAATTGGCATACGACTAACATTGGGATGGGAGAAAATCGGAGGAAAATGGAGGGGGGAAAAGATCAAAAAAAAAAAAAAAAAGAAGAAGCAGACTGGAGCGGGTCCAGACAGTCGCCTATGGCTGCCGTCAGGTGGTGGACTATGACCCGCTCCATACACTTGCTCAGAATACTGGTCAAGAGCAACTGGTCTGAAATCATTTAGTAAGGAGGCCGCAGCCTTTTTAGGTACAGGGATGATTGTAGACAATTTCCATGACCGAGGTACAACATGTTCATCAAGTAGATGAACACACGCACACACTCACTTTAAACAAACAACTCACTGCAGCACCCACTTTAGAACACCTAAACACTACATAATTTGCACTACAACCCATACCTCATTACACCTTACTGTAAATTGTACCTAAATTGTACCTCATCCCATTTTTGCTTTGCACTATATTGTATATTTGTATATTGTATAGTATATTGTATGGTAACTCCGTTACTTCTACTCTGCATTGAACATTGTACATATGTCTATACTGAACACTTGTGTCTACGTACGTGACTTCTATTTTTTACTTGCTATACTTATTTTATTTTATACTTATCTATTTTTGTCTAGCACAGTCTCTGGAGCGTAACAGAAAGAAGCATTTTGTATAAAAGTATTCTGTACTTCTGTATGACAACTAACAAAGAAACTAGATACTAAAACAGTTTAGTAAGGCCTTACTGGGCCTGACTCTAGCCAGGCTGACAGCAACATCATTTTCATTAAGCTTAATACAATTATAATCAGTAATGGCGCTGCATACATTATCACAAACCGTATCAGGAGTGTCCAGGATCAAATCTACTGTAGTGCTGATTCCAATCATTGGCAAAAGAAAGGAGGTTATTTGAGGGAAAATATTGCTGCTTCCTGGCCTCCCGTCCCATCATTGCATTGAGACCATCCCAAGCTTTCTTTGCATTGCCAGAGCATAGCTGCTTCTCTACCCTTTCTTTGTACTCTCACATATTCCTCTTACTGATATATCTGATCTGATCTCCTTCCTCTTTTCCTTAACTAAATCTCTGTCCCCCTTAGTAAATGCAACCCTTATCTCGTCAAGGCATTTTTTTTGTTTTCAGAGACCCATATCTTGTTATTTGGATACAACTTAACTGATTTCATGGTAACATTAGCTTCCCAAAAGTTCAGATAAAACGTTATGGTCTCAGTCAGTTTGCATCTGCACAGTTATCAAAAAACAGTCCCCAGTCCGTGTCTTCAAAGCAGTCACGCAGTCTTTCCTCACAGCTGTCATTCCAAAGTTGAATCTGTTTGACGGTTGGTTTCTTTGTTTCCGTCATATTTCGGAAGTAAATGTATGACGTTATGGTCTGATTCTCCCGGTGGAGGTCGGCACACTGTTTTATAGGCACCAGGTACGTTGCCAAAACATTGGTCAAGAATTTGCGTGTGGCGCGTAGGGCAGTCAACATATTATATATACAGCACTGTTGTACAATCTATCATACAGAGTATATGGGTAGACAGTGAAAGCAGTTGGTAGGTATAAATTGAGTATAGGCAACAGAGTTCAGAGTCGTACAGTATGGGTAACAGAGCCTATAGGGTGTAGGCAATGGAGTCAGAGTTCAGAGTTTATATGGTGGGGGGAGTTCAGGGAGTGCTTTCCGGTCAGAGGCAGTGCAATTTCTGTACCAGCCTGTGATGCAGTTGGCACACCGGTAAACGTTCACCAGGATCTGAGGGGACAGGTGTGCTTTCCTCAGGCTCCTCAGGAAGAAGAGGCGCTGATGAGCCTTCTTGACCAGTGCTGAGGTGTTGAGGTTCCATGAGAGGTCCTCGGAGATGTGGGACTCCCAGGAATTTGAAGCTGGAGACAGGCTCAACCTCCGCCCCGTTGATGTAGGCGGAGGCATGCGCGCACTGGCTCTGGTCTTCCTGAAGTCCACGATGAGCTCCTTGGTTTTCTTGGTGGTGAGGGCCAGGTTGTTGTCGGCACACCATGCCACCAGGTGCTGGACCTCCTCCCTATAGGCCGACTCATCATTGTTTTTGATGAGGCCCACCACCGTCTGCAAACGGAATTATGGTGTTGGTACCATGTATAGGAGTGAAGTCGTGGATGAAGAGGGAGTAGAGGAGGGGGCTCAGAGTCAGCACACACACAGCCTCGCGGGACGCCGGTGTTCAGGGTGAGGGTGGAGGAGGTGAGATTGTCTATCCTAACGAACTGAGGTCTGTTCGTTAGGAAGTCTAGTATCCAGTTGCAGACAGAGGGGTTGATGTGGAGGTCCTTGGTTTCCACAAGGTCACCAAGTTTGGAGATGAGTTTGGAGGGGATGATGGTGTTGAATGCTGAGCTGAAGTCGATGAACAGCATTCACACATGGGTGTTGCTCTCATCCAGGTGGGAGAGGATGGACAAGCAAAACTGTACATTGGAATATTGACAAAACCATACTTGGTCATTTACTGTACATTGGAAGGGGTTGGGTTAGGACATTTACAGGGGCCAGTTTCGAATTGCAGTCTCCCGTAGGTGTTCTTTGAGAGTGTTTTTGAAAGTGGGTAGTGATTCACATTCCTTTACAGATTTGGGTAGGGCGTTCCACATTGATGTGGCATAATTGCGAAACGTGTCTAGTCCCTTGTTTGAGCCGAATCTGGGTTTAACATGATTTGTGGAGCTCCCTCTGGTGTTGTGATCGTGGTATTCACTGACCTTTGGGAATTATTTTGACATGTACATGGGTACCTTGGTCGTGTAGTGTATCTTGTAGACCAGGGCCCTCATTCATCAACGTTGCGTACGCACAGATATGTGCTTAACCCGTGCGTACAACCATTTCTAAGCAAAGTGTGGGATTTATCAATTTGTACGTGAACTTGACTTTGTGCGTATGTCTACGCACAGCCCAGAGCATGCGTAGCTGGCGCCCGTTTGTAGAATATATTATTACAACAAGGAAATAAGCTTCTGTGCATTAGTTTCAACACTGGCGTGTTCTGTATGAACCGTAATTCATTATAGTTCATTGTAAAATAGCAACAGTAGTGTAATTATGGTCAAAACCCTATAAATAGCATTTGGAATAATCTGTCTTTATCTCCGAATGAATGCAGCATGGTTTATATAGCGTTATCGGAATATACGGGGTGTACTGACTGACTGCGCTCCGCGTAGCTCAACTTGTTATTATTTTGCGCACAGACCGCAGAAACACGGGACCGTTTTGATTATATTTAAAAGGCTTTACGTTAAACGAAACAAGTGGAATTTCGAAGCTGTAAGCAGAATACAAGTCATATGAACACCCACGATATAGTGTTCTTCCCCCTTCCTACTGTATAAGAAAGAATAAAAAACGCATTGCAATGAGAACAGAGGGTGTATGTGTATACAAAACCCTTGCAATAATGTGTCTTAAATTAATGAAAAGCATACATGCTCTGGACACAGAGCATATATTGTGTGGGTGATATGACTTGTATTATGCTTACAGAATTCCACGTATTTAGTTTTACAATGTCAAAGCCTTTTAATATAAATCAAAACGTTCCCGTATTTCTTCAATCTATGCGCAAAATAATAAGGAGTTGAGGTAGATACACACTCAGAACATATTATAATGCTGGTATGCTGATAGAGTAAACTATTATATGAATATGAATAGGAATATGATATAAGGTATACACTGGTCTTTCCGCGAGGATAGCGAGGAGGAGTCGGAGAGCCATTAAATGCCATTTGAGAATATAGGCTATTAATGCAATGAAAACATATTATTTAATGTTTTCATAAGCGTAAAGATACAACAGCTAGATTAATGATCAAGTTAGTTTACTGTGCAGGTTTCGCAGGGCTGTGCATTGTGCTATTATATATGCGCAAGTTACTGTTGCATAATGTAGGCTATGGCTGCTATTATATGTAATTCATATAGGCTACCTAATAGTATATGATTTTTAGAGGCATCTATTTTGTTGTCGGTATTAGGCTAATACCGACAACAAAATAGATGCCTCTAAAAATCATATTATAGCCAATCGAACACAACTAATAAAGGCATTCATATTACAGCACGGTTATAATGACACACTACCAACGCCAAACAGTGGTCAACGAACGGTCTTTATTAGTATTTTGAGCTGTCCAGGCAGAATTGCAGCAATGGTCTTAGGGAGCCGTTGATATCTGACATCACCGTGTACAAGTCAGCCTTTTATTTATCCCATAACACCGGTTGTGTCTTCTTGGTTCGACAGCGCCTCATGAACAATCTCCCGTGAAGTTTCTCAGAGTTCCGCTCGGGTCAGTCCATTATTTCACATCCCATGGGGGGTGTTTCATGACCATATATGGATAATCATGCACGAGCATTGACGGTAGAACAAAGAGGTATTTATCAACACGGAGGAGCGTAGGACCTGTGTACGCAAGGTTGATAAATCCCAATATTTCTGTGCATGCACACATTCTAAATTCTGTGCTTATGTATGAAAATAGAATACTTTCTAAGAAAAATTGATAAATGAGGGCCCAGGCCCATTGCAAGTTGCTGTACTCTGTCGTCTACTCTAAGCCATCCTAGGTTGTCAAAGTGGGCAGGGGTGAGGTGGGTTCTAGGAGTAAGGTCAAGCAGTAGTCTGACCAGTTTGTTTTTAGCGCCTTTGAGGTGCTTTGGTACCATGAGGTGCAAGCATAGTCGTAGTACCCTTGAATGAGTGCTCCTGCCAGAGTCTTCAGGGTATTCTTGTTTACCAGTGAGGAGATCCGGTACAAGAATCGAGTTCGTTGGTTGACTTTTTGTATTACATTGGATGCCATTTTGTCACAGGAAAGATTTGCCTCTAGGATGGAACCCAGGTAGGTAATTTCTTCTTTCCTTGTGACAATATTGTCACCCACTGTAACTGAGAAGCCGTCGGTCTTGCTGAGTTTGTTATTTGAACCGAAGAGAATGGACTCTGTTTTGCCCATGTGTAATGATAGTTTGTTATCAGCGAGCCATATGCAGATTTTGCCTAGTTCCGAGCTGAGGGATTTTTCAACCTGTAACTTGTTCTTGTCAGAGACCAGCAGGGCTGAGTCGTCCGCAAACAGGAACAAGTTGCAGTCACAAGCTGACGACATGTCATTTGCATAAATTAGGAACAGTAGCGGTCCTAGTATGCTTCCTTGTGGAACACCACAGCTCACTGTGAGGGGGGGGGATAGGGTACCGTTTACCTCCACCATCTGTTCTCTCCCCTCCAGGTAGGATTGCATCCAGCTCACTGATAGACTATCAAAACCAATTGCTTTTAGCTTGTCAATCAGAATGGTGTGATTGACAGTGTCGAAGGCCTTTTGTAGGTCCAGCATGATCTAATATCTACTGTATATCTCTCTCTCCCTCTCTCCCTCTCCCTCTCCCTCTCTCTCTCCCTCCCTCTCTCTCTCTCTCTCTCTCTGTCTCTCTCTCTCCCCCCCCTCCTCTCTCTCTCTCTCTCTCTCTCTCTCTCTCTCTCTCTCTCTCTCTCTCTCTCTCTCTCTCTCTCTCTCTCTCTCTCTCTCTCTCTCTCAGGTGTGTACTCTGACTAAGGAGGACAACCGGAGGGTGGGGGAGATCCCCGAGGATGAGCAGCTCCACGTTCTGCCTCTCTACAAGGTCTCCCTCACCGACGAGTTCGGCAGCGAAGAGGGCCAGCGCCTCAAGATGAAGACGGGGGCCATCCAGGAGCTCCAGGCCTTCCGGCGCGAAGTGCGCAAGCTGCCCGAGCCGGCCAAGTCGTGCCGGCAGCGCCGCCTGGAGGCCAAGAGGGTTGCATCGGAGAAGAAGAAGAGCAAGCTGCAGCAGCAGGCGGGGGCGACGCCGGACAAGACGGTGATCAAGACTGAAGCTTGCCTCCCCGGCTCCCCACACCCTCCCACAGGCAATAAAGGTGAGGCGGTCTTATATATTGAAATTCTTTATTCGGAATAACCCCTTGAGATGTAGCATCTCGTTTTCGAGGGGCTCCTAACACAATACAATGTATGCACATTTTCAAAAAACAAACAAACAAAAAAAAACATTAGACATCGAAACAGAATCTACAACAACAAAATCAACTAAGAAATAACAATACAAAGAAATATAGTATGCAGTATATAAATGACATGTATCACTTATCACAATGTACAGGAGGGATTTGTGAAGGCTAGTCTAAAGTTAGAGATGCACCAATATGTAAAAAAAAATTATAACCCTAACTAACCTTACTGTCATGCACTTGTCCTAATAAACTAACCTACACTGTAGCACTCAACACTTTGATGAACATTGTTACTCTCAGCTGATAGAGTTGTGCCCTTCCTGATGACTTGTTGTACAAAACTAGTAAGTCACTTTGGATAAAAGCGTCAGCTAAATGACTAAATGTAAATGTAGTTTTTTTCCAATGACCCCAACATCTAAATCTATACAGTGGCTCAGGAGGTAGAAAGCTCGTCTGGTAATCGGAAGGTTTGTGGTTCAAATCCAATTGTGCTTTTTAAAGCCTAAATCGGCCAATGCCATTGTCTGCCCATACAAAGGTATGGAATGGATGCATACCTACCTATCTGAAATGTTGAATCTTTTATAACTCAATAAAGCCCCTTTCACGCATGCACTGAACTCCTTAACACATTGAGTGCCAACGACGATAAATCTCGTTGTTGGCCGCCATGCGTTGAGTGCCAACAACGACAAATCTCGTTATTTAATCGTTATTTCTTTTATTAGCAATATCCATTCATTTTTCATCAATCCAGCCTCACGTTATCATTGGGACTGTCTCTGAGCTCGAAAAGGGCAAATACCGCCCCCTATCGTCTCCCGGATGGTATTGCACCCATTGGAATGGACTCAGTGAAAATGCATGTGGAAAAAAAACTCCGGATTCCACATTTTACTTCTCAGGCATGTAACCCGAGACTATTGCATTCATTGGGGCAACCGAAAGCAGCGTGGATTATCTGTTTCGAGGTCTAATGTTGGATCAATAAACGCGATCGATATTTGGAATGGCGATCAGGAATTGGAATAATCTTTTTGGAGAACATCTGATCTGAGGTAATCAGTTTTGGGGTAATCAGATGTTTTTTTCACATATTTCACAACGTGTGTGTGTGTGGCTGTGTGTGCGTGTATGACGTTAGCGCTGACCAGGTCATGGATAATTGATTTTTCAGCCCGCTTCTCTAGCGTGCATAAGTACACATATACTATCGATAATCTAGCGTTTATTTGAAAACGATTCATAAATCAGCGGAAAATGACAATGTTTTGTGTGTATTCCAGTAAAAGGCGATTCCTGCAGAATCTTATTTTTTTCCTAGACATTTCCAAAACTATACTCGTATTCAAAACGGTATAAAACGGAAATGTACAGATGAAAAAACAATCCGTTTCGTACATGTTGACTGCAAGCAAGTCATTGATAAGCGATGGGCGTATTAGACACAGCCATAATTTAAAGGAAAACTCCCTGGAGTTAGACAAGAAGATACATACCTTTTTTGTCTCTGTGCATGCATTTAGTTTAGGGAACAGCCGCTCCGTTAGCGTAGCTTAGCTTCATCCCTGGAAGTGGGTCAGATTTGTAGCCTCAAGTTCCCTAAAGTTCCCTACAGTATACACTCCAAATACAATCCAAAACGTTCCTGTAAACATGTTGTGACCTGTGTATTTACCACATGGAGAAATAAAAAATAATTGAATTCGACAATTACGTTTTCTAAGCAAATATACTCGGAACAATTTTTTGCCTAACCACTCGTCTCTGGGCGCAGTCAGTGATTTCAACGTGAAGCCGTGTTTGTTGACATTCTCATTCATTCAAAGGATCCGAACCGATTGAAGTTTATGGATACCATGACTTAAAATCCTCTTACCTTGACGATTAAAAGCCTCCCCAATTTAGAAAACAGTATTCCAATGGCTGGTCTTGATAGGCTGCTAGCTAACGGAGCTAACCAATAAACACAGAACCGGGCGGACACTAAAGCAGATAACGAGAGCAATGACTTCCTTTCTGGGGGGTTTCAAAATAAAAGAGCGACGTCTATAGCAGCGGAATACGTTTATTTTGTACATTATCTAACGTTAACACGAACCTAAACTAATGTTACAACTAACCTAAAGTTAGTTTAGGTTCGTGTTAACGTTAGATAATGTACAAAATAAACGTATTCCGCTGCTATAGACGTCGCCCCAGAAAGGAAGTCATTGCTCTCGTTATCTGCTTTAGTGTCCGCCCGGTTCTGTGTTTGTTGGTTAGCTCCGTTAGCTAGCAGCCTATCAAGACCAGCCATTGGAATACTGTTTTCTAAATTGGGGAGGCTTTTAATCGTCAAGGTAAGAGGATTTTAAGTCATGGTATCCATAAACTTCAATCGGTTCGGATCCTTTGAATGAATGAGAATGTCAACAAACACGGCTTCACGTTGAAATCACTGACAGAGACGAGTGGTTAGGCAAAAAATAGTTCAGAGTATATTTGCTTAGAAAACGTAATTGTCGAATTCAATTATTTTGTATTTCTCCATGTGATAAATACACAGGTCACAACATGTTTACAGGAACGTTTTGGAGTTGTATTTGGAGTGTATTTCGTGACTGTAGGGAACTGTAGGGAACTTGAGGCTACAAATCTGACCCACTTCCAGGGATGAAGTTAAGCTACGCTAACGGAGCGGCTGTTCCCTAAGCTAAATGCATGCACAGAGACAAAAAAGGTATGTATCTTCTTGTCTAACTCCAGGGAAGATGGCAAATAAGCTAATTTCCCAAGATGTTGGAGTTTACCTTTAAGATATAGTTTATGCGTTCACAAATGTGCTCGCCCTCTCATTGACTAAAGCGCTGGCACTCAAGCGATAAATAGCGCACCCCCTGCTGGCAATCAAAGTGTTAACTGCACATTCTGTAACGGCTGTATGTGCGAACACAACATTTTTGTATTATTCAGCCTGGAGTTTTACTCTGAAGTTCTGTTTGTAACTTTTTCTCTGTTTTTTAACCCGGCAGCAATCGTAAAACAGGAGGTGAAACCTACCATTAAGAAGGAGCCCTTCATAGATGGTTACCCTGCGCAGGGAGCGGACCTCTACAACAATATCTACCCCCACCCTGCTTACTATGCAAGGGGAGGCCTCCCTCCCAGTGGCCAGCCCACTGTGCCAGGCCCCATTGTCAACGGCTACCACCACAATCTGCCTGCACTGCCATATGGCTACTACAACTATCCCCCCAATGCACTTTTCCGCCCTGAGCTGAGGACCTACGAGGGTCGAAAAGCGTCCTGGACCAAAGCAGGTTCCAAGGTTGTCCAGGTAGATCAGAAGCCCGATGTCCAGGGTCTCCAGGCCAGACTGGCCCAGTCCTACTCCAGCTACCCCGACCAACAGCACCCAGACCCAGTCAACCAACACAGCGCTTACCCCCAGCAGCCGAATTATAGCCAGTCCCGGCCCTCCTCTGTGTCCTCTGAGCACTCTCACAGAAGCACCCCGGTCATCAAGCAGGAGCCCATGGATTTGCCAGTCTATGAAGGCTCAATGCAGAGCCAGAGTGGCACCAACACACCCAGCACCACGCCACAGCCTGGCGCCTGGCCTGGGCACAAGGTGAATGGGAGTATTGTGTCCAATAGCTGGGATGGGTATTTAACCCCCAAACCAGGCCCTGCGGTCTCTCCCTTCACCCCAGACAAGCAGCAGTTTCACCAGCAGCCCCTGCAGCAGCCCTCTCCCTACCCCCAGCAGTGGAACTCCCTCCCTGGCTCTAATACTCCCATGGCCTCCCCTGTTCCCTCTCCATGTCCCTCCCCACACCCAGGTACCCCACACCTAGGCAACATATACCCAGGCACCCCACACCCTGCTAGCCCACACCCAGGCACCCCGCGCCCCTCGACCCCTCACACAATCACCCCTCGCTCGGGTACACCGCAACCTGGCACCCCACTCCCGGGCACACCCAGCCACTGGGCCAGCCCCGCTCCCAGTCCCCAGCCGCCTAACGCCTGGGCCATGGGGGGGCCTGCGGACTACAGCCCCGGTCCGAAGCACAGCAGCAACCCCGCTGGAGCCTACCCTGACAAGATGTGGTCCAAGGCCGGGGGGGAGAGCTGGGGGGGCTCCGCTCCTCTGGGGCTCCAGGAGAAGGCGTGGAAGTCGTGTGGAGGTTCAGCGGCGGGCAGCACGCCGTCCCCGACTCCCGAGGGCCGCCTCTTCCCCGACTCCCTGCAGCAGTCGAACCCGGCCTACTGGGACCCCAGCCGGGCCGAGAGCGACATGGAGAGCACCAAGAGCCGCGACGAGGACGACGAGGTGTGGTCGGACAGCGAACACAACTTCTTGGACCAAAACATCGGCGGGGTGGCGGTGGCGCCCACGCACGGCTCCATCCTGATAGAGTGTGCCCGGCGAGAGCTGCACGCCACCACGCCGGTCAAGAGGCCCGACCGCGCCCACCCCACCCGCATCTCCCTGGTCTTCTACCAACATAAGAACCTCAACCAGCCCCAGCACGGTATGGCTCTGTGGGAGACCAAGATGAAGCTGCTGGCAGAGCGGGCCCTCCAGAGGCAACAGGAGGCGGCTCTCCTAGGCCTCTCCCAGGAGGAGATCAAGGCCCTCAGTAAGAAACGGAAGTGGGGTGCTGCAGCGGTAGGGGCCAGCCTGGGCCTCAGCCAGGCCAAGGACAAGAGAGAGGGGCCAGTGACACGGCTGGCCCCGACATTCTACACAACCTCCACCGTCACTGTGTCTCCCTACGCCTTCACCCAGCTCACTGGGCCCTACAGTCACTTTGTCTGAGTGCAACACACACACACACACACACACACACACACACACACACACACACACACACACACACACACACACACACAGACTGGTGCAGTGGCGGGCTGGAGAGAGGGATGAGCCTAGACACCCTTCCCTCAACCTCCATATCTCTCCATTCTGCTCCCTCCCCAGTCCACTGGAAGGAGGGGGACATTCTTTTTTTTTTGTTTTTTTTTACCTCATGTCAGGCAGCAGTTTGGGCCTCCCCCCAACAGACACACTGCCTGTGGTGCTCTTCCTCTCTCCTCCGTGGGAGGAACTCCATTGGTTCTCCTTATTCATAGAATTTTAATGATCCTAATTATTGCTATTATTATCAATATTATTATGATTGCTATTGTTACTGTTAATGTTGTTATTACAGGTATTGCTATTATTATGAAGACTTTGTTTTTCTATTGTTGTTTTCATTAATGTTATTATTATTGATGTGGTTGCTTTGGTTGTTCCTTTTTTTTATCAGGAGTCTATCAGACTCAGACAATTGCTTTTTCCTTGTTTGGAAAATGTTTAACCCTGTTTCCTTTAGGTTTTATTTGGCCTTTGTCAATCTTTTAGCTGTACTTTGAGGAGGAGGGGCCATCGTCTGCACTGCAAGATGCAACATGTCTTCAATCACACATTGCAGAGCCTTTCCTAAAGGCTTGGCATAGATATCTATCTTTATATAATTATTATATAGATATTTATCTTTGATAATGTTTGCCAGTTCAGGCCTTTTTTATTTTATTTTTATCACCTTGCTCCTCTTGCTGTGAGCAGATATGGCCGCCTCCTCTTCTCCACCCATAGACGTCCCCACTGGGGCTCCACCTCCACCTCCTGTCCATTCTTCTGTTCCCCTTTGCACTTGGTGCTGTACAAGGTGCTCTTACCACACACGCATCAAGAGAACGGAGGAACTGTCACTGGAGGTCCCCATCTTCCGAAGGTGTCCCAGTAAAAGCGAGCGCTTCCCATTGTAAACCCTAGAAGGCAGCAATGGCCCCCTTTTCAAAATGGTGCACACACATCCCAAGCACTTGAGTTCCACTTGAAAGCCCTGGTCAGCCAGCCGGCATAGAGCCTTGCCTTACTGCTTTAACCATCCATGGCCACTAGAGGGAGCTCTAGCCCTCCGTTTGCCTGAGATACAGCGATAGGAAAAGTGTCGGTGCAGTAGTGGCCCTTGGTGCTCCTCCTATGCACACAAACACGCAACTGTATGGTGCTGTCGTCTCGTCACCACCACGTGAACCCAACCGGAGGCCTTTCGTGGAATGTTTGGAGTGCAAGTTTTTCGTCCATGTTGGAGGAGAAAACGGCAGCCATGTGCAACACAACGGTTCGGCATGTGTTGATATATTTAGAAATATATCGACAAACATTTTTAATCATTTGGTGTCTTATTGCTGGATCTTGTAAACAAGTCACAGTAGATCAGTAATATCAAGCTTTTCCAGTATTTTACCTACTCTACCACTGCACAGAAATATATATATTCTCTCAAAAGTGGTTACAAATGGTTACAGGCTATACACAAACATTCCGTGCAAGGCTTCTATAGGCCGCCTGGTGGTGTCAGTGACCTCAGTGCAGTGACCCCGTGCGGGCGGCTGTCTTGTCATTGAGCTTTAGTGGAGATACCTTCCATAGCATTTAGCAGTGTGACGTCTTGTCTCTATCAAGGTGCACTGCGTGGGGCTTCGCCGAGAGAGAGAGCTCTACCCCCCAGCAGTCAAATGGACAGAACAGTAAGGTGAAGCTACACACACACAGACCAACACCATCCTCCCTGGTCTGTGGTCGAGGCTGGGGGAGCGATGTCGAGTGGTTAGTGTGAGTTAGTCGAGAGATGAGCTCCCGAGAGTCTGTGCTATTATGTCTCTCCCCCCCCCGCGAGTATTCTGCACTCCAAAAGTACTGTATGTCGCTCTAGTGTGTCTGTGCTTGTATGAGAGAGAGAGAGAGAGAGAGAGAGAGACTGTTGCTTCAGCTGATTGGCGACCGTCAGTTGTGTGATAGTAAAGGGTTAACCTTCTGTCGTGTGGCAGTGAAAGGGTTAAGAGTGCGAGTCCATATACCTGTGGGTGCTCTCGTGACAGAACCGTCTCCGGTGCGTCTCCAGAGGGGTCTAGAGCTCTCTCTCTCTAGAGCTCTCTCTACCTCAGGTCGTAGGGACACTGGTCACGACCGCACCACGCTACTGAGGGCAGAGAATCGTGCATTTGTACCTTTGTGGTGGTGGCTCTCAATCTACACTCGTTTCTATCCTTTTATTTATTATTATGATGATGATGATTGTCGTTGATGTTATTGTTTTGTTTTTGTTTTATTTCGTTTGTTTTGATATAGCCAATACAAATTGTATATACAGAAGAAAAGATTTTATAAAAGCACTTTTAATCTTGATTTTAATGACAAAAAAGAAAGAGCCGATTATTGACAACTTGAAGCTTAGTTTTGTTTGTTTTTATTTTTTTTTCCTCAAGAGAGAGATAAAAAAAATGTAAATATTGAAATATTTAGGTAAGATTATTTAACTGGTGAGGGATAATAATGACTAAATCGTGAATGATTGGGGGTATTTGAGTCTTCTCTGTCAGCCCTTCACAAAAGTGAACAACACTTGGTCGGTCCCAATGTGTTGTGTGTAAATGTGTACTTATTAATACTGCTGTTATGCTTTCAAAAGTACTGTACCCCCCTGTCAGCATATACCGTATTCTATTCAACCAAATTAATCTCCCCAAATCATGCAACCTGGAGCCACATGATTAATGTCCACTCATCAACCTTTTGGAAACAGACTTGGAGAATTCCCCAAATTATGTTTTCTAGATTATTCCACTGTCACTGAACTTAAGGACAAATCCATAAACTATATAAAGCTTGGTATGTAATTGACTGCTTATCAATAGAGTTGCACTTGATGGACATCTATTGATTGGACCCTAACCAGCAACAAGTGTGTTGTGGAGCATACTGTAGTAGCTGCAGAAGCAGTTTAACCCTTTCACTACCACACTACAGAAGGTTAACCCTTTCACTACCACACTACAGATGGTTAACCTGTCTGTAGTGTGGTAGTGAAAGGTTAACCTGTCTGTAGTGTGGTAGTGAAAGGGCTAAGCTGTTTCAGTCTGAGAACTTACATTAGTGAGGAATAGCCCAGCAATCTGTGTCAATTGTGCTAGACTATCAGGCGAGAGGTTTCCTCCCTACTTGTTTAAATGTGTCTGTTGTTATCAATGATAGTGTTACCAGTAGTAAGGATGCATCGTGAGAAAAATCATGACACCTTGGTGGAAGACACAAGATAACAGGGTAGCTAGTTTGTAATGGTTGTTGTTTGTCGCAGACATCATGGCCAAGAGTACTTTCACTGGTGCAGGGGCTGAACGCTCCTCTATGCCTTTTCCATGGTCTCTCAATGCTTATTGAATACTGTCACTGATGCAGTAGGAGCCCCCTTTTATAATAATAATAATCATAATAATATAGCATGGTCCACATTCCACACACAATATATACGGATTCAATCATATTTATGATCTACGTAAGAATGGGTGCTGATCATATACTGTACATTATCTTTTATTTTTTATTTTTAACTTTGTACATTTCTATACAAGTCAAGTGACTTTGGTAGACGGTGTTCCTGGGGTGGTGCCGTACGTCTCCCGAGCAAGCTGGTGCTACGCCGCTACGCCTCACCTCCACTGTGGACGTGTGAGGGAACAACCCATTACTGCTATTTTTCTGAGCTCTTAGAATGTCAAAACATCTATAGTATTTGATTCAAGCAGTTTCACAGGATTGTAAGCTGCCTGGTGCTGACTTTGTGAAAGGTCTTTAGTCACAACTAGACTGTAAACGCTATATTAGTCCCTTGGGAGGGGTTAAAAGAAAAAGAAAAAAGCACTCAAAACAGTTATACATTCTCTATTAATCTTCATTCCACATAGTACTTGAAAAGGTATTCTTTATCTCATTTTAAACAGGGGTTATAGAAGATATAGAAGCATATTATATTGAGACTGTTATCTGGGTTGGACAATTGGTACAATGTATGTACCAGAAACTATTGAAAATCTCTTGAGTGTGCACATTATCATGTTAAGGGAATGCCGAGATATTTGAACAATACAAACATAGGAATTGTGTTCTTCTTCCCTCTGTCTTCCTTATGCACTTATTTTCTTATTCCCTCACTTTCTAATCTAAACACGTTGTATATTTTGTCTTTCACTCACACACAAATACACAAGTACATACATTATACTCTTGTAGTACTGCATCTATGAGGACCTCCCATTGACCACATTCACTCTCTTGCCCCTAATTCAAACCTTAAGCTTCACCACTTGCATCAACAACTTGTTACCCTAACCTTTTCCTAACCCAAATTCTAAATTCATTAAAGGGGAATGTCACCTTATTTTGAGAATGTACGTGTTCTTCCTGTGCCCCAGAGGACGGCTCAGTAAACCTCACGTGGGTGTGAGAAGTCACACAAACATTGTACGGCCTCACAAAATCAGAACCCCTGTATTTGTCTGTGGAGCTGCCCCGGCTTTACAAAACATTGTCCCCCACTTCCCAGAAAAGTCCTCTCTGGTCCTCACAAGTACAGTAGTACACACACGAAAACCTACACACACACACACACGCATTTCATTGCATCCCACTCTCAGAACGGGTCTTGGTTGGTCACTTAATTTGTCAATTTTCCAAAGTCAGAATAGAAACTTAGACCCTGGCCCATACAAAATAAAAACAAACACAACTGGCAGCTACATTCCTTTTTACGTTTTAGGATTGTTCTTGGTTCTTTTTTTCATGTCAAGTATGCAGTATGTAAAAACAAAAAAAAAACGAAAAAGGAAAAAAAAAGTGTTTTTGTTCAGTCTCTCTCTTTGTAGCTGTATGGTGTATTATGTGAATACATAGTGTATGTGGTAAAACCCACAATATTGTTTTATGTTCCGCGATAAATAAAAACATGAAAATAAGCTTTATTTTGTGTATTTGCTTTCTTTAAATTCACACTTTAATGTAACTTCCTGCAAATATGATGAGAATGAGAACCCAGGTCACAAAAGGTAAAAAATTGGTTGGAATGAATTTGTAACAAACCAATCATCTTATCAAAAGTACATTAATCAGCCAATTAGGGAGCTGTATTGCATGAATACCCAGATGCGCCAGAATTGCTCACAATGATGGGACTTATGATATGGCCATCATCAATCATCCTTCTTATGAGTAGAGAATGGCAATAAGAAGTGTGCTTACCTTCTATTAATTTGTCCGAAACAGCCCACAAAACAGCCATGGAGCCATCAGCCTCTTTCTGCTTTGTAATGTTAATGTTTATTCCCAGGGGTTTAGGCAGATAATCCATAGCCAGCAAACCTGTTGATATTTCTAAATGACGGGAGTGCAACTCTGGTTTGAAAAGTTCAACAAAAGAAAATACAAATCTTTTACATTTGACCTGTTTTCCACCATGCTGCCTATTTCACAGAGTTAGCCTAGTTCACTCTCTGAGTTCAGGACAGGCTTATTGCGTGACCTGGTCAGTAGGGCTGACCTTCGAAATATTTTTTTGAATTCGAAGCTTCGGGGCCGAGATTCGATTTTAATTCGAATCTTCGAGATAAAAAAATTAAAAATGTAAATAATATTTTAATTTTTTTTATGTTGTGGGGCTTGTACAGCACTTTGTTCAACTTTGTCAGTGCTGTAAAGTTTAAACCTTTTAAAATCTTAGACAAACGAAACACTTTGCTTTCATGAAATATTATAAGCCGTCATTTGAGGCTTTATAAAAGCAGCATAATGAACACAAATCTGTCAGTGCCGAGTCCGACCTCATCTTAAATAACAAACAGCATTGCTTGTTGTAGTTAACAAAGAGAGGCATTTTTTTTTTTTTTTTTTATATTCACATTTTATTTTCATATTCAAATCCCATGCCCATCGAACGAAACTTCGAAGCTTCTAAATATTTAAGACAGCCCTACTGGTCAGAGAACTAAATAAAACCTGATCGACGTCTCTCAAGAACTGCAGTCTGCTTCCTGTTTACACCGACATGCCCAGTGTATATGATGCTTATAAGTTATAACAAATTTTTTTAATGTTTTTTTTTAAACTTTTTTTCAGTCATATATTTTCATTGTTCAAGTTTTGTTAAAAATTGTTAAAGGGGAACTATTTTACTATTTCTTTCACTATTTGGGTACTTTTACACAATTCCTGTGAGTCTATGGAACACCTCTGTAAGTTTTTTTTCAAAAAAATGCATTGTTTTGTATTTCTAATCAAGACAATCAAGTACTCAAAAACAGCATTTTTCTACCTCAAGATCTTAAGCCGTTTTGAGGCTGGGCTCCAACCACTGTGTGGCCTGGTGCCAACTGCCACATCAACTGCCACATTATTATGCAGCTGAGAAATCTCTGACATCACAGATATGCACATTTTCAGATGACTCATTTCAGTGAGGGTGAATATTGTGAGAGGAGAATTGGAAGAATGCGCCAATATGAGAATTAGAGACATAGATAGGGGTCCCGATAATGGGACGTTTGTCTGTCTGCTCCAACAGAACAATGTCCCGCAATTCAAAGATCATGGTAAAAACAATAATTATTATTATTATTATTATTATTATTATTTAAAAAATGTTTTAAATGTTGTTAATTTAATGCCTGCTCCAATTAAGTGTGTCAGACTGTCAGAAGAAACACGCACCTCTACCCCTGCGGGGCCAGCCGTGTATAGGTCTAACAGAGTGACAGCCAATGAAATGGGTGCATTTGTCACGCTATCCAAGGTGCTGAACTGCTCTCTCATGCAGCCGTGTTGCCGGCTTGAGTCCCGCTCGGGGCAAAAGCCTGCTGCCTGTCCGCCGACCCCTCTGCCGGTGAACACACACCTCTACCCCCAAATTGCCGTGACTCCGGCGAGATGCGGCCCTTGCACCGGGGGATGATGAATTTAGTGGCGTCGTTAGCCCTGGGCTTCCGGGGCTTTAGCCCCGGATGTTTTTCTCCTAGCCCCGGATCTAAGATGGATTTTTAAGATGTCAGCATCCCCATTGTCTGTGCTGAATGTTTGTTAGTGTTTGGTATTTTTTGTTGGTTTTTAGTACTTTTAAACATCCATTTTTAGTAAGTCGTTTTCATTTGATCCTATAATTCTTTCATTCACCGATTTGTGGACTTTTTTTTTAGTGTCCTGAAAGGCGCCTTATAAATCAAATGCATTATTATTATTATTATTATTATCATCATCCAGGAGGGAAAAGACACTTTGGATAGTAGGGACTGCATCTCTGCCTGTCCTGACCAGGAAACACTGTGATCTCCTCTGGCAATAGTTGGATATTGTAATGTGTGGCGAGGGGTTGCAGCAATTCCACTGAGAGAAACTGGTCTGAGGCTGGATAACATGCCTGTATGCCTCTCATAAGTTGTTATCCAACTCATGAGAACCTGCTCTCAAGCTCTTGCAGCATTCTGTCGACGACTGGATAGAACAGTCTCTGAGCTGAGGTCTGAGCTTGTGCCACAAGATGACTCAACTACATACTCGTCCATCCTTTTCTGCTTCCTCCTTTGGCTGGTAGTATGTTCCTCAATCCAAAGGCCATTACATATGGCCTTTGTCCTGTCATACATGTCCACTGCCATCTCTGAAGTGCGATAACCTTTGAGTGTGTCCTGCACTGTGCTTTTAAATAGTACAGATATTGAAGATGTGCACTTTAACGCACCTGGAGCCATCCATACCCATGTCCAGTGTCCTATAATAAGCTTTAATCAAACCCTGGTTCATTTCCTCGGATAGTCCGGTTGGTTTGGGGTGGTGTGAAAGCTCATTCACTATTGCAAGTGAACCCTGCTGCAGTTCATTTGAGATGTGAATGCAAAGCGGACCAAAGGCAGGAAAAGACCCAAAAATCTAATCTCTTTTTTATGAGAAGACTGAAACATAATATATAATGAAACACACAATACAGTTTTTTTTCGATTGCCTAAGCATGTTTTTGAAAACGGGGCCCGGTGTTTCAAAACACACAATTAGCACAACCACACACACAATTATCAGAACACCTCAGATCCTTTGCTAAATTAAACACTTGTCAAAACCATACACTAATTTATAAAAAACTACATTTTGTTACCATATGAAACACACGTTTCATATGACTTAATTCTGTTTGAACCAGTTACACACACTGCTGTGCTTAACCTAAAACACATTTAGCAATTCTACTTCTCAGTGATTAGAGTACTGTAAGTGAAGTACGCAGAGAATGTGCAAATATACAATAAATTCACCAAACACTACACAAGACCAATGCTGTAGACTGATGAAAATATAATTTATTTATCTACATATACCCAAATCAATGATGCAGACTGATGAAAAAAATTACATTTTCTCTCCATATACCCAAATCAATGATGCAGACTGATGAAAATATAAATGTTTTCTCCATATAACCAAATCAGTCAACATTTCAACATGGAGAATCACAACAATACATGTCCCAGTTTTCATGCTACTATGTGCATAACACTGTAAGCTCAGCAAATATCAGACACACATAAAATACTGTATCCAGTACAGATTAAAATTACAGTCAAACTAATTTTTTTTGAACAAATTTAAACAGAAAATACTAGACATTATCTCTTTGCCTAGCTGGATCTGGCAAGATCATTTTTTGTTGTGATTCTCCATGTTGACATGTTGACTGATTTGGGAAAATGGGAGAAAATGTATATTTTCATCAGTCTGCATCATTGGTTGTCTTGTGTAGTGTTTGGTGAATGTATTGTATATTTTCATGTTCTCTGTGTACAGTACTTCACTCTCCTTCCATTTTGGTTGAAGCTGCATTTTTATTTTTTTTAAACTTTGACCAGTCAGCTGGTTCTTTTAGCGTTTATCGCTTTTTCTGGTCAAGCATGACCGACAGAAACAGGTTGAATGGGGTATAGATCGGGGGAAAGACACTCTGAGAAAATATGGCGAGTCCGGACGCGGGAGGCCTGTTCCTTAATGTCAAGCAAGCAGTGCAAGAATGCGGAAGCATTCTACCGTAGTGGCGTGCGGTAATGCGCCTTTCATTTTCCGCCGCCCAGCACGCAGGTGCGTGCACCGGCGGCGGCGTCCGGGAGTCGAACTCGTGTACCCCAGATCCGTGACGCGCACGGTTGTCCCCGACGCCAAAATAGCGTTCGAGGTACGCGGTGAGCTACTGGAGCTCCCCGAAGCTGCATTTTTATAGTGCTTAAACCTGATTGGTGTATCTACAATTAAGCAATGGTGTGTTTGTGCATCTGATGGCTGTGTTTAACCAATTGGCTCATATGTGTGGTAATTTGACATTCTGTGTCTAATGTAATGCAAGTTCTGTGTCTAATGTAATGCAAGTGTGTTTAGTGTTTTGCAAATCACTGTGTGTATTGTTTTGCAAAAAGTGTGAGGCTGACATTGTAGGGGTGCAAATCTGGGCCTATATTTTGCTCCTTGAGTGTACGGTTTTGATAATTGTGTAATACTTTTGATTTGAGTGTTTATGCAATTGAAGAAAACTGTAACGACTAGAGATGAACTGTTTATTTCTTTTGTACATAGGCTGTGCATATGTTTGTTTGTTTGTTTGTTTGTTTAGTGCTTATGTGTATGATTCTTAACTGTGTTTTTATTTTGTTATTGGTGTATATGTGTGTATGTATGTACAGTATATGTATATATATTATATATATATGTATATATATATGTGTATATATGTATATTTGTACTCCTGTTGGGGCTTCTTGGACCAGATCAATGTTTTATCTGGCTAAATAAAGGTTAAATAAATAAATAAGAAACTGATGATTTGGTCCTGTTAACTTATAATGTTCTATGGGGACCCCCCTCCACCCCCCCCGGGCTGAAGCCCCCAATGTTTTCTAACCCTAAAAACGCCCATGAATTGCGCCGCCACCGTGAGCCAGCGAGGGACCGAAGCTGTCCAGAAAACCGTGAGAGAAGCCACTGCCCCCATAGACAGCTCTCTTGATACTAGACCAGATCCTCCTCTACCAGCATGACCAACCTCTATATACTGATGATCCTCCTCTACCATGTCAGAGTGACCAACCTCTCTATATACTGATGATCCTCTTCTACCATGTCAGCATGACCAACCTCTATATACTGATGATCCACCTCTACCATGTCAGCATGACCAACCTCTATATACTGATGATCCACCTCTACCATGTCAGCATGACCAACCTCTCTGTAACTGAGGGGTACAATTCCCTGACTGTATTGAATAAGTATGGTATCATTAAACCACTACTGAGTTATGTACATTACTACTGGCCATACAGTACACATGTATATGAGATGAACACCCACACAATAACACGGCTTAACAAGGAAAGTACTGTTTGTAATATTTATTAGAAGAGCACCAAGATTATCTTACATTTATTAAGAATTAGAGTTGCGCTTGTAAGGCGAAGAATGTGCATGAATAGGTCAAGAGCGGAAGTCCATGAGCATATTACGAAGGGGATAATTAATACCACCTGTAGCATAAGAATTATATAAGGTACACTCGTAGGTCAGCTGGAGATACTAGGGGGGTTCCCTCCGGTTGTAAGCCAGCAGGGGAGAGGATTTGTCTGTAGCAAAAGTCTGGATCAACGAGGAATAAGGAGACTCCAGGTACAGGAGACGGTGCAATAATCCCTTGATCCGTAGACAAAGCAACAGCTATTCTCCGGTATGCACTGCCGCATGGATGAAAGCTAGCCAGCCTCAGAGTCCTAGAGGCGGGCTCGACGGTGCTCCTCACAGGGTAAATTCCACACGGTAGTGGGGGTAGACGATTCTCTGCTCCAGCAGCCACAGGACCAAAGCAATATAATCCAGCCGAAAAGGGCTCTGTAGTCGTCGGTGTAGGTTATCCAGTGTACATATCCACACGGTTCTCGTCTAGGGCTCCTCGGATGACGGCACAAGGTTAGGCCGCCCAGCCTGGATAAGCACACTAGCTCGGTACGATGAAACGTTGGTAATGCTGGTCACTGTAGAACGGTAGCCGCACGATACACTATACATAATAGACTATTACTTAATAATAGAATAGGTCGAACTCGACGATACAGCGTTAAACTCTGACACTTCAGCTATCAATTCGCACGCGGTCTCAAGGCTCTATTTCGGGGCAAAACGGGCCCACTTCACAGCACGTTGTATCGTGGTGAAGGCTTCAACTTATTGGGGTAACACACTGCTGTATCCACCTGCACCGTATTTATACGTAAGGTGAATAATCTAGTACCAGCCTTATTTCTGTCTCATATTACTGCGCAAATCTGGGCATGTTGAGACATGTCTTAGCGGTGACTTTGAACTAGACATTGGGGGTATGGCCGTGGCGCCTAGGGGGTCGCTGTCCAATAGGAGAACGAATATTATGGTCTGGCCTGTACTAGGTAAAGGGATATTCCGTGTATATGTACAAAGAATATACAAGGGATATCAGACGATATACAAATACTATACAATATATCTCAAGTAATAAATATATATATTCGGTTTAATCTGACCCTTTGTAACACTCTCCATATACTGATGATCCTCCTCTACCAGCATGACCAACCTCTATATACTGATGATCCTCCTCTACCATGTCAGCATGACCAACCTCTCTATATACTGATGATCCTCCTCTACCATGTCAGCAGGACCAACCTCTCCAGATACCTGGACCATGGCACTGGCACCTTGGCACTGCAAGCTAATACATGTGTCCGAACTGGCTGAGTCTCTGGACTCAGAGTACTGCAGCACTCTGCTGGGATACTATGACTTTTCTGGGGATGACTGCCAGTGCTTTCAAAGGAAAGAGACAGGTGAATCCGTTGAATAATCTGCAGAAGAAACCTAGATTCCAGAAGGCTTTTAGTCAGCTTGGCACATTGTCGCTGGTAACAGATGAGCTCCAACAGGAGATGGAGTTCTTCACATGCATTATAGATGGCCATGGTCGGATGAAGTCACTTGATGCTGTGTGAGCCAAGATGCTGCAGAAAATGATGGGTGCTGATAAAGTCTTGGATGCAAACTACAAAGTAGACATTGAACGCCTGCCTCCCCCCAAGGTCTGTCTCATCCCACATGTACAGCGAGCCAACTTCATAGTCGCCTGCTACAAAAGAGCAGAACAGCCAATATTCAAGAGGCCCAAAGCCTATGATCAAAGTATGGACTGGGAAAAACAATGGATGAGGAGGTGTTAGAACCTGTCTGGACGGTTGGACCAATCCTCCGCCCTTCTCTTGTTGAGGTACTGGCCCAGAAAGTGGAGTCAGAAGAGCAAGAAGCTCTTGATAAGGAGGCAGATTACGCAAAAAATAACATGGATGAGGAGGATGGAGAGTACGAGTGTGATGAGGCAGAGGAAGAGATGGAGATCGAAGAGATAGACTTTGACAATTGTTTTAGTGATGATGATGATTAGTAGTTTAGGGTACAAAATACAAATAGAAAAAAAGACTTGAATGTTGTGTCAACAAAGAAAATATCCAGTCCATGATATCCAGTGCATATGAAAACATATAGTTTGAACCTTAACAATAAATAAATCACTGATCAAAATCGCATGGGAAAATGTGTTAATTTGTCTCTATATAATTGTTTATGCAAAACTATAATATTTAGGGCATAACAGCATGGAGACAATCTTTATTACAATATTATTTCCAATATTAACCTAAGCTAAATCGATCTCGTCCAATGCACTACATTTCAGTAAAAAGGGAAAATAGAGATGTGATATAAGTTTTTTCAGCGTTTTTTGCCTTTTCTGTCCTGAAATTTTATCAAGATGTGTTTGAATCTTTAAAATAGCAATTGTACTGAATTCCTTGGGTCAAACTTGTTTGGGAAAATGTTTTAATTTGTCTCTATATGTTGTTAACTTCAAAAGTTATGCTGTTTTATTTTTTTTATTTTTCAGGTTTTGGTTCAGAATAGGTGTAATAAAGGGTTAAAAAATAAACCCCATGGGACATTATACTAACCTGTTACCTGTCAGAATCTTAAAATAGACACTTCAAGGATTAATAAAAAACAGGTGGTGAAAAGAAATCCACCCTATGCAGGTGGACCTACTGTATGTTTCCATCTAGACCAGGGGTGTCAAACTCATTTTCACAGAGGGCCACATCAGCATTATGGTTGCCCTCAAAGGGCCAAAGACCGTAATGTAAAATAAATGTAGCTATACATTTACATATTGTTAAACATGGTGTTTCTGTATTTATTACTTATTCAAGTTATACATATTGCATATTCATTTGCATAAATGTAAAAATATATGTTAGCTTATGTTATTTTAACAAATAATTTTAGTTTATCAGAACCCCATATTACTCCACCAATCAATGATCAAACCATTCAAGTAAATAACAAAGAAGAATATCATCAAATACAAGCTATGATATTAAGTTTGTTCAAAACCTTTTTGTCACAGTCAAGAGGGGCAGAACTAACAACTGTGAGCTGCAAAGAACACGTGGGACAGATGTAGCAGATGTTACAAAAACAAATGGCTGCACACAACCTTGCAGAGGCCATACATCCAACTAATGGAAGATAGTTTAATTAACTTTAATTAACAGATTGCAGAATGGGTACAGTACAGTACAGCTCAATACACACAATTGTTAAGGGGATGCAGACCAGAGAAAGACTTTCAGGGTCCCCCATTTTCAATTCGTAATGAAATTGCTATTATGTGTCTGCATGAACACACAACTGTAACTGTACTCAAAAATAACAAAATAAGGGTTGTCTCAGTTCACAACTATATTGGTCAAGTTTTGGGTGGGACTTGTTTGCGTCCCTACAGCTTCTTATTCAATTGAGCGAGATGCTCGGTTATGTCACACAGCCAGTTTGCATCTGACAGTTCAGACAATATTTCTTCAACCCTTTGTTACCTATTCCGCCTGGATATTTTTTGTATTTTGGGCTGTAAAATTGTCAAAGAATGTCTGAGGAGTAAGTGCTTTTGGCTTTTTTCCTTTGTTACCTCAGATGTTCAACATACATGTATGTGTAAGAATGTGTAATAACTAAGGCTGTCAAAGTTAAAGCTTTATTAACGCATTAACCCACAATTATTTTAACACTGCTATTTTTTAACCCAATATTAATGTAAATTTTTTTTTTTTTTTTTAACCTGAGCTCTTGGGGGGCCACATCAAATGACGTGGCGGGCCGGATTTGGCCCGCGGGCCGTGAGTTTGACACCTATGATCTAGACTATGGAGCCTAATACTGCTTTTCTAATTCAAGGCTAACAATGACCTGTAACAATGAAATAGTATAGGCATATTATACATTTCCTGAATCCTTATGGTCCTGAGAGTGTTGTAGATATTGGGTCTCTTCCTGAACGAAGTTACGACAAAAAATTTCGTCTTAGCCAGATTTCGGCCCATTTAAGACATATTAGGGCTGGGAGTGGGAGTCCCCAAATTTTCCTGAGATCAGATTTGATCGTGGCTGAGAGCAGATTTAAGAGTGTTCCTCAGCACTCTTAAATCTGCTCTCAGCCACGATCAAATCTGCTGAGGAACACTCTTAAATCTGCTCTCAGCCACGATCAAATCTGCTGAGGAACACTCTTAAATCTGCTCTCAGCCACGATCAAATCTCATGATTGATTGACTAATTTAAAATGTCATTATAACTTGACAGATTGTGTTCTCATAGTGATTCCTTCACGTCAACGCTACAGGCCTCCTTGGAATTAATTACTTAATCATAATTAAAATAAATATGACAATATTTGTACGATAAGAAATTACGCATTTGATGTCGGAAAAATAAATAATATGGATTAATCTGATCACAGGGCAGCTGCTTAACCATATCTGAACCAGCTATTTTGGACAAATGTATAATTACTTTAATTACTCAGATATTCAAACACAATTATGCAATTATTGTGAAATGATTGAAAATAATAATTATTTAATGCCTTCTGTGGAATTTGTATTTCTTATTTGTTCAATGTTACACATCTGTTTTAATGATTAATTATATACATTTGAAAGAATGCAGGTCAACATGCAATGTATCCCATTGATTGGTATACAATGGGACAGACCTTTGTTTGATTGATTGATTGAAAACTTTATTAACAGATTGCAGAATGGGTACAGTACAGTACAGCTCAATTACATAAGGGGATGCAGACCAGAGAAAGAATTTCGTCTTGTTTACATCAGGGTACCCATTTTCAATTCATCATAACATATATGACACACACGACACAGATAGACAGTACTGCTACATCTATACATTTATGACATACCAGATTTGCAAATACAGTACTGTTTGTGATACAAAAAGAGTCCAGAAAAGAGAGTACATTTGACATAGAAACTGTTGGAGGAGGTTGGGTAGGAGGGGTGGGTGGGGGATAGACTTACACTGTACAAGCAAAACTGTACATTGGAATATTGACAAAACCATACTTGGTCACATTGGAGGGGGTTGATATAGCTATAAACCTGCATTCCTTCGAATATATCATTAATCAATTAAACTTATATTGAAATACACTATATAGCCTATACACCAACACTGAAATGACAGTGGATAAATAAATAAGAACTAAAGCTAATCGGTGGAAATAGACTGCATTAATATTCCATAACAAGTCTTGTGTGCGCCTACGAATGAACAGTAGCCTATAGGCTTAATTATGGAATAATAAGCCATACTGCGTTCATTCATTACGCCTGCCATAGGCTATATATATTATATTTCATTCATTCATTCATATACAGTACTGCGTGCACGCGCATGTGTGTGTGTGTGTGTGTGCGCGCGCTGCGGCAGGTGTACCGCGAGCTGTATATGATGCCAATACATTAATCTAATCTAGTTTTGATGGCGCGCAAGCGTGATTACGAAACCTAGCCGCATTTCTCGGAGACGCTCTCTGATTGGCACTGACTGACGCTAGGTTTCGTAATCACGCGGCTCGCAAGACTCGCAAAGCACTTCCGGCATTCCATTTGCACACAGCTGCGTCACTAGTTGCCTTATAAGGACCTCTGGAGGCGTTGTTTTGTATGCAAATGACCTGAACGGGAACGCGCTTTCGAGTTTAAGACAGAATGCCATTCTCCAAGCAGATATCAGATCATATCATTTGTGCAACCTTTTCAGCCACTTAAGACATATTACCAGCACGTTCAGGACTCAGAGTGAACTTGTCATTGATTATGTCTCAGTGGTTCCAAGATAAGTCTTCCAGAATATATCTTTGAAAAATGTTCGGGAATGAGACCCATTGTATTTTGTGTCTCTGTTGCTCCTAGATGACACAAGGCTAAAAGATAGTATATCATTTAGGCGAAAATCGTGTATAAATGTGTGTTGTTGACTGTTCAAAGAGCTCCAGTGACCTCTATATTGGTCAGAAAGATTCACATCTTAGCTTGAATGAAAGAGGACATAGTCCACTTTAAAATGATACCAAACACAATATTGCGAAACATTGACAGATGTCCTCTACGTGAGTCTAAAGCAGGATATGCGCCAGAATCTGAAATGCAATTTCCTGAGGGGGTAGGTATACTTCATGACTTGATAATTATGATAAAGCTACCACTCTGGAAGGGCTATCATACAAAAATATCATCTACAGACATAGATCTTTGAAAAAATGATATGTAAGTTTATTCACCCTGAGTGGCACCGACAAGTGAAATTTTGGCCTCTGGCCCATGGACTACAGGTGCAGTACAGAACAGATATGACGAGAGGCAGATGTTGGTTTTCAAACAAAGCAATACTTCTTTAATTCGAGTAGGTACATGAACACGCATACGATGGCGGATAAACAAAAGGGGAGAAATCTCAGTCTCCAAAACACGTTGAATACTAATTACAATACAAAGGATACTCTATACAATAATCAGGGAAAACAAAGGGGAGAAAGCAAGGTCTCCAAAACACGCTAAATGGTAAATACGTCAAACGACGGTGCTACATATACACAAGATAATATAAACTCTTAACAATGAAATTCAATCGGCAATCAAAGTGACACGGTGATTCAAACACATAGCGAATGAACTTATCCTCCCTGGCAAGGAGCGATAAGGCTTACACATGTAGGTACTCACGGACAGTTTCAGTGATCGACTGTTAAGGAACACTCCAACATTTTGGGAAATATGCTTATTTGCCATCTACCCTGGAGTTAGACAAGAAGATAAATACCTTTTTCGTCTCTGTGCATGCATTAGGCTTAGGGAACAGCCGCACCGTTAGCCTAGCTTAGCATCATTCACTGGAAGTAGGTTACACACGAAATACACTCCAAAACGTTCCTGTAAACATGTTGTGACCTGTGTATTTACCACATGGAAAAATAAAAAATAATTGAATTAGACATTTAGCAGATATACTCGGAATTTTTTTTTGCCGAACCACTGCTGTCACGTGACTTCACGCGACGCAGTGCTACTTTCTAACGTCGAGGCCAGTGTTTACATTTTCGTTTCATACAAAGGATCCGAAGCGATTGAAGCTACTTGCTCTGAACATAGATTCCAACACACTAATGGAAATAATCAAGAATGCGTGTGTTTGCTCAGAGCATTTTGCACTTTTCTGTACTGACCTGCAGACTGTACTCACTGTTCTGACTAGGGATGGCCCGATCACGTTTTTTGCCACCAATACCGATCACAGATCGTCTATGAGCCATATCAGCCGATACACTGCCGATACCGATCGTTTTTGGTTTTGTTATAGCAGCTGGCAGTATTATACTGTAGGTCTAACACAGGCATTCTCAAAGCCCGGACTCCGTTCCAGATCCGGACCGAACCACAACTGTCCCTGGACTCTGAGCAAATTATACTTTTCATATGTATTATCTGTATTATCTGTATTATGTGCGAGAGAGCGCCAACACGCAACGAGTCAAAATTCTCCATTATATCCAGTATCCACTACAAGCAGCGTCTGTGCATGTCCGACTGCTCCACTGTCTGTGTGTCTGTTTTGATTGAATTGATTGAATTGATTGAAAACTTTATTAACAGATTGCAGAATGGGTACAATACAGTACGGCTCAATACAAACAAGGGGATGCAGACCAGAAAAATACTTTCGTCTTTTTTACATCAGGGTCCCCCATTTTCAATTCATCAAGACATTTATGACATACATGACATACAAATATACAGTACTGTTTTGAAAAAGATCATAAAAAATAGATACATTCGAAGGGGAAGAAACTGTACATTGGAGGGGGTTGGGTGGGTGGGTGGGTGGGTGTGGGTTAGGACATTTACCGGGGCCAGTTTCTAATTGCAGCCACCCGTAGGTGCTCTTTGAGAGCGGTTTTGAAGGAGGGTCGGGATTCACATTCTTTTACGGCTGTGGGTAGGGCGTTCCACATTGTTGTGGCATAATTGCGAAACATGTTTAGTCCCTTGTTTGAGCCGAATCTGGGTTGAACATGATTTGTGGAACTCCCTCTGGTGTTGTGGTCGTTAAATTCACTGACCTTTGAGAAGTATTTCGCCATGTACATGGGTATCTTAGTGGTGTAGTGTAGACCAGGTCCATTGCAAGTTGCTGTACTCTGTCGTCTACTCTAAGCCATCCTAGGTTGTCAAAATGGGCAGGGGTGAGGTGGGTTTTAGGAGTAAGGTCAAGCAGTAGTCTGACCATGTTTATAATATTGTTTTTAGGGTCTTTGAGGTGCTTTGGTACCATGAGGTGCAAGCATAGTCTTAGTACCCTTGAATGAGTGCTCCTGTTAAGAGTCTTCAAGGTATTCTTGTTTACCAGAGAGGAGATCCGGTACAAGAATCTTGTTCGTTGGTTATTACATTGGTTGCCATTTTGTTACAGGAAAGATTTGCCTCTAGGATGGAACCCAGGTAGGTAATTTCATCTTTCCTTGTGACAATATTGTCACCCACTGTAACAGAGAAGCCGTTGGCCTTGCTGAGTTTGTTATTTGATCCAAAGAGAATGGACTCTGTTTTACCCAGGTGTAATGATAGTTTGTTATCAGCGAGCCAGGTGCATATTCTGCCCAGTTCAGAGCTGAGGGCCTTTTCAACCTGTAACTTGTTCTTGTCAGAGACCAGCAGGGCTGAGTCGTCCGCGAACAGGAACAAGTTGCAGTCACAAGCTGATGACATGTAATTTGCATAAATTAGGAACAGTAGCGGTCCTAGTATGCTTCCTTGTGGAACACCACATCACCATAATCCCTGAGGAGAGCGAACCCCAAACATTACAAATACCGGTAATTAACACAGATAGAAAACATTTCAAAGTACTCAAAATTGCCAATATCAAAATGTCGACCTATTTCTGAATCGCGCAACGTTTTCGGGCATTTCTGAAGAATCTTCTCTGGCGGCACAATCCGACCTAGATCGTACCGCGTCACATTATTTGTTTTGGTCTGAGATGCTGGTGCATTAGTGACATCTAGTGGCTGAATCTGCGATATAGCACCTTTAATGCAAGTTATATGAACTTAATGTTTTCATTTATTTCAGCTGTTTATTAGGGGGGGGGGGGGGGTGGGTTGCTTATAATATTATCATTGAGCTGGACATCTATCTGGACTGCTGGCTGCTGGGCTTATACAGTGGTCAGACTCGGGGCGACGGTGGTTAGACTCTGGGCTACGGTGGTCAGACACTGGGCTACGGTGGTCAGACACTGGGCTACGGTGGTCAGACACTGGGCTACGGTGATCAGCCTCTGTGCTATGGTGGTCAGTCTCTGGGCTACGGTGGTCAGCCTCTGGGCTACGGTGGTCAGACACTGGGCTACGGTGGTCAGACACTGGGCTACGGTGGTCAGACACTGGGCTACGGTGGTCAGCCTCTGGGCGACGGTGGTCAGACACTGGGCGATTGGAGGAGGCAGATGAGTGGCGACACTGTGAAGAACCGCACTGGCAGCTGAAGAACTTGCTCTTGATCCTCCAAAAGTTTTCGCCATAGTCGAACCTGGACGGAGAACAAAGCAGAACAGTTCAAGTTTCAAGTTTGTTTATTATTTGTCATAATACAATATAGAATACTTTAAGATGAAATGCTTGTTTCTGTATGAGCCCCTGAGAGTGTGCTACATACAGTAAAAAAAGTAAGTAAGTAAAAAAAAAGTACATTCCTTCCTACCAGCATTTACATTTCATTATGTGAAGTTGTTGTGGTTACAAATATAAATACTGTATATATGATTACAAACCAACACCACTTCCTGTTTTATCTCCAAGCCCACGCTTGATCTGCTCTCTCCGTCACTCACCCTATCTGGTCCCCTGCCTGGACCGGCCGGCTGCAGAAGAAGGCGATGCGCGGGAAGCGAAGGTCCTGGTGCATGGTGAACACCCTGACCGCCAGCAGGTTGGGCTCGCACAGGTGGTTGATGAAGCGGCCCACGTTGCCGAAGAGACGGGCGTCGATACAGTGAACGTCGTCCACCTGCAGGGCAGCACAGTGAAAGAAATCGGTGTTTTTCAATGTACATTTGGTTTATAACTGATATATAGAGATGAGCTTTAAGAGCGTCTACTGAGACAGATCTATAGATCTTAATAGCGCTGGCAGGCAGAGGGTGTTGCAGCAGCAGACTGAGATAGAGCTCAGGGCATGCCGAGGTCGCCATCGGCACATAAACAAACTGATAAGAAAACAGCAGCAAGAGGTTTGGGTCAGAGCGATGGGGTGAGGTTTGACATCATTAGAAACAGCGTTTTAATGTGTGTTAAAGGTTGTTACCATGACAGCGCGTCACATAGCGACCGAAGAGAGGCCGGGCCTGTCGTTGCTATGGCGAGAATATAGAAAAGTACGTTTCTTCCGGGTGTAAGCCAGACTAAGGAACGAATCCCCAGAAGAGAGGAACCATTAGAGACTTTGAAGCGATTTCCCCCTCCCCCTCCCCTCGCGGGGAAAAGGAGGGGAGGACTAATAATTAATAATAATAATTTAGGACCTGCTCAAAGGTCATCAATCGGCACACATGCGATGCATGCATGCAATTCGTATCTGCGATTAACCCATCCCATCGTCCTTCCCCCCCAAGGGCAGCCGGGAGCAGACAGGCGTCAACGTGAGCCGCGCCAGGGGACCAATCCAAGTGCTCCTGTCCGTCTTCGTCAAGGACGCCACAGCGTTAGCGATCTATTGTTGTGCATGTTTTTCCATTGGGTTTATCTTATCGGGGGGGAAACCCTTGCGAGCACGGGGAGAACATGCAAACTCCACACAGAAAGGCCTGGGAGATACCCCACCTGGGTACCTGGCATCATGGAAACCTGGTCCCCAAGCGGGAATCGAACCCTGGACCTTCTTGCTGTGAGGCGACAATGTTAACCACTACACCACCGTGCCGACCACGTGGCACGACCACGACGACAGGCTTTTGGGATAACAGCCAGGCCGCAACGACCCCCGAGCGGGGTAACAGGAGATCATAAGAATAATGAATTTAGTTTTCTTTCAAAGACTTTCTCAAGGACAATACAGAGTTGGTTTCCATCCGATTACGAGCAGAAGAGACGATAGCAAGGACAATACAATCTGATAACATCTGATCTGAGGCCTTTGTTTATGTAATAAACAACGTTTGTTCAAGAAAGGTACTACGCTGTCCAGTAGGGCTGCAACGATTAGTCGACATAATCGACGATGTCGATTATAAAAAAATCGTCGACGAGAAATTGTTGCGTCGATTAGTCATTAAAAAAAAAAAAAAAAAAAAAAATGTATTTAATTTATTTTTTATTTTTTATTTTTTTGCACTACCTATCTTTGTGAGAGTGGCTTCTCAGGGTTCCAGACAACATCATAACATGATGATCCCATAGCAAATTTTGGACATTGAAAACATTGTTCCCCTGCAGGAGATGATGATCAGACTAGACACACAATACATTACACACGCACTCCTCTCACTCACACACAGCGATCAGAGTAAGACACACACATACACACTCCTCTCACTCACACACAGCGATCAGAGTAAGACACACACACATACACACTCCTCTCACTCACACACAGCGATCAGAGTAAGACACACACACATTCACACTCCTCTCTCTCACACACAGCGATCAGAGTAAGACACACACACATTCACACTCCTCTCACTCACACACAGCGATCAGAGTAAGACACACATACATTCACACTCCTCTCTCTCACACACAGCGATCAGAGTAAGACACACACACATTCACACTCCTCTCACTCACACACAGCGATCAGAGTAAGACACACACACATACACAAATTACACAGTACACACCTCTCACTCACACAGCGATCAGAGTAAGACACACACAAATTACACAGTACACACACTCCTCTCACTCACACAGCGATCAGAGTAAGACACACACACATACACACACACACGGACTCCTCTCACACACAGCAAACAAAAGTTATTTAAAGTACACTTCCACTTTAATTTGTATTATTTAATTTATTTATCTTGTTATGAGTGATTGCTGTATTGTTCTTCAAATACATTTTCATTTAAAGTGGCTTAAAGATCCAAATTCAAATGTTTCATGAGTCATTATTTTAATTTGCTATGGGATCATCATGTTATGATGTTGTTGTTTGGTCCTGACAAGAGTCTCAAAGTCTGGGGTGATGGTAGACAAGCAACTCTGAGGTCATGCTCAATGTCCAATCTGTTCCTCTGCTCTGTCTTCAGCTGGACCAGAGCTGAGAAGCCACTTTCACAAAGATAGGTAATAAAAAAAAAAAAAAAAAATCATTTTTTTTGTTGTTGTTGTTGTTTACATTGGTTTTCGATTAGTCGACTAATCGAAAAAAGAATCGGCAGATTAGTCGACTACCAAATTAGTCATTAGTTGCAGCCCTACTGTCCAGTGTCGAATACTTATGGTTACGGAGTTGCATTAAAGGGGGATGACAAAGATTATACAGCCAGTATGAGAAGACGTCAAAGAAATAAACACAACGCAGAGTCAGCGGATGGAGAGGTGATAACACAAGCCAAACAGATGAAGAGGTGATACTGGCTGATTGATCAGAATCTAACAACAGAAAACACTTAGTCACAACAGCACAGAAAACACTTAACAGTAGAGTGATAACAGTACAGAAAACACTTAACAGTAGAGTGACAACAGCACAGAAAACACTTAACAGTAGAGTGACAACAGCACAGAAAACACTTAACAGTAGAGTGACAACAGCACAGAAAACACTTAACAGTAGAGTGACAACAGCACAGAAAACACTTAACAGTAGAGTGACAACAGCACAGAAAACACTTAACAGTAGAGTAGGGCTGGGCGATATGACGATATTATATAAATATCGGGTACAGTTCATTAACGATACACTTTTTAAACGTATCGTGGATATCGTGATGTTTTGCCCAAGAGGATTGTGTCGCGTCAATCTGGTCCACACGTTCAAACTTTTGAACAGCGCCGCCCCACACACACTACTGCATCAAAGTTACTACTTATGATAACAAAGGCATTCGTTTTGTGGCATTAACGTTATATAGTTACACGTTCAATAACATCAGCGTATTTACATAGCAACGTCCGAGGTCGACCTAGATAGATAGCAAGCATTAGTCGTTCATATCTCAGCCCGTGCTGACTCAGTTGTGCCCATTCTGCGGTCTGTTAATAAAGTTTTCAATCAGACAGATGTATGGAAAGGTTTTTATTATAACATTCGTTGCAGTAAAATCATTATGCCTCGTTTAGTCATCCTGCGGAGCTAAAAGCTAAACGTTGGCCGCGGGGAGCTACCGCTACCGTTGTTGTTGTCGTTGAGCTGAGCTCTCGTCAAAATCAATGGCGGATATAGCGGAAGTAAAAAATTAAAATGCGCTTGCCGATTGGTGCTAAGAACAGCAGGGCGGGTGCAAGCGGTGTGACGTAATTGGCAGACTCGACTGTCAATCAAAATGATTCTGTTTGCCGTCTGAATGAATGAAAACGTTATTAACAGATTGCAGAATGGGTACAATACAGTACAGCTCAATACAACAACAGTGGACTGGAGGATGCAGACCAGAGAAAGACTTTCGTCTTGTTTACATCAGGGTCCCCCATTTTCAATTCATCATATTTCATATCTAAATCATATAATATCTCATTGCTAAATATATGCAATATATAATCTAATAATCCAATAATCTAAATCTAATATATAATATAAAAATGCTAAATGCATGGGTATTTTATTTTGTCTTTAATGTTAGCTTGCAAACTCAAATACTGTGTTCGTAAGCCTCATAATGAATTGTTTGGGGAAAAATAGAAAAACATCGTGATGCGTATCGTGTATCGCCGAAAGGTCAGAAAATATCGTGATATCATATTTAGGCCATATCGCCCAGCCCTACAGTAGAGTGACAACAGCACAGAAAACACTTAACAGTAGAGTGACAGCACAGAAAACACTTAACAGTAGAGTGACAACAGCACAGAAAACACTTAACAGTAGAGTGACAACAGCACAGAAAACACTTAACAGTGAGTACTGCCTGTGAATAACCACAACGTCAGGAAAATAAATCAATAAGAAAATATTTTCCAAATCAATTAAATCATGAATAATGCTGTGCATAGAAGGAAGGCAATCCAATGCTGTTTGTCCAGTATGTGGCTGGAGAGGCTCAGCAGCGCCACCTCTTGAACAAACAGTGAACACATGGGTATTAATATTATTATTATTATTATTATTATTATTATTATTATTATTATTATTATTATTATTATTATTATTATTATTATTATTATTATTATTATTATTATTATTATTATTATTATTAATATTATTATTATTATTATTATTATTATTATTATTATTATTATTATTATTATTATTATTATTATTATTATTACTACACTAATACTGTCATTTGACAAGTAGTCTCTAGTGTAATAACCAGATATCAATCATAATAAAGGCAAACTTATGTTGAGTATTCAAACAGATTCATCAAATCACCTTATTGTCAAGAGTGAAGAGGAAAGAGTCGTCCTCCCGCTTGTTTGCCTCGGCGTCAGAGATGATCTCCCCGACGTACCTGAGGAGGGATTGTGACGGGACACACTGACAGTCAGAAGAGGGCTTTTACAGAGCGTCGGATCTGCGGGTCGTTGATGAAAATTTTATGAGGCAAAAACTATTTTGGATATTTTATTATTATTTTTTAAGTGCAAGCCGGTCCTCACTCGCAAATGAATGTTCCTTGAGGGATGTCCTGCATGGCCCTCACTCCCCAGCCCATCGTCTGAGTCCTGTAGAGCTGGAGCCGCACCCTGGAACAGAGAGCAGAGCACAACGCTGGGGTGAGAGACGGCGCAATGGTCACAATACTGGGGCTACCATACAAGAGAATGGTCACAATACTGGGGCTACCATACAAGACAATGGTCACAATACTGGGGCTACCATACAAGAGAATGGTCACAATACTGGGGCTACCATACAAGACAATGGTCACAATACTGGGGCTACCATACAAGAGAATGGTCACAATACTGGGGCTACCATACAAGAGAATGGTCACAATACTGGGGCTACCATACAAGACAATGGTCACAATACTGGGGCTACCATACAAGAGAATGGTCACAATACTGGGGCTACCATACAAGAGAATGGTCACAATACTGGGGCTACCATACAAGAGAATGGTCACAATACTGGGGCTACCATACAAGAGTATGGCAATTGACCTCAAACCCCGCCCTCTTTTCTTGATCCAATCATTCTTCTCGAGTGACCCCAAAGTAATATAACAGTCTATACCAGGGATCACCAACACGGTGCCCGCGGGCACGAGGTAGCCCCCAAGGACCACATGAGTCGCCCCGTTTTCCCGTGTGGTAGTGAAAGGTTAACCTTCTGTAGTGTGGTAGTGAAAGGTTAACCGTCTGTAGTGTGGTAGTGAAAGGTTAACCGTCTGTAGTGTGGTAGTGAAAGGTTAACCATCTGTAGTGTGGTAGTGAAAGGTTAACCGTCTGTAGTGTGGTAGTGAAAGGTTAACCGTCTGTAGTGTGGTAGTGAAAGGTTAACCGTCTGTAGTGTGGTAGGCAAAAGGTTAACCGTCTGTAGTGTGGTAGTGAAAGGGTTAATGTAATGAATCAGTATTCCATATTGACCGACACTTAAAGGTTTCGTTTTCAGAATCAGCTAAAAAAGAGGCATCAGTGTATCCGCTATTAATTTCTAGACAAAATATGAAAGAAAAAAGATCCCGCCTAAAATCTGGAGAGGAATTCCCTACAGCATACGCATTTAACCCTTTCACAACCACACTACCAAAGGGTTAACCCTTTCACAACCACACTACAGAAGGTTAACCCTTTCGCTACCACACTACAGACGGTTAACCCTTTCACTACCACACGGCAAAGGGTTAACCCTTTCACAACAACACTAGTGAAAGGGTTAACCTTCTGTAGTGTGTTGTTGTGAAAGGGTTAACCTTCTGTAGTGTGGTAGTGAAAGGTTAACCTTCTGTAGTGTGGTAGTGAAAGGGTTAAAAAAAGGCAACCTTCTTCCTGGAGTGGAAAGAAAAGAGGCTTTGAATCATCACCTCAGTCCATTTTGGACCAGACGGTTCCTGCAGGTCCTCCAACAGGAGCACTGGTGGTTACACTCGAACAGCACCGGAGGCTCCCTCTGACAGAAGTCCAGTGGTAAACGGCCCTCCTGGATAAACACAAGCACACCATGAGATAAGATAAGATAAGATAAGATAAGAATACACTTTCCCTGAGGGGGAAATTTACTTGGAACATCAGTGCTGCATCATTCTGCGATTACAGTGTAAACAAAGAAGAAATATATATACAATCATTCATTCATTCATTAATTCAGTTAGTAAAAAGAACTTCAGACAAATATGACAATACATAGAGACGTGCAACCATAATACATAAGTAGGTAACTCATTTCAAAAGCTTCAAAAAGCTTCATATTGCACCCTGCCCTAATTAAATGACAACAGATTAAGACTTGGACAAAATAAGATAAGATAAGATAAGAGTAAACGTTATTGTCCCAGAGGGGGACATTTACTTGAAACATCAGTGCTGCATCATTCTGTGATAACACTGTTAACAAAGAAGAAAAAAATAATATATACAATCATTCATTCAGTTAGTAAAAAGGACTTCAGACAAATATGACAATAGAGACGTGCAACCATAATACATATTAAGTAGGTAAACTCATTTCAAAAGCTTCAAAAAGCTTCATATTGCACCCTGCCCTCATTAAATTACAACAGATTAAGACTTGAACAAGAAAGAAAGAGGTGACAGCCCACTGTTAGGTGGCACCACAAAGGAATCGTCCTTCTAGTGTTATTTAGGAGAGCGATGGATGTAGGAAGGAAGGAGAGCTTGTAGCGGTTGCTCTTATATCTACTTGCTCTGAACCGTCTCCCTGAGGGAAGAACTTCATATTCTATAAGTTACCCTCTAGCCCATAGGTGTCAAACTCACGGCCCGCGGGCCAAATCCGGCCCGCCACGTCATTTGATGTGGCCCCCCAAGAGCTCAGGTTAAAAAAAAAAAAACGTTTTTTTTTTTTTTTTTTTTACATTAATATTGGGTTAAAAAATAGCAGTGTTAAAATAATTGTGGGTTAATGCGTTAATAAAGCTTTAACTTTGACAGCCTTAGTTATTACACATTCTTACACATACATGTATGTTGAACATCTGAGGTAACAAAGGAAAAAAGCCAAAAGCACTTACTCCTCAGACATTCTTTGACAATTTTACAGCCCAAAATACAAAAAATATCCAGGCGGAATAGGTAACAAAGGGTTGAAGAAATATTGTCTGAACTGTCAGATGCAAACTGGCTGTGTGACATAACCGAGCATCTCGCTCAATTGAATAAGAAGCTGTAGGGACGCAAACAAGTCCCACCCAAAACTTGACCAATATAGTTGTGAACTGAGACAACCCTTATTTTGTTATTTTTGAGTACAGTTACAGTTGTGTGTTCATGCAGACACATAATAGCAATTTCATTACGAATTGAAAATGGGGGACCCTGAAAGTCTTTCTCTGGTCTGCATCCCCTTAACAATTGTGTGTATTGAGCTGTACTGTACTGTACCCATTCTGCAATCTGTTAATTAAAGTTAATTAAACTATCTTCCATTAGTTGGATGTATGGCCTCTGCAAGGTTGTGTGCAGCCATTTGTTTTTGTAACATCTGCTACATCTGTCCCACGTGTTCTTTGCAGCTCACAGTTGTTAGTTCTGCCCCTCTTGACTGTGACAAAAAGGTTTTGAACAAACTTAATATCATAGCTTGTATTTGATGATATTCTTCTTTGTTATTTACTTGAATGGTTTGATCATTGATTGGTGGAGTAATATGGGGTTCTGATAAACTAAAATTATTTGTTAAAATAACATAAGCTAACATATATTTTTACATTTATGCAAATGAATATGCAATATGTATAACTTGAATAAGTAATAAATACAGAAACACCATGTTTAACAATATGTAAATGTATAGCTACATTTATTTTACATTACGGTCTTTGGCCCTTTGAGGGCAACCATAATGCTGATGTGGCCCTCTGTGAAAATGAGTTTGACACCCCTGCTCTAGCCTATGGCATCAGTAGAGACATTAAGAGAACATCTGTCTTCGGAACTGCAAGAGAAATATGGTGACAGGAGGTTGTGTGTTTGTGTGTGTGTGTGTGTGTGTGTGTGTGTGTGTGTGTGTGTGTGTGTGTGTGTGTGTGTGTGTGTGTGTGTGTGTGTGTTTGTGTTTGTGTGTGTGTGTGTGTGTTTGTGTTTGTGTGTGTTTGTGTGTCCCGCATCGACTTACGTTGTCATACCAACATCCCAGGCTAAGCTGACCACACGTGCAAGTACTAGACGAGCAGTCATCCGTACACGCGCAGTGCTGGAAACAAAGAGACATCAAACATTAAAGGAACACTTCACCCCCACAAAATTATAATTCATAATGAAAAGAAAAGAATATGCAGGAATCCAAGGCAACATGGGGTGAGTAATTGATATACAAATTATCCTTATCATTTTTAGGGTGAAGTGATCATCTAAGCGGCATGTAAACCACAGCCAAATGGTGTATATATTAAAAAAAATCACGAATCTTATTCACGTGCCCCAAAACAATATCTGTGAACATGCACCACTCTCTCGTGAAGTCAGAAATCAGAGAGGGAATCCTCCCCAAAGTGGGTTTCAATGTTTAACAGACTGGACAACATCATTAGAAAGACCAGGAAATAGGGCTAGGGGTCAGAAATTCCGAACCTACCCCTTTAAGACATGTACACCACAGCTAACACACTGTATAAAGAGTTAATACTGTATTTGGTATAGATCAGTGGAAGGCAGCTCACCTGTAAGTGAGTGAAGTCTTTATCTATGTTCACGGAGGAGGTAACACAGTTGTCCGGGATGTATTTGAAGTTCTGTGGGCAGGGCTCATCATCCACCCCGTTCACGCAGGCTATAGGGACCGCCTCGTAACCCCGGGAGATGTCACTGCAAGCAAGGAGTGTGGAAGAACCAAGACCGTTACAATCGATATATATATATACGAAAATACAGTATTATATGCACTACGATCGAAAATAAACAAAAGGTATTTTGCATGGATGGAGTAAACCACTAAAACTGTCCCTGTTCGTTTTTAAAGCCCTTAATGGTCAGCCCCCCTCCTACATCTCAGACCTCCTATCCCCCTATTCCAACACCAGGTCCCTCAGGTCAGCCGATCAGAGGCTCCTGACAGTCCGGAGGTCTAACCTTAAGCTCAGGGGGGGGGCCGTGCCTTTGCTGTCGCAGCCCCTGAACTGTGGAACAGCATCCCCACCTCCATTAGGCTTGCCCCCTCGACAGATGCCTTCAAGTCTAGACTAAAAACCCACTTCTACTTATGCCCTGTTTGCCTGTGTGTGTGCTTGTGTGTCCTCCCGTAAAACGGAGATGTGATTGTTGTCTATATGTTGTCTAGATGTATCTATGTGTATCTACCCTCTGTACAGCACTTTGGTTGACATGTGTCATGTTTAAATGTGCTCTATAAATAAATATGATTGATTGATTGATTGTCCCGTAACATGAAGATCACAGGTCTCCACAGCATCTCTTAGGCAAGACACTGATCCCACTACATGCCAGCTGGACCCAATACCCTCCTCACTCCTCCAGACCATAGCTCAGACTATTCCTAACTGCAACCATCAACTCCTCTCTCAACTGCAGGGTGGTTCCCACCTGCCTAAAACAAGCTAGTGTCACACTGTTCATCAAAAACATCAACCATGAACCCCACCGTCATAGATAACTATCGCCCTCTCTCTCTCCTTCCTTCTCTAAATCACTTGAACGTGAACGTGCTGGTGAAATGTCTGACCCTACACTTCGACCCCTCTGGTGAAATGAGTGTAGGTGTGTGTGTCCCGGGGATATGCAAAGAAATTAATTCCGAATTACACTGTGCGTGTAATATGGCAATTAAATCCTCTAAGTTCCTAAAGAAACAATGCTGTGTATTGTTGTCTACCTGATTATGACCCTGTCCCCATGGCAACCCCTGTCTACCTGCTGAGCTCCCTCTGACGTATATGTCACAAATGTAACAGTACTATATACCTGTATGTCATGCATGTCCCTATGTCATAATTGCCATGATGTCATGTATGTTGTGTATGTCATAAATGTCACTATGAATTGAAAATGGGGGACCCTGATGTAAACAAGACGAAAGTCTTTCTCTGGTCTGCATCCCCTTAACAATTGTGTGTATTGAGCCATACTGTATTGTACCCATTCTGCAATCTGTTAAATAAAGTTTTCATTCATTCATTCATTCACTCCCCATGGCAACCCCTGTATACCTGTTGAGGACCTTCTCTCCATGGCAACCCCTGTCTCTCCTGGCATCAGTCAGCTTCTTGTTGGCGCTGAGAGCGTCCCAGACCTCGGAGCCGTGGACACAGCAGTGGAGAGCGGTCTCGCCCTCTCCATTCTTCACGTTGACATCGGCTCCTCGGGACAGAAACAGCCTGGGGAGGGACAGCACAGGGAGGGGAGGGGCAGCACAGGGAGGGGAGGGACAGCACAGGGAGGGGAGGGACAGCACAGGGAGGGGAGGGGCAGCACAGGGAGGGGAGGGGCAGCACAGGGAGGGGAGGGACAGCACAGGGAGGGGAGGGGCAGCACAGGGAGGGGAGGGGCAGCACAGGGAGGGGAGGGACAGCACAGGGAGGGGAGGGGCAGCACAGGGAGGGGAGGGACAGCACAGGGAGGGGAGGGGCAGCACAGGGAGGGGAGGGGCAGCACAGGGAGGGGAGGGACAGCACAGGGAGGGGAGGGACAGCACAGGGAGGGGAGGGGCAGCACAGGGAGGGGAGGGACAGCACAGGGAGGGGAGGGGCAGCACAGGGAGGGGAGGGGTAGCACAGGGAGGGGAGGGACAGCACAGGGAGGGGAGGGGCAGCACAGGGAGGGGAGGGGCAGCACAGGGAGGGGAGGGACAGCACAGGGAGGGGAGGGACAGCACAGGGAGGGGAGGGGCAGCACAGGGAGGGGAGGGGCAGCACAGGGAGGGGAGGGGCAGCACAGGGAGGGGAGGGACAGCACAGGGAGGGGAGGGGCAGCACAGGGAGGGGAGGGGCAGCACAGGGAGGGGAGGGGCAGCACAGGGAGGGGAGGGGTAGCACAGGGAGGGGAGGGACAGCACAGGGAGGGGAGGGGCAGCACAGGGAGGGGAGGGGCAGCACAGGGAGGGGAGGGGCAGCACAGGGAGGGGAGGGGCAGCACAGGGAGGGGAGGGACAGCACAGGGAGGGGAGGGGCAGCACAGGGAGGGGAGGGGCAGCACAGGGAGGGGAGGGGCAGCACAGGGAGGGGAGGGGCAGCACAGGGAGGGGAGGGACAGCACAGGGAGGGGAGGGGCAGCACAGGGAGGGGAGGGGCAGCACAGGGAGGGGAGGGGCAGCACAGGGAGGGGAGGGGTAGCACAGGGAGGGGAGGGACAGCACAGGGAGGGGAGGGGCAGCACAGGGAGGGGAGGGGCAGCACAGGGAGGGGAGGGGCAGCACAGGGAGGGGAGGGGCAGCACAGGGAGGGGAGGGACAGCACAGGGAGGGGAGGGACAGCACAGGGAGGGGAGGGACAGCACAGGGAGGGGAGGGGCAGCACAGGGAGGGGAGGGACAGCACAGGGAGGGGAGGGACAGCACAGGGAGGGGAGGGACAGAGGGAGGGGAGGGACAGCACAGGGAGGGGAGGGACAGCACAGGGAGGGGAGGGACAGGGTTCCCACAGACATTGGAAAATGAAATTCAAGGACTTTTAAGTACTTTTCCAAGAACTATTTAAATTTTTCAAGGATGTCACTCGAAGGATACAATTCACTTTTTTTTTAAAGCATCTTCTTGGCCTGCTTGCCAGCTAGAGCAAGCTAGAGCATCACACACCAAGAAGAAATGAGGAAAAGCAGTTGGAGCACGCGAGACAGCGACAGATTTTCTTTTGACTATTTCTTGATTCAGAACAATTTGATCATGGATGAACAAAACATTCAATGCGAATGGTTGATTTGAATTTCAAGGCATTTTTAAGCACCTTGTTAAAAAATGGGCTGTTTTCAAGGAATTCCAGGCCTTGACGTTTTAAAAAAAAAAATCAAGCACTTCAAGGACCTTGTGCGAACCCTGGGTGAAGCTCTGCTGAGGTCAGAACAGAAGAGCCACCACTGAAAGTAGCTGAAAGTACTAGTTCTGCGCTAGAAAATATGACTGATTACTAGGTCATGTGACTCTATAGCTAGAGATTTTTCTTTTTCTCTCACAATTATTATCAACATATTTAGTGTGTCTTTACAACAATATAAAATGTGTAGTCGGGGTATCATGACTGAAGAACAGTTTTGTGTATGTGTCTGAACGTAAGTCTGAAATTCAGATTCCATTTGTTAACTAAAAAGTAAGTTTCATGCCTGTGGCTGACAATGTTGGCACCCTTGTCAGTTTTGTTGATAAAGAAGTAATTCAAGAAATGTTTGATCTCCAGTTATTATTATGATTTTCAGCATTCTTAAAAAACATACAATACAAATATATTAATATAATTTAAACTGATAAAAAACCAACTCCACACACCAGGGGACCCCATTCCTCATACGTGGATAACTGAGGGATTAGATTGTTGACAGTTTGCCTGGGATTTTCTGTTACTTGAAGCAAGTTTATGTTTTAGTCCAACCTGTTATCATAGCAACAACTCCTTCGGCTCAAAAAGGCAGGTTTATTCTTTACTGGATTAGATTCAATATTTCCCTGGATCCAGACCCTGATTCACCAGTCGCTAGTCCTGCCGACTCAGGTCCCCTGATGCTAAAACAGAGTGCAGTTATCCTGGATGGTTGGCTCCAGCCTGTCCAATCAATTCTTCAACTGCATTTGAGGAATGGACTTAGCCAGATGTAACATGGCTAGATAATCAGATAATGCACACATCATATTATCCAGGACTAGTGAAGTGACATACGAGGAACGGGACCCAGGATGGTGTCCTCAACACTAATCTAGTTGGGTCCACGTGGGATGTTGAGTCATCTCTTCCTATAGCTCTGGAGAGACAGAGAGACCACAGACTCACGTCACACACTCCAGCTGGTTCTCTTTGGCAGCGATGTGGAGTGGGGAGTCCCCATGGATGTTGACAGCATGCAGGTCACCCCGGGCGTCCAGCAGGGCCTGGGCGACGTCAGCGCAACCTGAAAGGGCCGCCCAGTGCAGGCAGACATTCTCTTCCTGGAAAGAGGACAACTCAACAGGTCAACTTGGGACTCGGAGACACAATCCAAAATGCTTGATATGTTCTTGGCATATTTTGAAGATGAACCACATCTTGTTTGACACATGGTTAACTTACTTCACTAAAGTTTTCTCCATTTCTAACACAAGAAAGCTCTTTTCTTTCTCGTTATTATTCCCTAATTCCACTGTCTCAAAGGTTATTTTGAGAAGCTAAATCTGCCGTGTTGATCAAGATCAAGAACGTCAAACATAATGACCTAATGGACTGGATGATGCAACTTTCTTTCGCTACTTTCTTTTTTACTCAGTGTCTCAGTGACTGTTACATTACGCTAAGTTAATGTTGACAACTTCTGTGAAGTTAGCCAGCTAGAAGTTAGTTTGAGTTACAGTAGGTTAGTCTAGCTGAACAATGGAGAACAACAAAAACGGCAACAGAATTGTGTAGTTGTGTGATATGCTCCTCTGCTTTTTTTCTTTTTTTTTTATTCTATTTATTTTTGTGCTTTCTGTATTTTTTCACCCATCCCAATTTAGTCGTTATGCCAATTCCCTTCCTGGTCGTTGCGCGCATTGCCCCACTGTCGGCCTGGGGAGGGTGTAGAACTACCACACGCCTCCTCCGATACATGTGGAGTCGCCAGCCGCTTCTTTTCACCTGACAGCGAGGAGTTTCACTGGGGGGACGTAACGCGTGCAGAGGTTCACGCTATTCCCCCCAGATCCCCTCCCTGCTGAACAGGCCAGTAGGAGTCACAGTTTACAACGACCAGGACGCCTGATTGCTTTTACCAACGCGCTCGTGTTTCCGCGTCTCTGATTGGCCAGGTCATGTGACATGTACGCCCAATCGTGGGACCGCAAGTTTCTACACTGGTTAAGCTTAGGCGCTCTTTCGAAGTTGGTTAAGGTTAGAGTTTGTCTTAGAGCAGGGCGATAGAACACCAGCCCTGATTCCAAACTCTAACCTTAACCAACTGCGAAAGAGTCGCCTAAGCTTAACCAGTGATAAACTAGGCGTTAGGTAGTTTGCAGGCTGTTCGACTCGGAAATAGGCGCAGAACTTGCCGTCCCACGATTGGCGCACATGTCACATGACCTGGCCAATCAGAGCGCAAAACGGGAACCCGGAAACACGAACGCGTTGGTAAAAGCATAGACGCGACCAGGACACATACATGTGTGTCTGTCTGTTCTCACAAATGCCTGTGTGTGTGTGTGTGTGTGTGTGTGTGTGTGTGTGTGTGTGTGTGTGCGTGTGTGCGTGGGTGCGTGTGCGCGTGTGCGTGTGTGTACATGTTGTACAGTGCAGTACAAGGTGTATAGCATGATTCTTGTGCTGACCTTGTCTCTGATGTGAACATCAGCGCCTCTGGCCAGCAGCAGTTGTACCAGCTCTCTGTGCTTGTACTCTATGGCCCAGGTGACAGGAGTCCACCCACCACCATCCTGCAACCAGACACAGGCAGCTACAACACAGACCTTCACCTCCACGAGCACATGCTGAGAGTGGAGTTCGAGTATACATATACATATACATAGATATAGAGTATACATGTGCATACCGCACCTTATGTGAATACTGTATACTTCATCAGATCATATATTTAGCATTTTAGCATATTCTTTAGATTAGATTTAGATGATTGGATTATTAGATTATATATTGCATATATTTAGCATTTACTTTTAGCATTTTTTTTTTAGATTATATATTAGATTAGATTTAGATTATTGAATTATTAGATTATATATTGTAACTATTTATTGTAGGGAAAATATAACTGAGAGGGCATACATAACCTCATCTCGCACCTTGTTGCCCATATGCACATGTCCAGAGTTAATTATATTGATTTGTTATATTGTTTACACTGCTTTTTTATTCTATTTTTATTCTATTTGACTAACACTAGACACCAGGTCAAAATGAGTTTTGAAATTGTATTTTCTGTATATTGTGGTTGCAAAAGATGTATTTACATCGGTACTGTTTGTACACTTGATAAAATACATCATATTTGGGTCAAAAAAGCTACGATCTGGATTTAATTAGATCATCTAAAACTATATTCACAAATTTGACTTGTAGATCATCAAACATAATATACGCTTTTGAGAAGTTTCAAAACACAAGTTCATACAAACAGTGACATGAATGAAGCAGCATCAGTTGGTAAATCAGGCAGTATGAATATGTACCTGACAGTTGATGTATTTAGATGCCTTGGAGAGCAGATGAAGCAATATGTCATCATGGCCCAGTTTAGCTGCCAGATGCAGACAGGTGGAACCCTTGATGTCCTGGGAGGACAAGACGATTCAGATAGAACAATGTTACCCTGAACCACCATTATGTTACCCTGTACCACCATTATGTTACCCTGTACCACCATGATAAACAATGTTACCCTGAACCACCATTATAAACAATGTTACCCTGTACCACCATTATGTTACCCTGTAACACCATTATAAACAACGTTACCCTGTAACACTATTATAAACAATGTTACCCTGTAACACCATTATAAACAATGTTACCCTGTATCTCCATTATAAACAATGTTACCCTGTACCACCATTATGTTACCCTGTAACACCATTATAAACAATGTTACCCTGAACCACCATGATAAACAATGTTACCCTGAACCACCATTATGTTACCCTGTAACACCATTATGTTACCCTGAACCACCATTATGTTAACCTGAACCACCATTATGTTACCCTGAACCACCATTATGTTACCTTGAACCACCATTATGTTACCCTGAACCACCATTATGTTACCCTGTAACACCATTATGTTACCCTGAACCACCATTATGTTACCCTGAACCTCCATTATGTTACCCTGAACCACCATTATGTTACCCTGAACCACCATTATGTTACCCTGAACCTCCATTATGTTACCCTGAACCACCATTATGTTACCCTGTAACACCATTATGTTACCCTGTAACACCATTATGTTAACCTGTAACACCATTATGTTACCCTGAACCACCATTATGTTACCCTGTAACACCATTATGTTACCCTGAACCACCATTATGTTACCCTGTAACACCATTATGTTAACCTGTAACACCATTATGTTACCCTGAACCACAATTATGTTACCCTGTAACACCATTATGTTACCCTGTAACACCATTATGTTACCCTGAACCACCATTATGTTACCCTGTAACACCATTATGTTACCCTGAACCACCATTATGTTACCCTGAACCACCATTATGTTACCCTGTAACACCATTATGTTACCCTGTAACACCATTATGTTACCCTAAACCTCCATTATGTTACCCTGAACCACCATTATGTTACCCTGTAACACCATTATGTTACCCTGTAACACCATTATGTTACCCTGAACCACCATTATGTTACCCTGTAACACCATTATGTTACCCTGTAACACCATTATGTTACCCTGAACCACCATTATGTTACCCTGAACCACCATTATGTTACCCTGTAACACCATTATGTTACCCTGAACCACCATTATGTTACCCTGTAACACCATTATGTTACCCTGTAACACCATTATGTTACCCTGAACCACCATTATGTTACCCTGTAACACCATTATGTTACCCTGTAACACCATTATGTTACCCTGAACCACCATTATGTTACCCTGAACCACCATTATGTTACCCTGTAACACCATTATGTTACCCTGTAACACCATTATGTTACCCTGAACCTCCATTATGTTACCCTGAACCACCATTATGTTACCCTGAACCACCATTATGTTACCCTGTAACACCATTATGTTACCCTGAACCTCCATGATAAACAATGTTACCCTGAACCACCATTATGTTACCCTGTAACACCATTATGTTACCCTGTAACACCATTATGTTACCCTGAACCTCCATTATAAACAATGTTACCCTGAACCACCATTATGTTACCCTGTAACACCATTATGTTACCCTGAACCACCATTATGTTACCCTGAACCTCCATTATGTTAACCTGAACCACCATTATGTTACCCTGAACCACCATTATGTTACCCTGAACCACCATTATGTTACCCTGTAACACCATTATGTTACCCTGTACCACCATTATGTTAACCTGAACCACCATTATGTTACCCTGAACCACCATTATGTTACCCTGAACCACCATTATGTTACCCTGAACCTCCATTATGTTACCCTGAACCACCATTATGTTACCCTGTAACACCATTATGTTACCCTGAACCACCATTATGTTACCCTGAACCACCATTATGTTACCCTGTAACACCATTATGTTACCCTGTAACACCATTATGTTACCCTGAACCTCCATTATGTTACCCTGAACCACCATTATGTTACCCTGTAACACCATTATGTTACCCTGAACCACCATTATGTTACCCTGTAACACCATTATGTTACCCTAAACCTCCATTATGTTACCCTGAACCACCATTATGTTACCCTGTAACACCATTATGTTACCCTGAACCACCATTATGTTACCCTGAACCACCATTATGTTACCCTGTAACACCATTATGTTACCCTGTAACACCATTATGTTACCCTGAACCACCATTATGTTACCCTGAACCACCATTATGTTACCCTGTAACACCATTATGTTACCCTGTAACACCATTATGTTACCCTGAACCACCATTATGTTACCCTGTAACACCATTATGTTACCCTGAACCACCATTATGTTACCCTGTAACACCACTATGTTACCCTGTAACACCATTATGTTACCCTGAACCACCATTATGTTACCCTGTAACACCATTATGTTACCCTGAACCACCATTATGTTACCCTGTAACACCATTATGTTACCCTGAACCACCATTATGCTACCCTGAACCTCCATTATGTTACCCTGAACCTCCATTATGTTACCCTGTAACACCATTATAAACAATGTTACCCTGAACCCCCATTATGTTACCCTGAACCTCCATTATAAACAATGTTACCCTGAACCCCCATATTATGTCACGGATAGACAAACTTCAAGTGTTTCTTCACTTGCCAGACTAACATATACTGTATGTGAGGGTCTTGTTTTAACCCTTTCACTACCACACTACAGTAGGTTAACCCTTTCACTACCACACTACAGACGGTTAACGGTTACAGGCTACAGATGGTAGTGAAAGGGTTGTTTGTTTGTTTGTTTATTTACACATAAAAACAATTACATATATAATACAATACGATTCACAAGGGATGTGTAGGAGAATTGCCTAAAAGCCCTCTAGGGGCTTGCATGTGGCATTCACCAGGAAGCAAAATTACCCCCCCCCCCGCCCCCCCAACCTGCTGTAGTGTGGTTGTGAAAGGGTTAACCCTTTGTCTCGTGGCAGTGAAAAGGTTAACCTTCTGTATTGTCGCAGTGAAAGGGTTAACCCTTTGGTAGAGTGGTAGTGAAAGGGTTAAAACCTGTAAGACTGACTGAGACTTGACCAGTAAGCTATAGGCTTGTCGTCTAAGTGACCGACCTTATGGCTGACGTCCGCCCCGGCCCTCAGCAGGTAGGTGACCGTGTCCAGATGGTTGTGTTCACACGCGCCCATCAGGGGCGTCCTCTGGTCCTCGTCGAACATGTCCAGGGTGGCTCCGGCCTGCGAGAGCAAGTGTTCACAGACATTAAAACATGGTTCTTTCACCAGGCAAGGCCCCTTGAAGTTAAAAACCTCTTATCTACGGGGGGCCTGGCACCCCAATCCTCAGCGCCCATTAGAATGATGCAAAGGTAGCCACTTCTTTATACATTGTTCTTGAAAAGCTTTTTGTGAAAAGAAAAATGTATGGAAAAATGCATAGGGGAGAACGGGGGACATTGTCACATTCATTATATTTCACCACCAGAGGGTCCTGTCTCCCATATTTTGGTATTTAAATGTCCAGAATTGGGGTCAGAGTTCACCTACATTGTCATCTTTGGAGTGAAACAGCTGGACTTGAGGTGAGAGGACTTTTTGTCCATTTGTAAATATTCCGCTCCTCAGTATTTTTCTTCTAGGCTTTTACACAATTGGTTTATAATGAAACAATTATTACCATTAAAAAGCGTGAAGGGATAGCTATAGTTTAGATGGCTGTTAGCCTTGATGCTATCAAGACATTCCAGTTGGGGTTGGTCGTCACATTTTCTTTGGGGTTGGTTGTCACATGTTGTGTAGGCTATTATTGTTAGGCCGATTTATTGTGTTCTTATTTTGTTATATAGGATGGCCTAAAGATGTGTTTCCTGTTTATGTTCATGTTAAGATGCATTAAATTATGTATTTGTCAACTTGTGAATGCAATTAAACTTTAAAAATTTAGTTCTGCCTTCTTGTCTTCTTTTTAAGATTTTCCCGACTAAAACACATGGTGACAACCAACCCCATAGTGTGCGACAACCATCCCCATGATGGGGTTGGTTGTCACAATGTGTCAGAGTGTCTTTGATAGGTGATTAACTCTTTGTTACAATACGTTGAAAAATTAGAGGGATACACATTTCAAGCCAACATCTTAAGCTTCAATTTAATGTAGGAATGACTATTGAAAGATGTTTTAATGATGAGCAATTCACACTGGAGTAAAAAGTGTGACAACTATCCCCGTTCTCCCCTACTCTGTAACGCTGAGACAATTACCAATGTGGTTACACATATGGCTTAATAAAGGAATCTGAATCTGAATAGGGAAGCGTCTGTGATTTTGGACTTAAAAACATTACTTTTCTGTCACTTACCAATCATAATTTTATAAAATAAAATTAAAATTAAAAAGAATCACTGAACTTTACAAATCTGAATGTCAGTGTGTACTGATGCCAGGCTCCTCTCACCTGGACCAGCATGTGGCAGATATCCTGGTGGCCCTCTGCAGCTGCTGCGTGAAGAGGGGTGCGCTTGTTTCGGCTCTCCATCAAGAAGTTGGGGTCCTCCCCATCCACTACAATATACAGAGGTTTTACTATGAAAATAATAGAGGACATACCTGGGCCCTCATTTATCAACGTTGAGTAGAAAGAGTTCTAATTTATATCCTACAAACAAAATGTAGAATGTCTCTACTCACAGAAAGATTGATCAAACGCACACATGCAAGCACTCCGTGTTGATAAATACCTATTGTGCTCACCCTCTTTGCTCGTGCATGATTTTAAGTATTTGCATACAGAACCGCCCCCAATTAACTATATCGTAACAAAACATCCCTTTAAAGGCTCCACGTGGAAACATGCCTGTTTGTGGAATGTGGAATAATGGCTAAGTGAACTTAGCCAGTGAGAGTAACTTCATTGGGGGCGAGTCATCTAACCTACAAATTGAAGGTAGAAATGATTTTGTTGTGAACAATTCTATTTGGAAGCATGACACACAAAATAATAGTATTTTGCTTTTTATTTTAAACAATATTTAATCTTATGATACAATCTTTTTGGTAAAATAAATAAATAAAATTAAATGGTCAATTTCACAGACAACTCTGGGGGTTAAGGGAAATGTTGGCATCCAACACTGCGGGCATAATCCTGCTCATGGAAGGTTGGGAAATGCCCGATTGATCTACAATCTCCCACTGGAACGTGCTGGACTGCCGGTGGCCAAGAATCCCAGGGTGGAGTGAACTTGAATGTGCACAGGGATGTCATTCGTGCCAATTTGGGTCCCAAATTGCGGCACAAATCTAGGAGAATGTTTCTCGGGTACTGGGATCTACTTATGAGCCACTCTGTGCTCTCTGCTAATAGATCTGCTCTATTTCTGAAAACACGCTCCCTGCGGAGCGCACCTTGTGCCAAGTCTTCCAGTAATGCAAGATAAGCCATGCTGCATTCATTTGGAAAGACCTATTATGCTATTTATACAATTACACTGATTGCCTCCGGCTTTGCCGGCCGTCATACTGACACAATTGGCGGTGTCAGCGGGAGGGAAGCCGGTGGGTGGTGATCTGGTCATTGTAAAACAGCGACTCCTACAGGTCGGTCAGGGCGCCTGCACAGCAAGGGAGGGAAATGGTGAAGGTAGTGTGACCTCCCACGCGTTACACTTCACCAATGAGAGTCCGCGCTGTCAGGTGAAAAGAGAGCCGCTGGCTGTCTCCACATGTATCGGAGGAAGCATGTGATAGACTTCAGGGCTCCCTAGACCGACCAGTAGGGGGCACATGTGCGCAATGACCAGGTTGGGGAGGGGGGAATTGGCATAACGACTAAATTGGGATGGGAGGAAAAAATACAGAAAATTAGGAGAAAATGAGGATTACAAAAAACAAAACAATTACACTGATTCTTCTCTATTTTACAATTAACCACAATTTATTATGAGTCATACAGAACACGTGGGTGGTGAAAGCCTATTCCGTCTGTTGCAGTTTTCCTATTCTACCACTTGGTGCCATGTTCATATTGGTAAATCCCACACTTTTCTTAGAAATTATCGCACGCACGGTTTATGAAAATTTCTGTTTGTATGCAGCATTGATAAATGAGGGCCCTGGTGTTTTTTTTTTTAAGTCATAGCCAAATGGAGATATTAGTTAGGTTCTTACCTAGAAGATTAATGACTTCCTGGAGCTCTCCCTGTTCCGCAGAAATGTACAGCTGCATTGCAGGGTTTGTTGGTTTGAAGCTAAAAAGAAAGAAAGAAAAAATACCAAAGGTAGAGGAAAATATAAACTAAGTAAATCAAAGCTACAGAAAAATATGAATATTATATCAAGTTCAAAATCGGACTCCACACGATTCCAAGATGAAGTATTACTTGTCATCATCATCCAGTGCCATGCGGATGCTCTCCGGTGACTCTCTGGGTGGTCTCTGTCTGGCACACAAAGGCTTCCCCATCATCCTTGGGACAGACAGCAGGTATGAACTATTCCACTCTTTTGACATGGACACCATTATAAAACACGTTGCAATCATGCGGAAAGACAACAGAAAGACAAAGGGAGAAGAAAAGATAAGAGCAAAGAGGCGAAATATCCGCATTACTTATTAGAGCTCCTGTCTCGCTCTGGCCCAGTGGTCTTCTTGGCCCTGAGGATCTGGGGCCCAGGAGGGTCGGATTTGGGGACAGACTTTGCCCTGCCGGTGTCCAGCCCGCAGCGTGGACAGTGCTGGTGCTTCTTTGGGACGGAGGCACAGCCATGGTGGAAACGATGGGACATGAAGGTCCTCTGTTGAAGACACACCAGTCAACCCATGCGGTCCTCGTCTCTACAAACTACGAGTCGATGCTCATTTTCGTCTTGTGGGTGAATGTCGATTAAATAGTCAATATACCAAACGTTCTCTACGCCAAGTGCAAAAAAAAAAAAAAAGCTCAATTTTCACCCGAGCTACTGTAGCTGCTCTGAAGGTTATTTTAAAAGAACACTGCAACATTTTGGGGCAATTAGCTTACCGTCTTCTCCAGAGAGAGACAAGAAGATAGATACCAGTTTCCTCTCTGTGCGTTCAGTAGAAAGCTATCTGGCTGCATGTTAGCCTAGCTTAGCACAATGAATGGAAGCGGACATGACCGCTTCCAAATTACTTGGAAAATAGAGCAGTGAGGGCGGCTGATTGGCGCAGTGGGCAACGCGCTCGCCTCTAACGCAGGAGACGCTGGGTTCGAGCCCAGCTCTCGGCGTTGCTACCGGTTTGGCCGGTCGTTCATACTAACACAATTGGCAAGTGTTAGAGGGTGGGAAAGCCTGTGGGTGGGGATTGGACGTTGTGGACAGCGACTCCTACAGGTCGGTTTGGTGACGCCGGTGCGACGGAAGCAGGAAGTGACAGGGGCAGCGTGAGCCTCCCACTCGTCACTCCTCGCCACTGAGAGTTCGAGCTGCTGCGGCGAAAAGATGCGACAGGCTGCCTCCTCGTGTACCGGAGGGGACACGTGATGCAAGGCTTCTGTCCTCACTACAGCCGACCAGTGGGAGGCATAGTCTAGCAACGTTCAAGACAGGGGAGGTAAGAATTGGATACACGAAATTGGGATGGGAAAAAAAATTTAAATGGGGAGAAAAAGTGGATCAAAAAAAGAAAATAGAGCAGTGAGTCAAACACACTTCTAACGGAGTGAGATGTCAGTGCCAGGTCTAATGGAGTGAGATGTCAGTGCCAGATAGGATAGGATATGTTTTTATTAATCCCTCACTGGGAAATTCAAGTGACATCGTCTCATTAAACAGTCATCATTTCACAATCATAAAATGTTTACAGTAATAACGGCACAACATAAATTCAAACAGGCATGTACATTTGTTGACACATGTCGACTACAGTATGTCTGAGACACCGTATGCAATAGTCTGCTGCGGCCGCACCGAGGTGTCACCGCGCCATAGGCGGGAGGGAGAGAGGGAAAGAGATTGGGTCTCATTCCCGAATATTTTCCAAAAAGTTATCTTGGAAGACTTATCTCGGAACCGACTGAGACAGTTCACTCTGAGTCCCCAACGCATGGGGAAGATGTCTTAAGTGGCTCAAACTACCACAGCTGAGGCCATGTCCAGACTAAAACGATTTGGGTCGTTTTAGGCAAAGTATTTGATCGTTTGCACCTTTCTGCCAAACGGAACTGCGTTCTGGCAGCCTGAAGACGGTACTTTCTGATACCAGCTCCCAGAGTGCGCAATTCTGAAGACGCCTGAAGACGCCCCCCATTGCGTCACCATCTTTACAAGCGATACGCGTCTTCTCCTGAACCGATGACGCGATAGCCCACCTCTCCCTTACCCCGCTTGTGAAAACATCACAACAACAATGGCATGTACAGCTATTGAGCTTGATCGGGCTTTTACAGCTTTACATATGCTGTGCTCTCTCTATCTGTCTGAAGCGGAGCGGGGCTCTGCTGTACAGTACACACACTCCCGACCGAGGCGCACACACATGCTTGAGCTTGATCGGGAGGCTACTGTGATGCAATACATGATACTAACTAGAGATTAGAGTCACATAGCTGGCCTTTTTCTGAAAACCCAAGCACATAGTTCCATAGCATACGCCTTCAGTTGATCATGACAAATCCTCTCTTACCTTGACGATTAAAAAGCCTCCATAATTTAGTAAATAAAGCTGTAGCCAGCCAGCTAGCATTGATGCTATTAAAATGCTATCCACATTAGCTAAGTAGCTAACCAACTAAATACAATAGACCAGTGGTGCCCAACCAGTCGATCGCGATCGACAGGTAGATCGCAGGCTGATTTCAAGTAGATCTCGATTAATAAAATTTGATTATTAAATTTTTTTTTCTTTTTTTTTTGAAAATCAACTCTGCCTCTCCTTGTTAACTACAACATGCAATGCTGTTTGTTATTTAAGATGAGGTCGGACTCAGCACTGACAGATTTGTGTTCATTATGCTGCTTTTATAAAGCCTCAAATGAATATACAATTTTGGCTGGTAGCTCTCGGCTAGGTGGTAAATTAAAAAGTAGATCTTGATTCAAAAACGGTTGGGCACCCCTGCAATAGACAGTCACAGTGGTATCCTGAGGTAACGTTAAATACAGACAACGTTTGCTAGTCGAAAGGACTGGACACAGGTACAAGTTAAACATCAATCAATTACTTTATTAATACAACACAGGTAGTTTGAGCCGTGGCCTCTCTCTTTATCTCTCTCTCTCTCTCCACTCCAGAACGAAAACTAGGAAACTAGGTCAGCTCAAAACAACGACAACACTTCCGGTCGGGGGTTTTCAAAATAAAAATAAACATTTATTTTGTAAATTTGTGACACGCACTTATTATCTTGAGACGTTTTCGTTTTAACGGAAACCTTAAAAACGAAACGAAAACGCAAAAGATCAAAATCATTTTAGTCTGGACAAGGCCTGAGACAGCTTCTGAAACATGAACGTGCGTTCCCTTCTAGGTAATTTGCATACAAAACCACGCCTCCAGAGCTCCTTATAAGGCAACTAATGATGCAGCCGTGTGAAAATGGTGGCGGAAGCGAATTGCGACCGATATGAGATTAGATTAATGTATTGTCATCATATATAGTACAGCTCGTGGTGCAACTGCCGCAGTGCGTGCACACACACACACACGCGCGCGCGCACGCAGTACTGTATAGCCTACGCGCATAATGAATGAATGCAGTATAGGCTTATATTATTCTAATGACTTGTTTTATTAGGAGAGCAGCAAAGATACATAGTATTGTAGTACAGTCCACCATGCAGTCCGCTCATGGTACGCCCGACTCTGGCGGCCTTAATATGTGTACTGTACTTACTGTACGTAGGGCAGAGCATATATATCTACTAAATCCTAATGAAACAAGTAATTAGAATAATATAAGCCTATGTTCATTCATTAGACTTGTAGGCTATACTGTGTGCATGTGTGTGGCGCACACAACAAGACTTATGGAATATTAATGTAGTCTATTTCCACGCGATTAGCTTTAGTTCTTATTTATTTATCCACTGTCATTTCAGTGTTGGTATATAGTAGACTACATCGTGTATTTCAATATCAGTTTAATTGATTAATGATATATTCGAAGGAATGCAGGTTTATAGCTAGATCAAACAAAGGTATGTCCCATTGTACATTTACATTTAGTCATTTAGCTGACACTTTTATCCAAAGCGACTTACAAGTTCTGTACGACAAGTCATCAGGAAGGGTACAACTCTATCAGCTGAGTAACAATGTTCATCAAAGTGTTGCGTGCTACAGTGTAGGTTAGTTTATTAGGACAAGTGCATGACAGTAAGGTTAGTTGTATTAGATTGTATACCAATCAATGGGATATATTGCATGTTGACCTGCATTCTTTCAAATGTATAATTAATCATTAAAACAGATATGTAACAAATAAGAAATACAAATTCCACAGAAGGCATTAAATAATTATTATTTTCAATCATTTCACAATAATTGCATAATTGTGTTTGAATATCTGAGTAATTAAAGTAATTATACATTTGTCCAGAATAGCTGGTTCAGATATGGTTAATCCAGCTGCCCTGTGATCAGATTAATCCATATTATTTATTTTTCCGACATCAAATGCGTAATTTCTTATCGTACAAATATTGTCATATTTATTTTAATTATGATTAAGTAATTAATTCCAAGGAGGCCTGTAGCGTTGACATGAAGGAATCACTATGATTCCTCCCAAATAAAGCCATTAAGAACATGGAGAACACAGTCTGTCAAGTTAATAAATTTGTCAATCAATCATAAGTGTGCTCCTCAGCACTCTTAAATTCTGCTCTCAGCCACGGCCAAATCCGATCTCAGGAAAATTTGGGGAATCTCACTACTAGCCCTAATATGTCTTAAATCAGCAGAAATTTGTCTGAGAGCAAATGTGCCTGAGGGCAAATTTCTTGTCGTAAATCCCTTCGGGAATGAGACCCATTGACCGGAACCACCATTGCAGAACCGGAAGGGGCGGGGATCATGGATCTAATGGAGTGAGATGTCAGTGCCAGGTCTAATGGAGTGAGATGTCAGGTCTAATTGAGTGAGATGTCAGGTCTAATGGAGTGAGATGTCGGTGCCAGGTCTAATGGAGTGAGATGTCAGGTCTAATGGAGTGAGATGTCAGTGCCAGATCTAATGGAGTGAGATGTCAGGTCTAATGGAGTGAGATGAATGAATGAATGAATGAAAACTTTATTTAACAGATTGCAGAATGGGTGTACAATACACAGTACGGCTCAATACACACAATTGTTAAGGGGATGCAGACCAGAGAAAGACTTTCGTCTTGTTTACATCAGGGTCCCCCATTTTCAATTCATAGTGACATTTATGACATATGACAACATACAGATATACTGAACTGTGTAGTAAAAAGAGATCATAAAAAATATATACATCCGAAGGGGAAGAAACTGTACATTGGTGGGGGGGATTTGGACATTTACAGGGGCCAGATTATAATGGCAGCCACCACCTATATGTACATTTATGGAATAGGGACATACATGACATATACAGGTATATAGTACTGTTACATTTGTGACATATACGATATGCAAATATACAGTACTGTTACCCATAGATCCTAACAGAGATTATATACATATGAATGATGGGGAGGAGACTGTACATTAGGAGGGGGTGGGAGGGTGGGAGAAAAAATATACATACGGTGGGGAGTTTGGGGACCGTGGGAAGGAAATATATACATAGTGTTACCCTAAGCACTCAGGCCTAACAAACATCAACAACATGTTTCAAAATAGGTTTTATGTGAGTGAACATATCGCATAACATAAGGGTGAGTTTGTGGGAAATCAGGTCCGTCGGGCTCAACTGGTGTGATTTTTAAACGTAGCCTATGTTAGGGTTAGGCGGAAGAGACCCTTCGGCGCTAAACCAATCAGAGAGGGTCTTCGCTGTACGCGGCTAGCCAATCAGAGAGCGTCTTCGTAAATATAGGCTACGGAAGAAAATCACGCGTCTCAGCTGGTGTGTTGTTGTGACAGCGGAGTGAATGAATGAATGAATGAAAACTTTATTTAACAGATTGCAGAATGGGTACAATACAGTACGGCTCAATACATACAATTGTTAAGGGGATGCAGACCTGAGAAAGACGTTTGTCTTGTTTCCATCAGGGTCCCCCATTTTCAATTCATATAGACATTTATGACATACACAACATACATGACATTTATGGCATAGGGACATATAGGTATTTAGTACTGATACATTTGTGACATAACGGTATTCAAATATACAGTACTGTTACCCCTAGATCCTGACAGAGTATATACATATGATGGGGAGGGGACTGTACATTAGGAGGGGGTGGGTGGGTGGGAGGGAAATATACATACGGCGGGGAGGGAATATATACATGCGGTGGTGAGGAGACTGTCTATTAGGAGGTGGTGGGGGTTTTGGGCATTTACGTGGCCAGTTTCGAATTGCAGCCTCCCGTAGGTGCTCTTTAAGAGCGGTTTTGAATGTGGGCAGGGATTCACATTCCTTTACAGCTTTGGGTAGGGCGTTCCACATTGTTGTGGCATAATTGCAAAACGTGTTTAGTCCCTTGTTTGAGCCGAATCTGGGTTTAACATGATTTGTTGAGCTTCCTCTGGTGTAGTGGTTGTGGTATTCACTGACCTTTGGGAAGTATTTTGACATGTACATGGGCACCCCGGTCGTATAGTGTGCCGTATAGATGTCAGTGCCAGGTCTAATGGAGTGAGATGTCAGGTCTAATGGAGTGAGATGTCGGTGCCAGATCTAATGGAGTGAGATGTCAGGTCTAATGGAGTGAGATGTCAGGTCTAATGGAGTGAGATGTCAGTGCCAGATCTAATGGAGTGAGATGTCAGGTCTAATGGAGTGAGATGTCAGGTCTAATGGAGTGAGATGTCAGTGCCAGATCTAATGGAGTGAGATGTCAGGTCTAATGGAGTGCGATGTCGGTGCCAGATCTAATGGAGTGAGATGTCAGTGCCAGATCTAATGGAGTGAGATGTCAGGTCTAATGGAGTGAGATGCCAGGTCTAATGGAGTGAGATGTCAGGTCTAATGGAGTGAGATGTCAGTGCCAGATCTAATGGAGTGAGATGTCAGTGCCAGATCTAATGGAGTGAGATGTCAGGTCTAATGGAGTGAGATGCCAGGGCCCTCATGCATCAACGTGTTCTACGCACAGATCTGTGCTTACCCTGTGCGTACGATCATTTCTAAGCAAAGAGTGGGATTCATCAATTTCAACTTGAACTTGACTTTGTGCGTACATCTACGCACAGGTCAGACCTGGCGTACCTCGCGCCCAGTGGTAGAATATATTATTACAACAAGGAAATGAGCTTCTGTGCATAATAACACTGGCATGTCTGTACGAACCGTAGTTCATTATAGTTCATTGTAAAATAGCAACAGTAGTGTAATTATGGTCAAAACCCTATAAATAGCATTTGGAATAATAGATCTTTCTCTCAGAATGAATGCAGCATGGTTTATATAGCGTTATCGGAATATACGGGGTGTAGGCTACTGACTGACTGCGCTCCGCGTAGCTTGATTGATTGATTGATTGAAAAGTTTATTAACAGATTGCAGAATGGGTACAGTACAGTACAGCTCAGTACATACAATTGTTAATTGGGGATGCAGACCAACTTTCGTCTTGTTTACATCAGGGTCCCCCATTTTCAATTCATCATAAATCATAAAGCTCAACTCGTTATTATTCTGCGCAGACCGCAGAAACACGGGAACGTTTTGATTATATTTAAAAGGCTTTACGTTAAACGAAACAAGTGGAACTTCGAAGCTGTAAGCAGAATACAAGTCATATGAATATAGTGTTCTTCCCCTTTTTACTGTATAAGAAAGAATAGAAAACGCATTGCAATGACACTATAGTGGACAGACTATGTATATGATGGGATTCAAGTTCGCGTTTCTGTTGCTCATAGGCATGCTGTCAGAGTATGATATCTTAATCAAACATTCTAGAACATTTGTCGTCACAGATCATGTCCTAATAGAACATAGGCTATGGCATGGATCGTGATATTGTGTGGACTGTTATTATTACTGTACACCGGTACCACCCATTGTGTTAACAGCCTTGTGAGTCCCGCACACAAACATGATGGAATTCAAGTTCATGTATTGAAAGGCAGGCTATCATACATGCAGTGAGATTCATTGTTCTTGTATATGCTCTCGTATTATATTGTTTATATAGGCTACCCAATACTGACATCAAAATAGATTGTAGTATGCCTCTAGAAATCATATGCAGCAGGTAGAAAATTGACGGGAGATCCATCGCGATTTGGAATAGAATTGAGGAGAACTTTAATCCCTGGTATTAATCAAACAACACGGGAAAAGGCAGTCATATTCCAGCGCAGTCTTTATTAGCCGACAACAAAATAGATGCATCTAAAAATCATATAGCCAATCGAACACAACTAATAAAGGCATTCATATTACAGCACGGTTATAATGACACACAACCAACGCCAAACAGTGGTCAACGAACGGTCTTTATTAGTATTTTGAGCTGTCCAGGCAGAATTGCAGCAATGGTCTTAGGGAGCCGTTGATATCTGACATCACCGTTTACGAGTCCGCCTTTTATTTATCCCACAATACGCGATAGTGTCTTCTTGGTTCGACAGCAGTGAACAATCTTCGTGGAGTTTCTCAGGGTTCCGCTCGGGTCCGTCCATTATTTCACATCCCATGGGGGGTGTTTCCTCATTTTCATGACCATATATGGATAATCATGCACGAGCATTGACGGTAGAACAAAGTGGTATTCATCAACACGGAGGACCATAGAGCCTGCGTACGCACGTGTGATGAATGCCGACTTCCCTGTGCGTACGCTAGTTCTACATTCCGTGCTTACGTGTGGAAGTAGGTCAAGTTCTACGTCCACGTTGATGCATGAGGGCCCAGGTCTAATGGAGTGAGATGCCAGGTCTAATGGAGTGAGATGTCAGGTCTAATGGAGTGAGATGTCAGGTCTAATGGAGTGAGATGCCAGGTCTAATGGAGTGAGATGCCAGGTCTAATGGAGTGAGATGTCAGGTCTAATGGAGTGAGATGTCAGGTCTAATGGAGTGAGATGTCAGGTCTAATGGAGTGAGATGTCAGGTCTAATGGAGTGAGATGCCAGGTCTAATGGAGTGAGATGCCAGGTCTAATGGAGTGAGATGTCAGTGCCAGGTCTAATGGAGTGAGATGTCAGGTCTAATGGAGTGAGATGTCAGGTCTAATGGAGTGAGATGTCAGTGCCAGGTCTAATGGAGTGAGATGTCAGGTCTAATGGAGTGAGATGTCAGTGCCAGGTCTAATGGAGTGAGATGTCAGGTCTAATGGAGTGAGATGTCAGGTCTAATGGAGTGAGATGTCAGGTCTAATGGAGTGAGATGTCAGTGCCAGGTCTAATGGAGTGAGATGTCAGTGCCAGGTCTAATGGAGTGAGATGTCAGGTCTAATGGAGTGAGATGTCAGGTCTAATGGAGTGAGATGTCAGGTCTAATGGAGTGAGATGTCAGTGCCAGGTCTAATGGAGTGAGATGTCAGTGCCAGGTCTAATGGAGTGAGATGTCAGGTCTAATGGAGTGAGATGTCAGGTATAATGGAGTGAGATGTCGGTGCCAGGTCTAATGGAGTGAGATGTCAGTGCCAGGTCTAATGGAGTGAGATGTCAGTGCCAGGTCTAATGGAGTGAGATGTCAGGTCTAATGGAGTGAGATGTCAGTGCCAGGTCTAATGGAGTGAGATGTCAGGTCTAATGGAGTGAGATGTCAGGTCTAATGGAGTGAGATGTCAGGTCTAATGGAGTGAGATGTCAGGTCTAATGGAGTGAGATGTCAGGTCTAATGGAGTGAGATGTCAGGTCTAATGGAGTGAGATGCCAGGGCCCTCATTTATCAATTTTTCTTAGAAAGTATTCTATTTTCATACGTAAGCACAGAATTTAGAATGTGTGCACACACAAAAAAAACGGGATTTATCAACCGTGCGTACACAGGTCCTACGCTCCTCCGTGTTGATAAATACCTTTTTGTTCTACCGTCAATGCTCGTGCATGATTATCCATATATGGTCATGAAACACCCCCCATGGGATGTGAAATAATGGACTGACCCGAGCGGAACTCTGAGAAACTTCACGGGAGATTGTTCACTGAGGCGCTGTCGAACCAAGAAGACACAACCGGTGTTATGGGATAAATAAAAGGCTGACTTGTACACGGTGATGTCAGATATCAGCGGCTCCCTAAGACCATTGCTGCAATTCTGCCTGGACAGCTTAAAATACTAATAAAGACCGTTCGTTGACCACTGTTTGGTGTTGGTGGTTTGATTGATTGATTGAAAAGTTTATTAACAGATTGCAGAATGGGTACAGTACAGTACAGCTCAATACATACAATTGTTAAGGGGATGCAGACCAGAGAAAGACTTTCGTCTTGTTTACATCAGGGTCCCCCATTTTCAATTCATCATGTGTGTGTCATTATAACCGATGATGAATGCCTTTATTAGTTGTGTTCGATTGGCTATAATATGATTTTTAGAGGCATCTATTTTGAATGAATGAATTAATGAATGAAAACTTTATTTAACAGATTGCAGAATGGGTACAATACAGTACGGCTCAATACACACAATTGTTAAGGGGATGCAGACCAGAGAAAGACGTTTGTCTTGTTTACATCAGGGTCCCCCCCTGTTGTTGTTGGTATTAGCCTAATACCGACAACAAAATAGATGCCTCTAAAAATCATATACTATTAGGTAGCCTATATGAATTACATATAATAGCAGCCATAGCCTACATTATGCAACAGTAACTTGCGCATACCAGTGTATGCGACGGACCAGTGTATACCTTATATCATATCATATTCATATAATAGTTTACTCTATCAGAATACCAGCATGTAATACGTTCTGAGTGTGTATCTACCTCAACTCCTTATTATTTTGCGCATAGATTGCAGAAATACGGGAACGTTTGATTTATATTAAAAGGCTTTGACATTGTAAAACTAAATACGTGGAATTCTGTAAGCATAATACAAGTCATATCACCCACACGATATATGCTCTGTGTCCAGAGCATGTATGCTTTTCATTCATTTAAGACACATTATTGCAAGGGTTTTGTAATACACATAGCAGGCCTACACCCTCTGTTCTCATTGCAATGCGTTTTTTATTCTTTCTTATACAGTAGGAAGGGAGAAGAACACTATATCGTGGGTGTTCATATGACTTGTATTCTGCTTACAGCTTCAAAATTCCACTTGTTTCGTTTAACGTAAAGCCTTTTAAATATAATCAAAACGTTCCCGTGTTTCTGCGGTCTGTGCGCAAAATAATAACGAGTTGAGCTACGCGGAGCGCAGTCAGTCAGTACACCCCGTATATTCCGATAACGCTATATAAACCATGCTGCATTCATTCGGAGATAAAGACCTATTATTCCAAATGCTATTTATAGGGTTTTGACCATAATTACACTACTGTTGCTATTTTACAATGAACTATAATGAATTACGGTTCATACAGAACACGCCAGTGTTGAAACTAATGCACAGAAGCTTATTTCCTTGTTGTAATAATATATTCTACCAACGGGCGCCAGCTACGCATGCTCTGGGCTGTGCGTAGACATACGCACAAAGTCAAGTTCACGTACAAATTGATAAATCCCACACTTTGCTTAGAAATGGTCGTACGCACGGGTTAAGCACATATCTGTGCGTACGCAACGTTGATGAATGAGGGCCCAGGTCTAATGGAGTGAGATGTCAATGCTAGGTCTATCCAGGCCTGTGAGTCTCTGGTGTCTCTCCACTCACCGCCCGGCAGAACAGGCCACAGCTGGGGCAGCGCTGGACCTGTCTCAAACCCTGCCCTCTTTTCTTGATCCTCCAATCACAACTGTCGCTTACCTCGGACAAACCAAGTTTGTCCGAGGTAAGCGACAGTTGTGATTGGAGGATCAAGAAAAGGGGCAGGGTTTGAGACAGGTCTATTACGGTGGACCGGACGTGCACACGGTGGACCGGACTAGGGATGGGACTTTCTAGCAAAAGTGCTATTCGAAAATCGCTGGTTCTTAAGACCGAATATACGAATTTCTTTAACTGCTTTCGATAAAAAAGCTATATAAATGGACCATTTACCATCTATCATGTATGTCAGCAGAAGGCACATTATTCCACTCCTATCACCTTAACCAGGATAATGATCTAGTATCCAGAATACTGTGTGCATGTGAATGTGAGATGGAGGAGGATGTGGACTTTACCTTCTGCTGCCGTTTCAAGATCCTGGCCATCTTCTTCTTCGGGACCAAGTTGTACAGCCTTATCTTCCTGTTCTTCCTCTTCACAGCTGAGGAAAGTTGAATAATATAATAGCATTAGGTATGAATACGTTTTGGGGGGGATTGTAGGCTACTTTCTGAATGAATGAACATTTAAATAGCACTTTTCTAGATACTCAAAGCGCTTTACAATGTAGGGTGGAAATTGCCTTCTTCACCAAAGCCCAATGTCGACCGAGTGACCTTTTAAATGAATCATGAAACTGTTTGATGCTGAGGTTTGAGAAAACAGTTGATATTCAGAAGGCAGCAGGGTTTCCCCCTAGAAATGTTGTTAGGCTCAATGGTTGCTGACTACAACCCCAGAAGGGCCCAGCACCAGATTTAAGACACCTTAAGACATCAGACAGATTTAAGACACCAGCCCGGGAATTTGCGGTCAAGTGGCCCCCATTTATCCCAAAATAACATATTGAATCAACGAATCATCAAATAACAAAACACAATCCTCTAATTTACCTTTGTGTCAAGTTAATATGCAAAACAATGGGTCTCATTTTCAAATGTTTTTCTTTTATATATTTGTGCGTACAGAACATATCTATGCTCCAATTACTTTAAAACTATGTTTCCATATTAGTCCCTGCAAAGGCTTCTCCCTCCTCCAACCTTTCCCTGTCTTTCTCTGCCTCTGGTTCATCTGTTTGTTTAAATTGCATAAAACAGACATTAAGACAACATACTTTGGACAGTTGGTTGACATGTGCATCAAATATAATTTAGCATTCATTAAATCCATGATATAATTCATGAATAATTGAATAGTCCATCTGAACTATGCACTATGGTGTTATGCCCTAATTCACTTTACACAATGGCAGTCAATATTGCACCTGTAGTTTCTTCTATGATGCTGGTTCCTGCAAAGGCCTCTCCCTCCATCCTTTCCCATTCATTTTCTGATTCAGGTTCACCTGTGTGTTTAAATTGCATTAAACAGACATTTGTATTGTTGGTTGACAGGCATAACATATTTTAAAGCAACATATTTTGCATTCATTTTAACTATTGTAATGCAATCACAAATGTATGATGAATAGTCCAACCTGAACATACTATGCATTGGTGTATTATGCTCTAATTCACTTTACACAATGGCACTCAATATTGCACCTGTAGTTTATTCTATTATGCTGGTTCCTGCAAAGGCCTCTCCCTCCTTTCCCTTTCTTTTTCTGACTTTTTTGTTTAAATTGCATTAATTATAGCTTGTTGGTGGATCAGAATACTGGGAGAAAGCTTGGCTAGCAAGCTTTAGTTTATTTAGTTTATTTAGTTTATTTATTTTTTTACAACCTATGTTTTGATAATGCGTTATTAGATCTACAACCTGTTGCAATATGGGACCGTTATGCTATAAGGTCAATAGCGGCATCGTCTCACTAATATAGCTCAAATAAAGTGTTACAAAAGAAAGTGTTACAAAAGAAAGTGTTACAAAGTGGCGGAATAAATTCAACCACATCGTCTATATTTGGATTAATTAAAGTCTACGTATCATATTGCATGTAACAACAAACGTTACAGGACATTCACAGTGTAACTCCTCTCGGCTCGACAAATCTCGGGCGTTTTGATGTGCTTTGACTGGCGAGGCGGAGACATTGGTGGAGGTGTTTCCTGTTTCATAAGAAAAGTTCTCTGCGCTACGAATTTCAAAATAAAAGCGTCCGCTATTGTCATAGGAGAAACGTGCATAGTATTTCTTATTTTCCGCGTTTGATTAATAGAACTTTGCTGGGCCAAATTCAAATGGGCTGCGGGCCGCCTATTGGAAACCCCTGATATAGACATATCATACATAGAAACCGCCAATAAATAATGTCTGTTCAATTTTTTTTAATTAAACACGAGAGGTGGCAAGTGGACCGGCCCACCGGGAACATTCCCGAATTTCCCGATGGCCAGTCTGCGCCTGGCTTGATGACAGCATCACAAAATAGTCCAATCTGGCATCTGAAGTTAGACGTTGCAACAGGTTGCTATGGATGTTCGAGAGTACCCCTGCACTATAATAATATGAAAGCATATGGCTTGATGACATAACTGTTGTGACTCCCACCTCGTCCCAACTCATTGAGCCTAATCAGACGCGATTGGGAGCAGCTGGGCGCACGCGGGGATGCACGCAGAGGGAGAAGCACCGGCAGCATAAAGAGCCCGACAGCCCGTCGTTCAGTGCTTGTTCGTACTGATCACTTGCGGTTAGTTTTACCAAGAAGCCTATTTTCAAATCATTGGATTAGTATTCGTTGTCTTCTCCTCTCTCCTTCAAGGATACCCCCCCCCCCCCGCGCTCGTATTAACACAATTTCTTTTTTTGTATCTCTCTTTCTCCGATTTTTCTCTGTTTTCTCCCCGTCCCAATTTAGTCGTTGTGCCAATTCCCCCCCCCCTCCCCTACCTGGTTGTTGTGCGCACGTTCTCCTACTGGTCGGTACAAGGGAACCCTGAAGTATCTGCACGCTTCCTCCGACACGTGCGGCGACAGCCAGTGGCTCTCATTGGTGAAGTGTAACGCGTGGGAGGTCACGCTGCCTTCCTCAAGTCCTGCCTCCGCTGAGCAAGCGCCCAGACCTGGGCCCTCATTTATCAACAATTCTTAGAAAGTGTTCTATCTTTGTTCTTAAGCACATAATTTAGAATGTGTGTACGCACAAAAAAAACGGGATTTATCACACGTGCGTACACAGGTCGTACGCACATCTGTCTTGATAAATATCACTTTGATCCTACGCTTCAGCTCGTGCACGGTTTTACGTATTTGCATATAGCACCGCCCTTAATTAACCATATACGGTAATGGAACACCCCCATGAAATGTGGAAAAGTGGACTAAGCCGAGGGAAGCGTGTTATGGAGAAATACGCAGGCTGACAGACATGTACACGTACGGTGATGTCGGATATGATATCTATTAACTTAAAGACCATATTAACTAATAAAGACCGTGCTGGAATATGACTGCCTTTTTCCGTTTTGTTCGATTAATACCCAGAGATTAAAGTTCTCCTCAATTTTATTCCAAATTGCGACGGATTTTCCGTCAATTTTCGACCTGCTGCATAGGATTTGTAGATGCATACAATCTATTTTGATGTCGGTATTGGATAGCCTATATATAAACAATAATACGAGAGCATTATACAAGAACAATGAATCTCACTGCCATGTATGATGTAGCCTATACGCCATTTATACAACGGCATGCAAATTTCTCGATTCTGATTGGCTGAAACAGTCCATTTACACGTCTTTATTGGCAACAATCCACGGTCCTGGGCTCAGGACCCGCCCACAACCGAATCACATATCACTCCGCCGGCTCACTCCGGGAGAAAACAAGATCGCGGACAACAAATGGATATGTTGATAGCGCCATAACGACTAAATATGAAGCGATTCTGTCACTGCGAATGTGTTAGTCCTTTAAACAATGTTGGATGATGTAATTGATGGGTCTTGAGTCATTCTAGAACAAAAGAAAAATCGCGATTTGATTGATTGATTCATTTGCATTTTTTTTTTCAATTTCTTTTTCCTTCTCTCTGACTGTCCCACCGCCCCCCCCCCCCCCCCCCCCCCCCACACACACACACACACACACACACACACACACACACACACACACACACACACTCCTGTCTGCAACGCGGGTCAGACTGAGAGAGAGCTGGGTGCTGCGCTGTTCTAAGTGAGCATGGCCTATTGAGTTGATTTATTGATTGATTGCTAATTTTATTACTGTACGCTTGGTTTCCAACTGGTTAAGTTTAGGCCCTCTACAGTAGGTTTAAAAAAATTTATAAAAAAATAGGGTCAAAAAGAAAACGTTTTTTTCCTATAGGGCAAAGAAAACTTTTTAATTTGTTTTACCTACTTTCTATAGAAGCATCTAAGAATGAAGTTCTATGGAAAGTATGTCTGCATTCCCTTAACAATTGTGTGTATTGAGCCGTACTGTATTGTACCCATTCTGCATCTGGTAATAACATTTTCAATCAATCATTCCAATAATACACAGTTGGATGTGTTAGTTGGTTGGATGCACTTCAAGCTGCTTCCACATGAGGCAACTTCTCTCAATCATTCCAATAATACACAGTTGGATGTGTTAGTTGGTTGGATGCACTTCCGATCTGCTTCCACATGGAGGCAAATTGTCTTTTTTGTAGTTGTGGGAACTACTTTTTCTGGCGGATGGCTTTTTCAATAAATCTTCGATTAATGTGTGTTTATTGTATAGAAATAAGGTTGGATGAATGTGGCAGTTGTATAAAAGCTTTACACCACTTGCAGTCGTGATTTGTGAACAATAAACCATGCCTAGGGGGGTCTAACAACCACCCCTAGGCATGGTTTATTGTTCACAAACCACTCCTGCGCGTGATGTAATGCTTAAGTATAGCCTGCCTATATGTGATAAATACAAGCTTGCACTTGAATTCCATCATGTCTGTGTGCGGGAGCTCACAAGGCTGTTGTCACAATGTAAATAAGAACGTGCACTGAAAAGTTACAGTATGTAGTTGGTTGATTATTTGTATGACAGTCAGTAAACCCTTGCAAAAAGTATCCATTTTATTTAATGAATTGAAAACATGCAGCATGCCTTTCCTCCCGGCAGCGACGACATTAACACTTTGGTCGCCAGGCTTATATTCTTAATATACCATCCTCCGCCAGCTCTATTTGTCTATGGAGAAGTTCCCCTTATTTGCAGGGCTATAACTTTTTAAATTGTATTGCTAAATTGACATTACTATGGCCCATTCAACATCAAGTATCTATTGTTCAGGGTGTAGCAACGTTATACTTTTTCATTCACATATTCATACTAAAATACGGTCTAAAGTATAAGTATGTTTTTATCGTTTTCTGCAGATTTCTCCAGAATGTGATTTATAGCCCCAAATGCATTATATTGATGATCAAATACAGTTTGATAGGAATCTGCACGAGATTAAAAAATTCAAATGGACGTGCTTCTAGAAGTTACTACTGATCATCTGATGTTGACCGGATGGGGGGGGGGGTCGTTTATAATTCCGTGGCCAACGTTAGATGATTCATCTAGTGTGGGTGATATGATCATTAGAGCAGTTAGTATAAACACGGTAAAAAATAACGCTGAATCTTACCGTAGCTTCCTCATAGCGTTGGGCGATGAGCGTGGAACAGAAATATTCCTATTATGGGATGTAGAAATATGCAATCCATTTCCAGGTTGTATAATAGTATATACGTCCAAATCATGTTGTTTATCGAGTTATTGGTAACGGATTGCTATCCGTTGTGTCTAGCTCGAGTCCTGGGACTATTACCGAGTGATCAGACCGAATTGGAATGAGCACCAGCTTCCATTTCCTGTTTCCGCTCTGGGCGATCCGGCGATCGGCCACCAGATGGCGCTCTTGAACCGTTGGAGAGTTGAGAGGGGATCAACAGTAGATCTCAAGTCTCCGGGGGAGAAATATGATTTCGATCACAGATTTTTGAAATATTGATATCAAAGACGTGGTACGGCGTCTTTGGCAGAATGAGCATGGCGGGGAATGACGTGGTACAGCGTTTTTGGCGACCATAGTGTTAAATGAATTAATTTTATCAGGCAAATGCCCATCACTGAGTGGAATCCCTTTCTATTCACATAACTGCATTTGTGATGGAGCTTTGACAGCTACATGGGTGGTACAGTAACAGTCTATTGCTCGATCCATCTACAATATCACGATGGACCGTGCCATGTATAGCCTGCCTATGTGATCAATAAAAACGCGAACTTGAATCCCATCATCATATTTATATGTTGTGTGTCTGTCCACTATGTTTATTACTTTGTTATTTCCCCCCCCTATCTATGTAAAGCGACCTTGCATGGGTCTCTTGAAAGGCGCTATATAAAATGAAGCTATTATTATTATTGTTGTTATTATTATTATTATCACGTCTGTGCGCGGAGCTCACAAAAAAAAAATACTGTCTTTTACTTTCAGTCTCAGTGAAGTTGCAACAGAGCGAGGTAATCTATTCTAACCAACAAATTGAAGTAGAACGCATTTCGTTGTGGCCAATCTTATTTGGAAACATGACACAAAATAATAGTATGTCGCTTTTTATTTGAAACAATATTTAATCGCGTTTGGAGGTGGGTGTTCTGCGTCTGCCCCCCCGTGCCAAACAAGCAAGCCAACCTCTTGTTCGCGCGTGAGCCCGTTATAATTACACTACTGTCGCTATTTTACAATGAACTATAATGAATTACGGGTCATACAGAAGTTGAACACGCCAGTGTTGGAAGTAATGCACGGAAGCTTATTTCCGCGTTGCAGACTGCAATAATTCTACCACCAGGTGCCAGCTACGCATGCTCCGAGCTGTGCGTATATATACGCACAAAGTCAAGCACAAGTTCAATTTGATAAGTCCCACACTTTGCTTAGAAATGATCGTACGCACGGGTTACGCACATATCTGTGCGTACGCAACGTTGATAAATGAGGGCCCTGACCTGTAGGCGTTGCTGTCCACAACGCCAGTTTCCCACGGCTTCCCTCCCCCTAACCCAGCCAAACGAGTTAGTATAGCGATCAGCCCAAGCCAAGGCAATGCTGACTCTGGGAGTTGAGACCGCAGCCTCTTGCATTGGTGACGAGCGCAATCTCCGCTACGCCACCTGACCGCCCGGATTAACACCATTTTGCTTCCTGCGCGCACACGCTCTCCAACTGGCGTCTCGGGACGCACAAATGGACTTTGTACTCGGACATTCCCCCACCCTCTATTACCAGACTGGTTAGTACACGCAAACGAACAACAGCCTGACACATTTACATTTTACACCACATTAGTTTTACATGTTAGACACATGCATCCACACACATAGGTTATTCTGTATTACACACTTCATTCACATGTTCCCTGCTGGCACACACACACGTCCCCCACTTAGGCCCTGTTAGGATATTATTGTTTATTCCCCTGTTTTCCCTGTTGTATATTTCAATTCAATCTGGTTTATTTATCATCTGTTTCCTGTGTCTGTCTGTCCTGGGATACTGCCACTTTTGACCACTTGGTTCGACCGTAACAATAACGTCAGATTCAATCAGTCACCTGAAAGGGGCGGAGAGGACAGCTCTTGCTGAGCGTTGAGGTCCAGAGAATCCAAAGCCAGTTCTGTGTATTCCACACGGCCACCCTCCTCCATACCAGTCTCCATGTCCGTCTCCATACCCGCGGCCAAGTCCTCCTCCGTGTTGGTGACAAGGTCCTCTTTCTGATGTGAGGGGAAGAATATATACTGTGATGACTCTGTGACAGACATTTCTCTAGAGAACGCTCACCAAACCAAACTAGAACCTTCTCAAAGAAATCTTCTCTGAGACTGAGGCCTTTGTCTTAGGAATCAATGAATTCTTCTGAGCCATCTATTTCTAGGTCTTTAGTGAGTTTTTTTCCTTACCTTTGCTGGGGTACTATGTCTGGGAGTGTTGTTTTGGATTTCTTGATGTTTTTTTTTTTTCTTGGTTTATTGTGATGTTTCTTCTTGACTTGTTTAAAGAAGACTTGTCCAGCCCATGGGGACATTAACCTGTGATTACGGGCTTTACAAATACATTTGATTTGATTTGATTAATATTCGCAATATCCGAGTATTCCATTTTCTTTGTCATATCCTGTTTACAATAATCCAGATAAACTGATCCAGATGATACGTAAGATTTCTCCAAATGTCTCCCCACTCTGTAATGCTTAATATATCGGCACATCTGGGTACTTTGACTTTTTTTTTGCGGTCATGCCTACTTTTAAGGGAAACACAGACACTGTACCTATTGACCATTGTGTTTGGCCTGTATAATAAATGCTTACATTGTTTGAAAAGTTGGTTGTGTAACCTTCCTGCACCCCTGGGACAAAAAACGTCCCAACTGTAGATAATGTACATACTGTACTTGGGATAACCTTGTCTTGATTTATTGCATATCCCCTGAAATTAAGTCAGGCAGTTTCTCTGGGGCAAAAGATGAAGTCTGCATATTTTTTTTTTTACCCTATAGTTTGCCCTGTAAAAAAAACACTGCACACATTGTACCCTTGGGACAAAAAACTTCCCTATTGACTCCCATGTTAAACAAGTTAAAACACGTTTTTTGAAAACGACGCCATTGCAGATTGAATTAAATTTATTTTTTATTTTTTCATCTAGGCCCCTTTATGGACATTTACATATGCATGATTAAAAAAAAATTCAAGATGGCCGCATTGTGTCATCTATTTCCGGTGGCCACAGCTTGTGTGTTTACTGCTTGAATCCTGCAATGCAGTTCAAAAAAAATTATTATCTAAAACTTTTTATCAAACTTATTTTTTTGCCAATCTTCCACACTCCAGGCTCTCATAATCCCACCCCAAAATGTTTTTACATTAGCATTTATGGGATGGAAAATAATGAACCCTTAGTGTTTTTTGTCTTGAAAATAAGCCACGCTTCAATCACACAAACTGGTATTTAAGGTGTTAAAATCCTGAAAATGAATGAATATTTTATATGTATGTTGAGGACCGAAGTTAATAATGGTATTCATAATTTCTTTTTTTATATAAATTCATAAGTAAATATATATATATTACATGTAAAGTACATGGGACAGAAAACTTACCAAAGGGTACACTGTGTGCAGTGTTTTATAGACTGTGTCACTGCACAAAACATTTTTATGTATCAAACTTATTTTTTTGCCAATCTTCGACACTCCAGGCTCTCATAATCCCACCCCCAAAAAAATGACATTAGCATTTATGGGATGGAAAATAATTAACCCTTAGTGTTTTTTGTCTTGAAAATAAGCTACGCTTCAATCACACAAACTGGTATTTAAGGGGTTAAAATCCTGAAAATGAATGAATATTTTATATGTATGTTGAGGACCGAAGTTAATAATGGTATTCATAAAAAAAAATTAATATAAATTCATAAGTAAATATATATATATTACATGTAAAGTACATGGGACAGAAAACGTCCCAAAGGGTACACTGTGTGCAGTGTTTTAGTGGGGTGCACGAAGGTTCAAGAAATTACTTTCCAACACTCAGCTCCTCCTCCTCCTCAGCTCCTCTCCTCCTCCTCAGCTCCTCCTCCTCCTCAGCTCCTCCGGGTGTACTGTCTCCCCCTGTTCTGCTGCTGTCTCCCCCTGTTCTGCTGCTGTCTTCCCCTGTGCTGCTGCTGCTGTCTCCCCCTGTTCTGCTGCTGTCTTCCCCTGTTCTGCTGCTGCTGTCTCCCCCTGTTCTGCTGCTGTCTTCCCCTGTGCTGCTGCTGTCTCCCCCCTGTGCTGCTGCTGTCTCCCCCTGTGCTGCTGCTGTCTCCCCCTGTGCTGCTACTGTCTCCCCCTGTGCTGCTACCATCTCCCCCCTGTGCTGCTGCTGTCTCCCCCTGTGCTGCTGCTGTCTCCCCCTGTGCTGCTGCTGTCTCCCCCTGTGCTGCTGCTGTCTCCCCCTGTGCTGCTGCTGTCTCCCCCTGTGCTGCTGCTGCTGTCTCCCCCTGTGCTGCTGCTGTCTCCCCCCTGTGCTGCTGCTGTCTCCCCCTGTGCTGCTGCTGCTGTCTCCCCCTGTGCTGCTGCTGTCTCCCCCTGTGCTGCTGCTGTCTCCCCCTGTGCTGCTGCTGTCTCCCCCCTGTGCTGCTGCTGTCTCCCCCTGTGCTGCTGCTGCTGTCTCCCCCTGTGCTGCTGCTGTCTCCCCCTGTGCTGCTGCTGTCTCCCCCTGTGCTGCTGCTGTCTCCCCCTGTGCTGCTGCTGTCTCCCCCTGTGCTGCTGCTGCTGTCTGCCCCTGTGCTGCTGCTACTGTCTCCCCATGTGCTGCTACTGTCTCCCCCTGTGCTGCTGCTGTCTCCCCATGTGCTGCTACTGTCTCCCCCTGTGCTGCTGCTGCTGTCTCCCCCTGTGCTGCTGTCTCCCCCTGTGCTGCTGCTGCTGTCTCCCCCTGTGCTGCTGCTGCTGTCTCCCCCTGTGCTGCTGCTGCTGTCTCCCCCTGTGCTGCTGCTGTCTCCCCATGTGCTGCTGCTGTCTCCCCCCTGTGCTTCTGCTGCTACTGTCTCCCCCTGTGCTGCTACTGTCTCCCCCTGTGCTGCTGCTGTCTCCCCCTGTGCTGCTGCTACTGTCTCCCCCTGTGCTGAGTACAGCTCTGCAGCTACAGGGGGAGGGGGAGGGGAGGAGTACAGCTCTGCAGCTACAGGGGGAGGGGGAGGGGAGGAGTACAGCTCTGCAGCTACAGGGGGAGGGGGTGGGGTACACATCTGCAGCTACAGGGGGAGGGGGAGGGGTACACATATTGAACGCCTGCTTTGATCACCGGGCCGAGATCTACATTCCAGAACTGGGCATGCGCTTCCAGGTACAGCATGAGAAGACCAAGATCTTTGGCTGCCAGAACCCTTTCACCCAAGGAGGAGGGTACAAGGGACTGCCCAAGTGACATCAGATCAGGTGACCCACAAGCCTACAGTCTAGCCCGGGCCGATCTGAAGAGGGGCATCAAACGGGCCAAGCACGACCACAAGCTCAAGGTCGAGGAGCATCTAAATGGCTCTGACCCCCGGCGCATGTGGCAGGGCTTGCAGGCCATTACAGACTACAAACCCAAACACGCTACCCCCCTAACCACTGACCCCTCCCTCCCAGACGACCTAAACTACTTTTACGCCCGTTTTGACAGGGACAACCACAAGAGGGCCATCAAGACCCCCATCCCTGCCAACCACCTGACCCTCACACTCTCCCCCACTGACGTGTTTGCGGAACTGTGCAAAACCAACACACGAAAAGCTGCCGGACCCAATGGGATCCCCGGGCGGGTACTCAGTGTCTGTGCTGGGCAGCTGACGGGGGTCCTGACTGAGATTTTCAATCTGTTCCTGGCCCAGGCAAAAGTTCCCAGATGCTTCAAAGTCACCTCCATCATTCCTGTCCCTAAACACGCCTCCCCAGAGAGCCTCAATGAATACCGACCCGTAGCACTCACCTCCATCATCATGAAGTGCTTCGAGAGGCTAGTCCTGGCTCACCTTAAATCCTGCCTACCACCCTCACTAGACCCCTACCAGTTTGCCTACCGCCAGAACAGGAGTACGGACAACGCTATCTCCACAGCACTACACCCTGCCCTCCTCCATCTGGACCAGAAGGACACGTACGCGAGCGACTTCTGTTCATTGATTTCAGCATGGCGTTTAACACCATCATCCCCTCCAAGCTGATCTCCTAGCTCCATGCCCTTGGCATCGACCCCTCCCTCTACGACTAGATACTGGACTTCCTGACCGACAGACCTCAGCATGTCAGACTGGACAGCCTCAAGTCCTCCACTCTCATCCTGAACACTGGTGTACCGCAGGGCTGCGTGCTGAGCCCTCTTCTCTACTTCCTCTTCACCCACGACTGCAAACCGGTGCATGGCTCAAACACCATTGTCAAGTTTGCAGACGACACCACTGTGGTGGGACTCATCAGCAACAACGACGAGTCTGCGTACAGAGAAGAGGTCCAGTACCTAGTGGTGTGCAAATAACAACCTGGCCCTCAACACCAAAAAAACGAAGGAGATAGTGGTGGACTTCAGGAAAAATAAAACAGGCACACACAGCCCCATCCACATCAATGGAGAGGAGGTTGAGCGTGTCTGTAGTTTCAAATTCCTGGGAGTCCACATCTCTGAGGACCTGTCCTGGACCACCAACACCTCGACCCTGGTCAAGAAGGCCCACAAGCGCCTCTTTTTCCTGAGGAAGTTGGCCAAACTCCACCTAGTGAAAATTGCCCAACGCATCACCAAGACCCCACTCCCCCCAATCTCATCAATCTATGAGAAGCTGTGCTCACGGAGAGCACGGAATATCATCAAAGACGCTTCTCACCCCAACCATGGACTGTTCACCCGCCTGCGGGGTACTCGCTCTGGGGCACGCTACCGCAGCCTCCCAGGCAGAACCAACAGGACCACGTATAGTTTCTTCCCCTCAGCTGTCAGACTTCTGAATCAAAACTCTACATAGGCCACTTCACCTCACTGTATACCTGTGTATATAGCCATAGCTTATGTAGACTTTATTTTAATCATAATTTTTTATTATATTTTGTTTTGTATTGTATTGTATTTTGTATTGTATTGTATATTTTTCACCATTTCACATTGTGCTAACCATTGCACTTTACTGTACAGTTTTTATTTATATGTGTTTTATATTGCATTTGACTGTTGATTGTCACATCCTGGTTAGACGTACAAAATCTCATTGCACTGTCTTGTACTGTGTAATGACAATAAAGTGAATCTAATCTAATCTAATCTAATCTAATCTAATCTAATGTTTGTACATATAGCATGTAGCCAAGGGCTTCAAGTCCCCCTCTTCACTCCGGTATTTTTCTTTACTTGGTAAAGGTGAAACTAGCGGGTGGCAAGTTATTCGCACGTGAGCCAGAGCCGTGGATAAAACCCGTCTTTTACACAGACGAGGTTAACGGCTGTGCTTGGCGTGCAAAATGTGAAGTGAATACGCTAAAAGTGTATGTGCTTTTGATTTATGACGCACTGTACGACTGGTGCCACGTCTCTGTCTTCATTTATTGCTTTGTATCAATGTGGGGTGGTTGAGGGGGGTGAACAAATTAACCTCCCCCGGATATGATTATATCCCTTACAAAACTGACTTTAACCGGGAGGTTGTGGTTAGAAATCGAACGCTCCTCTCTTGCTGAAAGCAGGGCCTATCAGTCTTCTTGACATGCATGTCCTCACTCGTCACAGGGGGAGGGGGGGGATTCCCCGCTTCCCACACCAACTTAGGATGGTGGATGGGACTAGGGGTTCCCCGGCCATTGAAGACGTCACAGGCTTCGTGTTTTCTTATTGGCCGAGAGATGTATCTGTGAGTTACAGAACCTGCACTGCAGGCCACTGACATTGTAAATGGGAGATAACACGATGCAGTCAAGGCTGTTGTCCTTCTGATCTGCTTCCTCTTAACGGTTGTGTGTATTGGGCTGTTATGCCCATTCTGCAATCTGTTAAATAAACCTTTTTCATTTGTTTCACTCACGTTGAGGTCTCTCTGGGATAAGCCTGGCGTCTTCCCCTCTCACTTAAAGAGCGGAATTGACGGGTTTTATTTCCCGGGCTCGTTATGTAGAAACCCATGTCTGTGTCTTTCGGGACCGGCTCCCTCCTGGTCGTCCCAGACAGTGGGGAGAAACGTTGTAGGGGCTTTTTCTTGTTAGAAATTCGCCACCACTGTTCTCTGGTTTTTTACGAGCATACACACTGTTCATAAATCAGCGCTTGGTCTTACGGGACCAATATCAGTGCTGGCCCAGGCGTGTTTGATTCCGCCTTTGGGACCGGCGCGCCCTGGTTTGACCAACAACATATAGCGCAGTTTTTTATGCAGACGGCCCCGGAAGTTTTTTTTTATCTCTACCGAGCGCCAGCGCACTATAGGCTAGCTCGATGGCCCGCATGCATCTCCGGGGGGAGATGACGGGGTAGGTCAAACATTGGCGGGGGGGTTTCATGGCCGTCAGGTGGGCCACCGGGAGCTATGCGTTCGCGTGCAGACCGTCCTTGGTGGCACCCTCTATGATGGTTTTTTGATCAAAACGTGTACCTAACCCGCAGCGTGTAAGGGCACGGGACTAATCCTGGTCATGCCGGACCGGATCGGTTTAACCCGTTGCCCGCCGGGTCACAGATACGTTCTGATTAACCCGAAGGGCCCTGAGCTTTTCCGGGGGGAAAATGCCAGGGCGGGCCGGACGCCACGGGGGTTGATGTCATGAATGTTGTGTGTCATAGAAATGCCACTGCGAGTTGGAAATGGGGGACCCCGAAGTAGTCGAGACAAACGTCTTCCTCTAAAGGGGGTCTACATCCTCTTAACAGTTGTGTGCATTGGTACATTCTATGTTGTACCTTTTTTGCAGAACTGTTGAGTGGGTTTTTTGTCCTTTCTCCATTCATTTCACCCCTCCTTCCCTGCTCGACCGGGGGGTGGGAGGGGGCTGCTTATCATCAGTCAACTCCTCTATGCACCCCTGTGTAGTTCCTGGTCCTCCAGGCACAGGTCGGGCCTTGCCCTCGTTACCTGTTGGCCTGGGTTAACTATTTTTTAAGCCTGGAATGCCTTGAACTGCATTGTATAGCCTGTGTATACGCGCAGTTGTGTTTCCCGGTTTTTTTATGGATTAAGGGAGCAAACCTTTTCTGTTGGAATGGTTGTCTCCCCGGTATGCCGGTAGCAGAGTCAACTCTCTGGTAATAATAATAATAATAATAATGACTTGGATTTATATAGCGCTCTTCATGACACCCAGAGCGCTTCACAGAGTCCATTATTCGTTCATACACAGTCATACCAGTGGTGGTAAGCTACAATTGCAGCCAGAGCTGCCCTGAGGCAGACTCACGGAAGCGTGGCGAATAATAATCGCCTACGGCCCCTCCGACCACCACCAACATTCATTCACATGCATACACATTCATACAAGGCAAGTAGGTTAAGTGTCTTGCCCAAGGACACAACGGCGATGGGATGGACATGGGTTTGACCCCGGCTCCCAGAGGTATGCCCCCGCATGTTTTATGACATCTGCCAATTGTGTCAAACTCTTTCTCTGAACCTCGACCCGCGGGATTAATAAATTGGCGGGATCAGGGTTCGTGGCGAGGTCAGTTTACTGATTCCGCGAGGTTCGTGGCCCCACGAGATTGTGACATTGTGCACGGCATGCCGAACACCCTCCCCCCCCCCCCCCCCCTGCTTGGCGGTTGGGCCGCCGGGGTACTGTTTTTACAGTCAGACCCTTTTAGGCGTGCCTGTGTAGTTCGCAGTCCTCCGGGCGCAGGTCGAGCTCTGCTCGTTACCTGTCGGCCTGGGTTAAGGGATCAACCTCTTTTTTTGGAGTGTTTGTCTCTCCGGTGCACCAGCTGACTTTTTCAGAGCCTCCTCAGGAAGTTCTTCAGAGCCTCCCCCCTTGGCGGAGCCTCCTCCTTAGAGAGGGGACCTCCTTACAGAGCCTCCTCCTCCGGGAGTTTTCAGAGCCTCTTCCTCAGGGGGTCTTCGCAGCGTGCCAGGCGGAGAAGGGCCTTCACCTGTTGTAGGCCCTGTCCGATACGCTGGCGGTGTAGAGGGTGGTCTCACCAGTGAACGCCTGGAGAGGTCTCGATGCCACAGCCTTATTGACCTCACCAGGCCCCTTTTCTGGGTGTCCTGGCCCCCGGACTCGGCGGTAAGTCAGCCTTGTGTGGCCTGGGACCTCCTCCGCGCCCCGCTGCTACGGCTTCACCCGCGGGGTCGGGGTTTTTCGAATCCCGACCCCTCGGAATACCTCGCGGGTAGCGTCGGGATCTAACGACCCCGAACCCACGAGGTGTGGGAGCTGTGACGCTGGCTTTTGTTTTCAATTACGTTCCCTGGTAGCGTGCTGGGCGCGCGACCGGGTAGTCGCGGGCCCTTCTGTCCCGCAGTCTGCTCACCCTGTGCGTTTGTTGGGTGCTGTTCCCTCTTCGCACAGTCGGTGTCCTGTCCCCCTCCCACCCTTCACAAGGGGGGGTGGGAGGGCCCGGACCCTCCCCGGTATTCTGATGGTTGTAGGGGACCTCAGCGGGTACATTTGTCGGGCTCTTACAGCTCTGCTCCGCTCTTTTATTCCAAAAGTGAGCAGAGCATGAACCAATACGCTCTGAAGGTTATCCTATAACCCTAGTTATGTGAGTATTGGTGAGCAGGAGTGCGGCCACACCCCTCGCTTATATTCGTGAGCGGATGTGGGCGTGGCCGGACAGGTGTAGGTGCATTGTTGATGAAAGTTTTCAAAATCACATAATATGATGGGGAATATTCCAAAAGTGAGCAGAGCGCTCACCAATACTCACATAACTAGGGTTATAGGATAACCTTCGTTTTAAATTCAGGATGCTTAGTTTCCAAGTGCCACTGTAATTTACTTGCTTTAAAGCTCTCGTTAGCAAGGATCTCGTAACACAAAACGCACTGTGGTCTCGGGTCATCTTCTTGGCCAGTCCAAGTAAATCCATATACCAAGTATTTAGGATCATAACTTCTTTTACTCCGTTTCGTAGTAGTCCTGGTATCGCTACTACTCAATTCTGGTTAGGTAAAGTTAGAAAGATATTCACAGATTCAAATTTCTGCGATCAATAATTCATAAGCGAAATGTTTTCAAAACACAAAGGACACCTCTTTCCTATCGTAGTAAGGTAGACAACGAGCTACAACCTTATTTTCACCTAAACGAGCCGTACATTTAATATTGATCTCTATGTGCAGTCGGCTCGACTCGGCTGCGAGGCGAGTGCGCAGGGACCGTCTGAAAAGTGCAACACCGAAAAGAGACACTACAAAAATATTCAATAACTTCACTGTCATACAGTGTGGTGTCCCCAAAATCACTTCACACATCAATAGTCTCCTGTTGGTTATACTACAACACTTAGATTTGAAAAAAATGCTTTTTCATAATTCAATTCAATATTCAATAACTTCACTCTTATACAGTGTAGTGTCACCAAAATCACTTCACACATCAATGGTATCCTGTACCGTTCCCCAGGGTGCTGTGCCATCCTGTGGACTAATTCAGGTGGTGCAGCTTTGTTCCCTGATCACCAATTTGTGTTATGTTATTATCATCAATTTGTTGTCTGTGCATTTGTTATCTGTCTTGTCGGTGATGTTCCACCTCCCCTCCCCCTCCCTGCTCCAATCTCCCTCGCTCCTTTCATCGACCCCCCCTCCACGGCCCAATGCCCACTGGCCCTTTTCCTCGACCCTCCTTCCCCCAGCCCCTCTTCTTCGGGGCTGCTTCCTACCCTCCCACCCTGCCCGTTCCTGGGTGGTCTGGCTGGCTGTCTAGTAGCCGTCCATTGAGGGGGGGATACTGTAACATTCCCCAGGGTGCTGCGCCATCCTGTGGACTAATTCAGGTGGTGCAGCTTTGTTCCCTGATCACCAATTTGTGTTATGTTATTATCATCAATTTGTTGTCTGTGCATTTGTTATCTGTCTTGTCGGTGATGTTCCACTCCCTGGCCTAATGCCTCCCCTGTCTGTGTTGGTTTTGTGATCTGGTTTAGTGTTGTTATCTTGCGTGTATTTATATTTCAACCATGTAATGTTTCTGTGTCACTCTGTTCTTCCCAGCTGTGTCTAATTACCAATTACCCTCCTGTGTCAATCAGTGTCTGTATATATGCCTGTGAGTTCCCTGACTGCCCTGTCGCGTCATTACTCCTTGTTACCTGGTTCCTGTCATGTTGTGTTGTCAAGCCGTTCGCTGTTCACCTTTTTTGTAAGTAAATGATCTGTTCCTGTCAAAGTCTCTATTGCTCCTGTCATGGAGGATAGTATCAGTTATAGTGTTTTTGTTTTGTAGGGTAATTAGCTCGTTTGTAGAATTGCCCTGTCTCTGTGTTCTGGAGCTACACGTACCGTCATTAAAGGAGCAGTGCTCATATTTCAAAATTCAACATCTGCCTTCGTCTATCCTCTGCTGGTCTGCGCCTGGGTTCTTCTCTGTCCACCATTATCATGCCGAATCGTAACAGAATGACGCGAGCACACCACAACCCAGCAGATAGGAGGATAGACGGAGCTGCCAACCTAGCTACACCAATGGTTCTGGGTGGCACGATGTTGGGTGCCATCCCTGCTGCCGCTCCTGGTCCAGACCCATGGGAGGGAAGTCGCCTGGTCCGCAGAGGAACTTCCGGGAAGGGACGCGGTTCCCAACGCCACAGCCCCAGGGGGAGACTGGGTTCCCGAGACCACAGGTCCCCTTCACCGCCCTGGTCAGGGTCTCCTACTCCCGAGGAGGTTCCTGGTAACGATCCCACTCTCTGGGACTACTTTCGGACCCACATCACTGGGGTGTCGTCTGCCCGGAGATCTACGCCGGATCCTACTGCCGGAGGGACCCCAGTCGGGGGTCCTACACCGGGTCCTACGCCAGGCCCTGTCTTCAAAGAGCTTCCAGCCCGGGGTTCTATGCCGGGTCCTGCCGCCGAGGAGCCTCCAGCTCGGGGTCCTACGATGGGTCTCGCCGCCGAGGAGCCCCCGGACCGCGGTCTTACGCCGGGTCCTGCCACCGAGGAGCCTCCAGTTCAGGGTCCTATGCGGGGTCCCGCTGCAGAGGAGATCCCAGTCCCAGGTCCTACCCCTGGGTTATCTTCTCCACCCCTCCCCCTCCCTGCTCCAATCTCCCTCGCTCCTTTCATCGACCCCCCCTCCCCGGCCCAATGCCCACTGGCCCTTTTCCTCGACCCTCCTTCCCCCAGCCCCTCTTCTTCGGGGCTGCTTCCTACCCTCCTACCCTGCCCGTTCCTGGGTGGTCTGGCTGGCTGTCTAGTAGCGTCCATTGAGGGGGGGGTACTGTAACATTCCCCAGGGTGCTGCGCCATCCTGTGGACTAATTCAGGTGGTGCAGCTTTGTTCCCTGATCACCAATTTGTGTTATGTTATTATCATCAATTTGTTGTCTGTGCATTTGTTATCTGTCTTGTCGGTGATGTTCCACTCCCTGGCCTAATGCCTCCCCTGTCTGTGTTGGTTTTGTGATCTGGTTTAGTGTTGTTATCTTGTGTGTATTTATATTTCAACCATGTAATGTTTCTGTGTCACTCTGTTCTTCCCAGCTGTGTCTAATTACCAATTACCCTCCTGTGTCAATCAGTGTCTGTATATATGCCTGTGAGTTCCCTGACTTCCCTGTCGCGTCATTACTCCTTGTTACCTGGTTCCTGTCGTGTTGTGTTCATGTGTTGTCAAGCCGTTCGCTGTTCACCTTTTTTGTAAGTAAATTAAAAGTCTCTATTGCTCCTGTCACGGAGGATAGTATCAGTTATAGTGTTTTTGTTTTGTAGAATTGCCCTGTCTCTGTGTTCTGGAGCTACACGTACCGTCATTAAAGGAGCACCATGACACCCAAGGGCCAAAGCCGAGAGGACGCCTTTGAGCCGAATAGGCCACTAGTGCATCCAAAGGAAACCATGAGAATTGGGAATTGGAACGTACGAACACTGTACAGGAGCGGCAATATTGCCATAGTAGCAAGAGAAATGACAACCAGAGGAATTGACATCATAGGAATCAGCTAAACACACTGGACGGGGCAAGGAAAAGTGGAGCTTGCAACCGGAGAATCCATATTATACTCAGGAAGAGATGATGACAACCACAGACAAGGGGTGGGCATAGTGATGTCTAAAAAAGCAGCAAGAGCACTGATAGACTGGACACCAGTCAGTGAAAGGATCATTCAAGCTAGGTACCATTCCCAAGACATCAAGCTCACAGTTGTCCACTATGGCGCGACCCGAGTCAGTCGCCGTGGGTTTTGCTCTGCAACGAATGTGCACATTTTTAGTTATTCACAATGTTGATTCTATTATATGTATATTTGCACATCGTTGCGGGCAAGACGACCCGCATTTCATTGTATACTTGTATGCCGTGACAAATAAATCTCTTGACTTGACTTGACTTGACTATGCACCCACAGAAGATGCAGAGGATCAAGTAAAAAATTTGTTCTACAGGAGACTGCAAGACGTCCTAGACAGCAGGAACATACACGACATGCTGATCATCACCGGGGATATGAAGTGGGAGATGAAAACCAGGGCTACGAAAGAGTGATGGTCAAGCACGGGATCGGAAAGCGTAACGACAACGGAGAAAGACTGTGTGAAATGTCTGACATGAACGAGCTAGTCATTACTGGAACACTATTCCCACATAAGAATATACACAAGGCCACGTGGGTATCTCCGGACGGGAAGACCAAGAACCAGATAGACAATGTGCTAATTAACAAACGATTCAGGAACTCAGTGAAAGACACAAGAGTATGCCGATCTGCAGACATTGGAAGCGACCACTACCTCGTGTGCACAACGGTCAAGTTAAGACTGAAGATGAAGCAGAAGGAAAAGAAAAGCACCAGAGTCAAGTACAACACAACAAAGCTGAAAGATGAAGCCATCCTGAAGACTTTTACCATCAACCTGAGAAACAGGTTTCAGGTGCTGGAAGATGAAGGGCGAGGAATAGAAGACAACGAAGAGGTGGAGCGTGACTCAGGTTCTGGAGAAAGCCTACACAGAAGTCGCTGAAGCAATCCTGGGTAGACCACGGAAGAATAAGAAGCCATGGATCAGTGAAAAATCATGGAACCTTGTAGACCAGCGGGAAACAATAAACAAGAGGATCCTTGGCACACACTCGGAAAGAATCAAGAAACAGCTAAAAGCAAAGTACACAGAGAAGGATAGAGAAACAAAGAGAAGTATAAAGACAGACAAAAAGAAATGGAGGGAGAACATTGCAAGTGAAGCAGAAGAAGCTGCAAGGAAACAACAAATGAAGACACTGTACGGTATTACGAAGGCACTGTGCAACGAGAGACCTAGACAGAGCACAGCAGTACTGGACAAGAATGGCAACTTCATCAGCGGAAAAGATGCAGTGCAGGTAAGGTGGACAGAACACTTCAAGAAAGTACTGAATAGGGAACCACCAGAAAACCCAATAACTGATGAGGAAGAATGTGAACTCACTAACATGATTGAAGAGATTCCTGTACATGAACCAACACTAAGTGAAGTAAAGGAAGTGATTAAAGGACTTCAGAATGGGAAAGCACCAGGAATCGACAACATCACAGCCAAGTTATTAAAAGCAGACATTGAGTTTTCAGCAAAGAAGGTACATCAATTGTTGGAAATAATATGGAGGCAGGAGAAGATCCCGAAGAACTGGAAGAGGGGGCTTATCATCAAACTAGCAAAGAAAGGAAACCTCAAAGAATGCAAGAACTCAAGAGGCATCACCCTACTTCCAGTCGTAGGGAAGATACTTGGCAGGATCATCATTGACCGAATCAGAATTGGAATCGACTCACGGCAAAGAAAAGAACAAGCCGGTTACAGAAGAGGAAGGGGAACAGAACAAGAATGGAGAGAGAAGCCAGACGAGTGGCACTCAAGATTAACACCGGAAAGACAAAAACCATGAGAATTAATGCAAGAAACCATGACAAAATCAACATCAACGACCAAGAGATTGAGGATGTAGACCCATTCACATACTTGGGAGCCACCATCTGTAAAGAGGGAGGGGGTATGAAAGACCTAAAGAACAGACTCTCCAAAGCAAGAGGTGCATTCATCAAACTCAAAAAGATCTGGCACTCCAACAGCATCTCAAGAAAAACAAAGCTGAGATTGTACAAAACACTGGTTGTGCCAGTCCTACTGTATGGATGTGAAACATGGAAGATGAACAAGGGAGACAACAAATCAGTCGACGTGTTCCATAACAGATGCCTCAGAAGAATCCTCAGAATCCAGTAGCAAGACCGCATCAGCACCGTAGAGCTACTAGAAAGAGCCGACATGAAGCCGTTGAGCAAGGAAGTGAAGTGGCGAAGATGGAAGATGATAGGACACATACTGAGGCAAGACCACAACAACGACTGCAACATATCAATGACTTGGGCACCAGAAGGGAAAAGAAGAAAAGGAAGACCAAAGACTACCTGGAGACGCACAGTAGAGAAAGAAAGAAAAGAGGCAGGGTGAAGCTCATGGCCTGAAGCAAGAACAATGGCAGCTGACCGGGAGAAGTGGAAACGCTCTGTGAAGGCCTTATGTGCCACTAGGCACGAAGTGGATAGGTAACAGGTAACAGCTCATATTTCAAAATTCAACATCTGCCATCGTCTATCTTCGTCTATCTGCTGGTCTGCGCCTGGGTTCTTCTCTGTCCACCATTATCATGCCGAATCGTAACAGTATCCCATTGGTTATACTACCACTTAGATTTGAAAAAAAAGCTTTTTCATAATTTTTATGATTTTCTATTGGGAACTATATTCAATAACCTCACTCTTATACAGTGTAGTGTCACCAAAATCACTTCACACATCAATGGTATCCCATTGGTTATACTACACCACTTAGATTTGAAAAAAATGCTTTTTCATAATTTTGGGGATTTTCTATTGGGGAAAACATTCAATAACTTCACTGTCATACAGTGTGGTGTCCCCAAAATCACTTCACACATCAATAGTCTCCTGTTGGTTATACTACACCACTTAGATTTGAAGAAAATGCTTTTTCATAATTTTATGATTTTCTATTGGGAACAATATTCAATAACTTCACTCTTATACAGTGTAGTGTCACCAAAATCACTTCACACATCAATGGTATCCCATTGGTTATACTACACCACTTAGATTTGAAAAAAATGCTTTTTCATAATTTTGGGGATTTTCTATTGGGAAAAACATTCAATAACTTCACTGTCATACAATGTGGTGTCCCCAAAATCACTTCACACATCAATGGTATCCTATTGGTTATACTACAATACTTAGATTTGAAAAAAATGCTTTTTCATACTTATTTTTTTTATCTACTTTTTCTCCTCCTTTTTATGTGATTTTTCTCCCATCCCAATTTCCTCTTGTGCCAATTTCTCCCTCCCCTGTCCTGATCATTGCTCGCATGTGCCCCCCACTGGCCGGTCGTAGGGAGGGTAGAAGCCCATCACATGTCCCCTCCGATCAGGGCCGCCGCTAGTGGCGTGCAAGCAGTGCGGTCGCACAGGGCCTCGCGAGAAAAAAATTATTATTCGTTTTTAAATAAAAATAAAAATAAATATAATGTTAACAATCACTTTCCATCACAGACCTAAAATCTAGTTTTGCTTACATGCTTATATATTTCACATTAGACACGTTTGTAGAATAGTGTTCCGGGCTCTGCGGCTCTGAAGATATACTATTGGTTTCATTCAATGACCCGTTTACTTTTGGGCAAAGCATTGTGGGAGGACTAACACTAGGGGGAGCTGGTTGGCGTCGGTCTGGTAGTCGGTAGAGAGATGTGAAGAAGACCGGTATTATCCACGAGGGGAGGGGGTACAGGTACGGGGTCTATTCGGCGCTATCCACGGGAGCGAGTGGATGTCTTGGCCAAGAGCATCCTACTTTTGAAAACCAAGTGTGCAGCATCGGAGCAGAAGAAATAACGCTGCATGCCGTAAGCTTATCAATACCAAGTATAGTGATTAGGTTATGCCAAGACGAAGAGGACGTTCGGCAGATGGACTGAAGATGAAAGTTGTTGCGTGTTAGAACGTTCAGTCAGGCTAGCCATGTCGGCTAGTAGCTTAGCTAAAGGCAGATAAACGTGTGGCAGATAAACTAGGAACAGACTCCCAAGTTCATCCCAACGGGGGGGACAATATCATGGGACTGGTGAACTTTGTCATCTCCACGGTCGTCTCCTTCCTCTTGGACCTGATTCTGCGTTAGGGTGAGTTTTTAATGCAATCTATTCTGTTCCCGCCGTGGATCTCTCTCTCTCTCACGCTCTCTCTCTCTCTCTCTCGCTCGCTCTCTCTCTCGCACTCTCTCTGTCTCTCTCTGTCTCTCTCTCTCACTCGGTGTGTTGCATCGTGCAGTTTTTTTTAATAAAAATAAAAATAAATAGAATGTTAACAATCACTTTCCATCACAGACCTAAAATCTAGTTTTGCTTACATGCTTATATATTTGACATTAGCCACGTTTGTAGAATAGTGTTCCGGGCTCTGCGGCTCTGAAGATATACTATTGGTTTCATTCAATTACCCCGTTTACTTTTGTGCAAAGCATTGTGGGAGGACTAACACTAGGCGGAGCTGGTTGGCGTCGGTCTGGTAGTCGGTAGAGAGATGTGAAGAAGACCGGTATTATCCACAAGGGGAGGGGGTACAGGTACAGGGTCTATTCGGCGCTATCCACGGGAGCGAGTGGATGTCTTGGCCAAGAGCATCCTACTTTTGAAAACCAAATGAGCAGCATCGGAGCAGAAGAAATAAGCGCTGCATGCCGTAAGCTTATCAATACCAAGTATAGTAATTAGGTTATGCCAAGACGAAGAGGACGTTCGGCAGATGGACTGAAGATGAAAGTTGTTGCGTGTTAGAACGTTCAGTCAGGCTAGCCATGTCGGCTAGTAGCTTAGCTAAAGGCAGGGACAGCTAACTAGCGTTAGCTAACCTAGCTAGCTAGCGTTAGCTACGTTATCGAGTGCTAACGTGTGGCAGATAAACTAGGACCAGACTCCCAAGTTCATCCCAACGGGGGGGACAATATCATGGGACTGGTGAACTTTGTCATCTCCACGGTCGTCGCCTTCCTCTTGGACCTGATTCTGCGTTAGGGTGAGTTTTTAATGCAATCTATTCTGTTCCCGCCGTGGATCTCTCCCTCTCTCTCGTGCTCTCTCTCTCTCGCTCTCTCTCGCGCTCTCTCGGTCTCTCTGTCTCTCTCACTCGGTGTGTTGCATCGTGCAGTTTGTGACGTGTGTACTAAGCTTATAGAGTTCGATTCAAATAAGGCAAAACTGCAAATCTGCATGTCGTGCTTGAAAAATTAACCTGGCTTTAAGCTTGCTTATCAGGTTCCAGGGGTGTTTTATGCATTTTCCCTGTTACTGCCAGGTGTACGACTGTACAGGTGCATTGCCACTAAACCTCGGGCAGCGCTATTATTTAAGAATACGTTGACTGTATGCCCAGCCTCGGGCAGCGCTATTATTTAAGAATACGTTGACTGTATGAAAAAATTAATAAAAAAGAAAATGTATATAAAAAGAAAACATATATATATATATATATTATATTAAAAAAAATTAACCTTTAGTCCTGCCAGCGTGGACTCTCATTGGCGAGGAGTAATGTGTGGGAGGCTCACACTGCCCTCGCCATTTCCTATCTTTTGCTGTGCAGGCGCCCTGACCGACCTGTAGGAGTTGCTGTTCACAACGACCAGAATACCACCAATTGACTTCCCTCCCGCTGACTCTGCCAATCGAGTCAGTATGACGGCCGGCCCAAGCCGGAGGCAACGCTGACAACCGGATTCGAGACCGGTGTCTCTTGCGTTGGTGACGAGCGCAATGTCCGCTGCGCCACCCTTCATAATGATTTTCTATTGGGAACAATATTCAATAACTTCACTCTTATACAGTGTAGTGTCACCAAAATCACTTCATACATCAATGGTATCCCATTGGTTATACTACACCACTTAGATTTGAAAAAAAGGGATGTCCGATATTATCGGCCGATATCGGCATTAAAATGTGATATCGGAAAATATCGGTATCGGTTTTCAAAAAAAAATTATTCTTTTTTACATTTCTAGAACCTTTATTTACCCAGGCAAGCAAGTAAGAACAAATTCTGATTTTATTTATTGTCAAAAGTATGCATAATGTTGTGTTAATTCCACAACAAGAGATATGTAATGTTAATTACCTGAAATTATTCAGTTTTTTCTGCATATATCGGTATCGGTTGATATCGGTTGATATCGGTATCGGAAATTAAGCGTTGGACAATATCGGTATATCGGTATCGGTAAAAAAGCCAATATCGAGCATCCCTAAAAAAAACATTTTCCTAATTTTGGGGATTTTCTATTGGGAACTACGTTATCATTGCGCTACACGGGGGGCACGTCCTGCACAAAACGCAAAACCGCCATCTTTAAATGGCCTTGCGACAACTAAACATTAGCATTCATTATTTGTTTGCAGCAAGAACGAAGTGCAATAAACAAAAAAGGATACATTCACTGTGTATTCTGCCTTATTTATTGATGAAACAAAACCAACATCAACACAAGTATCATCTGGCAGCATCCTTCCTTATGTTTTATGTTTAGGATCCCCATTAGCTTTTGCACTTGACAAAAGCTTTTCTTCCTGGGGTCCGGCACACACAACGATACAACAATATTCAATACATTACATCATTATCAACATCAACATCAATTGTACAAGATATTTATTAGTAAAAAGTATTAACATAAAATAATTAAAATCAAATAAATAGTGCTTCCTGAGCAGCACTTACTGCCATCAACATAAATACAATTAACAGTAAATTGGTTTTCACCGCTATGCCATAAGGGTTCAGTGCATGCTCGTTAGTAGATGGTATTTACATTTGTTCTTGAAAGTGGTTTTGGATTCTATTATTATGTGGCTTCTCAACTCAGCAATCTCACTAGCTGCCAAGTTCCAACAGATAATTGCTTTTGCAAGCATTAAATAAGAAAAGAAAATCTTTCACATGGAGGAAATTGGTCCACACCAGGAGGCTAACATGTCACCTTGACTTAATGATGAAGATGAAGATTTCCGATGACTAGAAAATGTCAATAGTTTTAGACTTAGCCATGTTTGCTTAATGTGTTTTTTTTCCCTCTGTGGAGATCCAATTTTGTGGTTTTTCAAGCTAGTGATTTTTATCTACACATAAAAGGGCATTACAAATTGTAATGTTTCACACCTATTTCAGACAGAGGAAAGGAATCCCAATCTGAGCATGACATAAGAGCAAAATGGCCGCCGTGTGAAATACGTTCCCACATCTTCTCGACATGGATAGAACTGCCATGTTGTTTGGAGGCTGCTGAACCCAAGGCTGTTGAAAGGCTTTGTAGATTATTTTAATCCACGGGATAGAAGATGCGGTCAGTGAAATGTGTGGGGGCTGGATCCAGTTGAATGGGTTTTGTGTTTCTTTTTAAGACCAACGCAGGTGCCTCCCCACTGCATTATCTCATCTCTCTGAGCGGATATATTAGATAATGGCATAGTCGATGTTTACGTTTAAATGGGAAGGTTCAAAGGCAGGGGCTCTTTTTGACAGAGCTATTTCCGACAGATTTCTGTGAAGCAGCCGCTTGTTTGAAGCAAAAATCCATCAACGGCGGCCTTGGATAAACTTTTACAGAACATTATAGGCTAAATGGTATAGCCTAGGCCTAGCAGCACAATGGTTCACACATTTCCTCAGAGCTGTAAGAAAAGGATTCTTATACAGAATTATTTTTGGAAAGAAAACTCTCATCTGATTTTTTAGGTTTTGCCATCGTTTTTGGCGTCACCATGGAATGATGTTTCACATTGAAAAGAGATCACATTGATAAGAGCTCACAAATAACTTACTTGCAGGCACATGCAAGTAGGCAAGCTGCTGTAAGTGTCTGTGTGCCTTCTTGGCTTTTGACCTGTGAGTGTGACCCATGAAAAATCCATCCTTGTGTCAGGAGATGACCTTGATAGAAGGAATGTTCTCTTATATCTTTTATAGCATTTTTACCAAATTCAGTATTTGAATTCCAAAGACATTTACAACAGACCGTAGCCTATTTATTAGTTCTAACCTCTTCCTCATTACTCGCTAAAAGAGCCCATGTCTTTAGAACCACTATGTGTTGCATGTCATCCCTGTGTAATCACCTGCCACGCCTCTACCTCCTGTCTCCAGCCTCAGGCTCCTTTCTAGGGACTTTTCCTCTTGTTAAACTATTTACAGTGCATGACAGACTAGTGGTCAACTCAGTGTTCTAGTGTACACTGGCACCATGTGTATACGCCTCCCACTATTTTCTGGGGAATGTATTTTTGGAGCGCTGACCACATGTCTTTATCAGCATGAGTAGTCCACAGCAGAACATGTGAGGCTGGACACGCCAGGGGTTAAGCTACTGTCTGTCTGTCTGTCTGTCTGTCTGTCTGTCTGTCTGTCTGTCTGTCTGTCTGTCTGTCTGTCTGTCTGTTTGTCTGTCTGTCTGTCCCCACAAAAGTAGACCAATCACAGCTCACGCTGCTATGTGCATGACGTGCACAGGGCACTGCAGTTCGTCAATGATCCAGCGGGTGGCGGTATGATGGCAGGGCTGTTGCACAACACACAATACCAAGGGTTCTCTTCTTTTGGTATCTGTGCTGCTGTCATGCCAAGACACTGCGTGTGAAACCATCTTGAACAAGCTCCACACTGAATCTACATGGGAATAAATACGTTAATCATATTATGAAAATGTTAACTTTAGGAAACCTGTAATGCATAAAATTATACAATATTTGATTACTTACATTTTATCCCTGAAATTTCACTCCAGATTACCTAAAGCTATATATATTTAAAAAAAAATATATATATATAACATTAAGTCTCACCCAAACAGCAGTTTCGGGCAGGTCCTCATCTCCACAGAAGGAACAGAACTCATCCTTTGAAACTGGAAAAAGAGAAAAAATACAAGTATATTACTATTAAGTTTGTAGGAAGAATTCAACATATTAATTTAATATTTCGAACAATACCTGATCCTTTGAGAATTTCTTCTGCCATGTCTCTTCTCATATTTTGAAGAGATTTCTTTGATGAGTCAATGGAAAATGTCTGTGGTAGTTTTGGAAATTCCATCACAGTCATCTTGGCCATCTATACGGATGGCAAAACAACACACGTACTGTGTATGAGCTTACACAGTTAAACATGTTTTATCCATCATTAAAACAACATGTAGCCTAGAATCACCTGCATGACAAAGAGCCCACAACTGGTGGCATCTTTCTGGAAGTTGTGGGTTATCTTGCCAGGCTGCCACTTGATGTTAACCCAGTCCTCCTTTCCAAGGCTATTCCGGCGCATCTTGAAATACTGTCTACAGTACAAAAGGAAAATTAATTTTGTTTTACATTTGCGCTTACTCTATGGCTTTACTAAATGTGTGTAACCTATTTATTTTCCATAATCTATTTAATATTACCCAAATCTGTAGCCAGCCTGTCTGGAGTCCTCAACTTCATTTGGCCCTTGCAGAGGATCAACCACAAGAATGTGGTTTGAAATGGCATGAAGATACTGTTTGAAAAAGTAACATATCGTTAATATATACAGATCCTTTCCAAACAAATTTAATATCATGGAAAAGTTCGTCTTTTTCCCATGATTCCATTAAACTGTATACACTTGTGTATAAACACTTACATTTTTATTATATGATATGTGTACTCATATAATCAGATAATCATAAGTGAATTGCATTCAAAAGTAATATTTGTTTTATTAAAATGGCAATTTTGTAAGTACATTGGGAGGGGTGGGGGTGCATTGTTTTGTTATTTTAATATATTGGTACATACTGGTGTTAATGATGATGTCTTAACAGGTGCTCCAGAACCTGTAGAATTTTTCATATTTAAAAGAAATAAAGACCACTTGCCATATTTAAAAATGCATGGGGTCTAATCCCACATCAGTTTCATCACATGCAGTACTGTACCATGTATTTCCAATGGAGGGAAGATGGGTGGAACTGATGTGGGATTAGAGCCCATGCATTTTAAAATATGGCGAGCAGTCTTTATTTCTTTTAAATATGAAAAATTCTACACATCGTCAGCTTAGAGAGGACTTCAAGAGATCACCAATTATAAGCGACCTTCCCCCGCCACTGTGGATAACCCTCTGCTGGCAGAGGACCTTAACACCTATTGCCGGTTCGAGAAACCCTCATTCACACCCCACACCCCTCTCCCATGCCCAGCAGCGCCCCCTGCCACCCCCCACCCCTCTCTCATGCTCCTGTCACCCCCCCTCCTACCCCCCTATCCCCTGCCATTACCCCCACTTCCTACGCCAGCCCAGCAAGTACAAACTCTCAGGAGCTGCTGATTCAGTTCTACACCGCAATCATCCAGTCTGTTCTCTGCAACTCCATCACTGTCTGGTATGGGTCTGCCACCAAAAAAGACAGACTCAGACTACAACGGACAGTCAGGTCTGCAGAGAAAATCATCAGTGTCAACCTGCCCTCCATCCAAGACTTGTACTCCTCCAGAGAAAAGATTACCACAGACCCATCCCACCCTAGTCACAACTTGTTCCAACTACTTCCCCACGGCACACAGTACAGAATTCCGTACACAAAAACGTCCAGACACAAAAACAGTTTTCCTCAGGCCATGACCCTATTGAACACTAAACCCACTATACGATCACTTCACTGATCACCTGAACCACTTTATCTTGAAGCACCCCACCAGTCATGTACGATGCTACCTGTGAAATAACTGTGCAATAATATGTTCCAAGCTTCGCCTGAAAGCTGAGCAATATCTGACTTATAGTTTGTTTACAATCCAGAGCGCATATTCTGTACATAGATATTCAATCTATTTATTTATGTACATAAATTGGTTTAAATGCAATCCTGTCAATCCACAGCCAATCCACTGCCCTGTGTGTTTGCTCTAGCTTTTATAGATCGTTTTTTTTAGTCTGCATGCATACCTTCCCTTAAAATGTATTCATAAATGTAATTTCTTTTTTGTCTTCCTATCCTTGAGTACACTGAGAGCCATGTTTCCGGAGTCAAATTCCTTGTATGTGTACATACTTGGCCAATAAAGCTGATTCTGATTTAGTTGCACCTAAATACATAAATGCTGTAAAGGCACATAGTACTACATGAGTAGCTGTATACTCACCACAAACTTCCAGTGCGCATTTCCTACATTGACAAATCCAATGGCTCCATCATAGTCATCAAATGTAACCTGACAAAATGCGGTAAAATGGAAAAGGAACTGTATTGTTTTTCTGTAATATACAGAAGCAAAACAAAGATTTCATGTACACAGTATACATTATGTATTTTCCTCCACAGGACCAACCAAAAAAGGGAAGCTGCTTGTTATTCCAAATGTATTGGTTAAAAACAACATTTTCCAGTATCACATCAAGGGTTATAAAAACACTGGAAGGTCTGTACACACAATTCAAACCATTCAGTTGTCATGGTCGGGGCTCGGGCCTTCCTCTGCCCTCATCCTGCCACGCCCATATATGGGCAGCTTCCTGCCGCAGCATTCCCACACTGCCAGACGAGCATCAATCAGCTCGGCTGTGAGGAATTCCCTCATCAGGCAGCCCCTATATCACCTGACGGATCCTGTCGTCCCTCGTCGCAGTGTTAAACTGCCTACCTAGGTACGACCCCTCAGTCCGAAGACCTGCTAGACACTCTCGTATCATTATTCCCTGTTCTAACCTTCCTTCTCTTGTGCCCAAGGACCTCCGTTCCAGCGAGCCCGTCTGGACGCCTGGAGCTTGACTACGGAGTTCTTGCTCTCACCCCCGACACAGCCGGTGTCTTCCTTCTCCCGTACTGCACAAGGAGTGCACCTGTCCTAAGAGAACATTCTCCCGTACTGCACAAGGAGTGCACCTGTCCTAAAGAAACATTCTCCCGTACTGCACAAGGAGTGCACCTGTACTAACCCCAAGAACATCCATTCCTGTCTGTTTTACATTTCTGAATGTAATTTCTGTCTGCTTGGGGAGAACGATTAAAGCACCCTAAACCGCTCCATTCTCTCTCCTCCTGTGTTTGCTATTGGGCTCCGCAAGAACCCCCTCCTCAGAGAACACTGCGACCATGATGTCGGACCCAGCATCACAGGACGTCGGGGAATGGAGCAACAAGATCCAGGCCGCCGTCAATGGACACGCCATTCTGGTAAACCAACACTCACAGATACTGGACGAAACCATTGCCCAAATCGGCGCTCTCACGCTCAGCTCCGTGGAGCGAGACAGACAATATGAGCGTTTTGATGCATACGTCACTGCCCAGCTAGACGCCCCACCTGTTGTAATCCCACCTGTTGTTTCCCCGCACAGGGAGCCCCATGTCCCCGCACCAGAACGTTATGGCGGAGACGTCACTAAGTGTTGTGCCTTTCTTTTCGAATGTTCATTAGTATTCGGGCAACAGCCACAAACCTTCCAGAGTGAAAAATCCAAAGTCTCCTACCAGTCTGGCTTGCTCACGGGTCCTGCGCTAGAATGGGCCCTCCACTTCAGTAATTCCCCCCTCTGCGATTCGTACTCTGATTATGTCGGCGACATGCGAAAGGTTTTTGACCATCCCCCGGGAGGCTCGGATAGTACTGCCGCCTTGTTTACAATCCGCCAAGGTCATCGCAGCGTGAGCGAGTATGCAATCGAATTCCGTATCCTGGCAGCTGGTTCCGAGTGGAACGACACGCCGTTGCGAGGGGCTTTCCACCAAGGCCTCAGCGACGTCCTAAAAGATGAATTCGCGTCTAAGGAGAAGCCAACTTCCCTTGACGAGTTGATTAACTTAGCCAGAGAATTGGACACACGCCTTCGCGAACGCCGCCATGAGAAGGCTAGTGCCGTCAGTAGTTTGCCGCTGCAGAGCCGCAGACCCGGAGCGCGCCGTCAATAATGTGCCGCTGCAGAGCCGAAGACTCGGAGCCTATGGAACTCGACCGATCTCGCCTCCCTCTCCGCGAACGCCATCACAGACTCAGGACAGGGGCATGTTTGTACTGCGGGCAACTCGGCCACTCCATCGCTTCATGCTCGGTTCGCCCAAACGACGGGGCTCGACAGTGACGCTGGGCGCATGTACGAGCCTTAATTATGCTCCCAGCTCCGGCCCAAACATGCAATTCAGTGCCGCGCTTTATCACAATGGTCAATCGCTCCCTCTGTCCGCGCTGGTCGACTCAGGCGCAGACGAAAACCGCATTGACGCTGGGGTAGTGTCCCACTTCCACATTGCCACAGACGCCTTGCCAATTCCCCGCGATGCTCAAGGTCTAAACGGGAGTTTGCTCTCGCGAATAACCGGCCACACCATGCCTCTCCGTCTCCAACTCTCAGGGAATCATAGCGAGGACATCCGTTTCCACGTCACTAATTCCCCCCATAATCCCATCGTTCTAGGCATGCCTTGGCTGAAGTTACACAACCCTGTAATAAACTGGCCAACGGGCTCAGTCACGAGCTGGAGTGCTCACTGCCACGCCTCTTGTCTACGGTCGGCTTGGTCGCCACTGGGAGTCGCTGGTTCTCCCGTTCCCAACGAACCTATTGACCTTTCGACTGTTCCTCCAATTTATCACGATTTAGAGGCTGTTTTTAGTAAACAACAGGCTCTCTCCCTGCCACCTCATCGCCAGTACGACTGTGCTATTGATCTGCTCCCGGGAGCTACGCTCCCCGCTAGTCGCCTGTTTAACCTCTCACGCCCAGAGAGGGAGTCTATGGAGAAATACGTCCACGAGTCCCTGGCCTCAGGCATTATTACCCCCTCCTCCTCTCCTGTCGGCGCAGGGTTTTTTTTGTGTCCAAGAAGGATGGCTTCCTTCGCCCCTGTATTGACTACCAGGGTCTCAACAACATCACGGTCAAGAACAAGTACCCCCTGCCATTGATTAACTCTGCTTTCGAACCCCTGCAAGGTGCCACCATTTTCTCGAAGCTGGACCTCAGAAATGCCTATCACCTTGTCCGGGAGGGAGACGAGTGGAAGACGGCCTTTAAGACCCTGCTCGGTCACTTCGAGTACAAGGTAATGCCTTTTGGGTTGACCAACGCCCCTGCTGTCTTCCAGGCCCTTGTCAATGACGTTCTCCGTGATGTCCTTAACCGCTCTGTCTTTGTTTATCTGGACGACATTCTGATATTTTCCCGCTCTATGGAGGAGCACGTCCAGCATGTCCACCGGGTCCTCCAACGCCTACTGGAGAACAAGCTGTTCGTCAAGGCGGAGAATTGTGAGTTCCACGTCTCCTCCATCGGGTTCCTCGGCTACATCATCGAGGGCGGCAAGATCTGGGCGGACCCCGAGAAGATCAAGGCGGTGTCCGACTGGCCCTGTCCCACCAACGTCAAGCAGCTCCAACGCTTCCTGGGGTTTGCTAACTTCTACCGGCGTTTCATCAGGGACTACAGCCGGGTCGCTGCACCCCTCACCCAACTCACCTCGCCTTCCGTGCCCTTCGTCTGGTCTGACAGAGTGGACTCCGCCTTCGCCGAGCTACGCCGGCGCTTCACCTCCGCGCCCATCCTCGTCCAGCCGGACGCGTCCCGCCAGTTCGTGATGGAGGTTGACGCCTCGAGTACCGGAGTAGGGGGCGGTCCTCTCCCAACGCTCCGCTCTTGACCAGAGACTGCATCCCTGCGCCTTCTTCTCTCGCCGCCTGACCCCAGCGGAGGTCAACTACGATATTGGGAACTTGGAGCTCCTGGCAGTCAAACTGGCCCTGGAGGAATGGAGGCACTGGCTGGAGGGCTCAGAGATCCCCTTTCTGGTCTGGACTGACCATAAGAACCTCGCCTACGTCCAGGCGGCCAAGCGCCTGAACTCCCGCCAGGCACGCTGGGCGCTGTTCTTCGACAGGTTCAATTTCACCCTGACCTACAGGCCTGGCTCCAAGAATACCAAGCCAGACGCCCTCTCCCGGCAGTTTGTCCCCGAAGAGGGTCCCGCGCACCCTGACACTATCCTCCCCTCCTCCTGCTTGGCGGCCGCCGCCACCTGGGAGATCCAGTCCGTCATCCGGGAGGCCCAGCGCGTCCAGCCTGATCCAGGTAACGGCCCACCTAACCGGCTTTTTGTCCCTGACCTTGTCCGCTCCCAGGTGCTCCAGTGGGTCCATGCCTCCCGGTTCGCCTGTCATCCTGGGATCAACCGTACCCTGTCCCTGCTGAGGCGGCACTTCTGGTGGGTCTCCATGAGGGAAGACACCCGCGCCTTCGTCCTTGCATGCACCGTCTGTGCTCGTGGGAAGGCTTCCCACCAACCGCCCGCCGGGCTCCTCCATCCACTCCCTGTTCCCAGTCGGCCCTGGTCGCACGTCGCCCTGGACTCCGTCACCGGTCTGCCTCTCTCACGCGGTAACACAGTCATTCTCACTATCGTTGACCGTTTCTCGAAGGCCATGCACTTTGTTGCTCTCCCCAAACTCCCCTCTGCTTCAGAAACCGCGGACCTGATGGTGCTCCACGTATTCCGCCTCCACGGGATCCCGGTGGACATCATCTCCGACAGGGGCCCGCAATTCATCTGGGGGCCACGGTCAGTCTCTCCTCCGGATACCACCCGCAGACCAACGGCCAGTCGGAGCGGGCCAACCAGGACCTGGGGTCCGCCCTCCGCTGCGTGACGACCCGGGATCCCTCCAGCTGGAGTATTTTCCTGCCATGGATTGAGTATGCCCACAACTCTTTGTCCTCCGCGGCCACAGGTCAGTCCCCCTTCGAGTCCTCTCTGGGCTACCAACCCTCGCTGTTCCCTGCACAGGAGGAGGAGATCGCTGTTGCAGGACCACCTTCGCCGCTGCAGGAGGATATGGGAGGACACGAGGGCCGCGCTGCTCCGCTCTGCTGAGCAGAACCGCCGCTTCGCCGACTGCCACCGGACCGGCTCCCGACTATCAACCAGGTCAGATGGTTTGGCTCTCATCCCGGGACCTGCCGCTCAAGTCTTTGTCCCGCAAACTCACCCCCCGTTTTGTTGGTCCCTATAAGATTCTGTCCATTATCAACCCCTCATTCGTCAAACTCCAGCTCCCCTCCATCATGCGCATTCACCCCTCGTTTCATGTTTCCCAGTTGAAGCCGGTGGTCTCCAGTCCCCTGTCTCCTCCAGCTCCGGAGCCTCCCCCTCCGCTGGTCATCGACGACCACCTGGCCTACATCGTCCGGCAGCTGCTGGAGGTGCGTCGCCGCGGCCGCGGTTTCCAATACCTCGTGGACTGGGAGGGCTACGGCCCGGAGGAGCGCAGCTGGGTCTCCCGCGGGTTGATCCTGGATCCTGACCTCGTCCGGGACTTCCATCGGGATAACCCTGACAAGCCTGGAGGGTCGCCAGGAGGCGCCCGTAGAGGGGGGGGTCCTGTCATGGTCGGGGCTCGGGCCTTCCTCTGCCCTCATCCTGCCGCGCCCATATATGGGCAGCTTCCTGCCGCAGCATTCCCACGCTGCCAGATGAGCATCAATCAGCGCGGCTGTGAGGAATTCCCTCATCAGGCAGCCGCTATATCACCTGACGGATCCTGTCGTCCCTTGTCGCAGTGTTAAACTGCCTACCTAGGTACGACCCCTCAGTCCGAAGACCTGCTAGACACTCTCGTATCATTATTCCCTGTTCTAACCTTCCTTCTCTTGTGCCCAAGGACCTCCGTTCCAGCAAGCCCGTCTGGACCCCTGGAGTTTGACTACGGAGTTCCTGCTCTCACCCCCGACACAGCCGGTGTCTTCCTTCTCAAGGAGTGCACCTGTCCTAAGAGAACATTCTCCCGTACTGCACAAGGAGTGCACCTGTCCTAAAGAAACATTCTCCCGTACTGCACAAGGAGTGCACCTGTACTAACCCCAAGAACATTCATTCCTGTCTGTTGTACATTTCTGAATGTAATTTCTGTCTGCTTGGGGAGAACGATTAAAGCATCCTAAACCGCTCCATTCTCTCTCCTCCTGTGTTTGCTATTGGGCTCCGCAAGAACCCCCTCCTCACATCAGTCTCCTATCTGAAGCCTACTGACACACCTGCAGACTACAATACTAAAGTAATTAAAAAGAAAAAGATTACAGTTGTACTCACCATTTTTAACCCTTGCCTGGCCATCTGCTCTCTTGTGCCATGTAAAATCACACCCATGGTGTGATGATTCATGTAATATAGTCTGCCAGCAGTATCCTTAGAGTTGATGATAGCTCTGATGTAACATTCTATTACCTTTTGGAGAAATGTATCATACAAAAATGTCAGGTAATGTAGAGGCTAAGGTTAAGTCATGTTTAATCACGTTGCTCTCAACATGTTTGAGAATGGATCATCATTTATGCAACACTGATGCTAAAACTGGTTTGTCTAAAGTCACACAGAACTTCTGGACTGACAATCTACTTGGATATTATTTTATGCAGCACAACTCGACATTTTTAAACAACACTTTAAAGATTGATGCATCAACAGATGTATTAATTTGAGAAACAATCTCGTACAACAACAGTTTTAATGAGAAACTTGCCTCGCCTATGAGAAGTTCATCAGGCCTCAAACTCTGAAATTCCCTGTGCCGCAGGGGGAAATCCAGCTGTTCAGCATGTCTTACAACAGCCACAACAACTTCAGTTGGGTTGCATGTCCATAGGGCATCAACCTACAAGAATATGAACAATAAAACTGTAATCACTTAATACAGCATTTGCAAACTCATTCCATTTTAAAATGTTCAATAGTCTGGCTGCACGTTCTACTGTCCTGTGTGGAGTCTCACTCATGGGCCGTACCGCCAAGCTTGCCCACCAGGGGGAATGGAGGTCTGGGGACAGACATCAGCACCATGGACAGCACAAAGTTTTAGGTCAGCTGATCGAGGGAAGGTATGTGCCAATTCACTTATTGAATCAGTGGGAAATGGTTACATCTAGGAGGGCTGATTAGACAACCCATACACTGGCTGTATAAGCTGGCTGTCTCTCCTCAGAACACTCTCATTCTCCTTGGAGGACGACGCTGTCGGGTGGTAAGTTATAGGCTTCCCAATACAAGAATATAAAGTCTAATCTTTGCAGAGAAAGCTTGTTCATTTACATATGCTTCGTGTTTTCCCTTAGGCAATATAATCTCGAGAATGTTATTTGGAAAGACCTCGATCCAGGAAGAAGTTTTGTTGATTACTGTTTCCACTTCTCCGCCCCGCCTATGTTAATCTTTCCACTAATAAATCCATGTTGACTTGCACCTGCTAATCTGATTCCGTGTGATGTTGGGGATACAAGGTGGGCGGTAGATCAGAACCCCACACCTGGTACAGAAAACTGTCATTGAACTAGCCCACCTCATTTTGTATTCATAAATATTTCTCACATTATTCAAATGTATGTGTTTTGGGATTTTGTAAGTACTCTATGGAAGATGGACTCAATCAGAACTTTGCCCTGGGTTTCATAATGCTTCAAATGCAAACAATGATTTTTTTTTGATCCACTTTTTCTCTCATTTTCTATTTTTCTCCCATCCCAATTTTCATATCGTCCAATTCAACCCTCCCCTGTCTTCGAACGTTGTTTCTCGCCTCCCACAAGCCGGCTGCAATGTGGACTAAGTCATACATAGCTCAAGTCCCCTCCGATACTCGAGGTAACAGCCGTCGCATCTTTTCACCTGCGCGGCTCGATCTTTCAGCGTCGGAGGGTCTGGGCTTTGGAGGGGCCCCGCCCCCGTCGCTTCTTGATTCTACTGCGCAGGCGCACCAACCGACCTGTAGGAGTCACTGTCCACAACGCCCGATCCCCACCCTTCAGTTTCCCTTCCCGTAATTCGGCCAATGTGTATTACTGTGGACGACCAGCTAAACTGAAAGCAATGTGGAGAGCGGGGCTCGAACAGGAGGCATCCTGTTCGAGCCTAGTCTCCAGCATTCGTTGCGAGCACCTTGCCCACTGCGCCACGTAATGCAAAAAAAGATTTTATAGCTTTTGAAAGTGCTTAGTGGTTTCAGGCTCTACAAATTATGATGACAGAGCTTACATTTTATTTCAGTGAACAGCAAAAAAGTACCTCTTTAGCAGGCTCAGATCCTTTACTTGTGAGGTCATTGTTGCCATTCTTCTCATCTGTGCACTTCTTCTCATCTGTGCTCTTCTGCATATCTTTGCCAGTGTTCAGAGTTGACTTTGCTCTCTTTGGAACTGGAACAGTGGTTGGAGCAGTGTAATATTTGGAGCTGGCAGTCTGTTTGATTGATTGATTGAAAAGTTTATTAACAGATTGCAGAATGGGTACAGTACAGTACAGCTCAATACATACAATTGTTAAGGGGATGCAGACCAGAGAAAGACTTTCGTCTTGTTTACATCAGGGTCCCCCATTTTCAATTCATCATAACATATATGCAGGGATTAAAGCAAAAAAAAATCTCCTGACTGAACTTTTTTTCTGGCCAAGTCATATTCTTATTTTAACCTCTACTGTATTTTTTTTTAATAGTGTTAGCGTTTTAAGGGAGCCTACTTGTAGAGCGAGCCTACTGTCCTGACTGTGACTATAGACCCTACTGTTGTGTGCTGGAGAGCGTGAATGCAAGTCTTGTGGCTAGCTTCTGATTGATGGCGAGCTAGCACCCCTCCCCACTTTGAACCATGAACTAAACGGCTTGTTATCATACAAACAAGGGACTAAACACGTTTCGCAATTATGCCACAACAACAATGGACAGTCTCCTCCCCACCGTTTGTATATATTTATTTACCACCCACTCACTCACCCCCTCCTAATGTACAGTCTCCTCCTCATCATATGTATATATTTACTGTTAGGATCTCTGGGTAACAGTACTGTATATTTGCATATCGTATATGTGACAAAATGTAACAGTACTATTACTATATACCTGTAAGGCATGTATGTCCCTATGTCATAAATGTCATGTATGTTGTGTATGTCATAAATGTCACTATGAATTGAAAATGGGGGACCCTGATGATGTAAACAAGACAAACGCCTTTCTCTGGTCTACATCCCCTTAACAATTGTGTGTATTGCTACTGGATTTACAAGATCCAGAGTGAATGAATGAATGAAAACTTTATTTAATACACGAGACCCTCTTATTGGGACCAAGTAAGGTTGTCGATAATCCAATGTATAGTTACAACCCCCCCCCCCATCCCACCCAACCACATCCAATGTACAGTTTCTTCGTCAAATGTATATACTCTTTTTAGACTATTTTTGTATCACAAACAATAGGCTACTGTATTTGTAAATCTGGTATGTCATAAATGTATAGATGTAGCAGTATTGTCTATCTGTATGTCATGTGTGTCATATATGTTATGATGAACTGAAAATGGGGGACCCTGATGTAAACAAGACGAAAGTCTTTCTCTGGTCTGCATCCCCATAACAATTGTGTGTATTGAGCTGTACTGTACCCATTCTGCAATCTGTTAATAACAATCAATCAATATTTAACAGATTGCAGAATGGGTACAATACAGTACAGCTCAATACACACAATTGTTAAGGGGATGCAGACCAGAGAAAGACGTTCGTCTTGTTTACATCAGGGTCCCCCGTTTTCAATTCATAGTGACATACATGACATACAGGTATATAGTAATGTTACATTTGTGACATATATGATATGCAAATATACAGTACTGTTACCCAGAGATCTCCCGGACAAATGGGAGAAAGACGTTTATTGAGCTTAAAAACAATTGATAACGCAAATAACGTTCTGATTAACAAAGTCATTCGTTTTGTGGCATTAACGTTATCTAGATTTATCAACATTCATACATTTATCAGAAAGCGAGCGGCGCAAGCACACACACAAAACACCACCAACAACAACAACAACGACAACAACACACTGCTTGTCGCGTAAATAACGTTCTGATTAACAAAAGGCATTCGTTTTGTGGCATTCACGTTACCTAGATGTATCAATAGCAATAGTAATATATATGTTTCTTTAGACTAGAATAAGTCAAATTAACTTACAAGTTGCCGCATGTTCAAGTTTACTCGCGAGTAGAGCTAGACGCTAGAGAGTCTCAAAATGGGCGCTTCCCATTGGTGCTGAGCACAGCGGAGGCGGGTGAAAGGGCTGTAAACTCAGAACAATCTCGCCTTCTGGTTGGTTGCATTTGCCTGAGAATTTGCCGATTGCTCGCAAATGACTGTTTGGTGCGACCGCGGTAGGGGAAAAAAGGATATTTGACGCCTCTGATTGGCTCAGGTTAAAATCCGTCACGACTCCGAATCAAATGACGGAATCTCCAAATCAAATGGACGGATATCCGTCCCAAGACGGAACGCTTTAATGCCTGTATATGACACACACGACATACAGATATACCAGATTTGCAAATACAGTACTGTTTGTGATACAAAAAGTGTCCAGAAAAAGAGTGTATATACATTTGACGTAGAAACTGTACATTGGAGGAGGTTGGGTAGGTGGGGTGGGGTTGGGTGGGTGGGTGGGGGGCTGTACATTGGGGGGGAAGGGGGGGGTTGGGTAGGGGGGGGGGGGACACTGTACACTGTACATTGGAATACTGACAAAGCCATACTTGGTCATTTACTGTACATTTGTAGGGGCCAGTTTCGAATTGCAGTCTCCCGTAGGTGTTCTTTGAGAGTGTTTTTGAAAGTGGGTAGTGATTCACATTCCTTTACAGCTTTGGGTAGGGCATTCCACATTGATGTGGCATAATTGCGAAACATGTTTAGTCCCTTGTTTGAACCGAATCTGGGTTTAACATGATTTGTGGAGCTCCCTCTAGTGTTGTGATCGTGGTATTCACTGACCTTTGGGAAGTATTTTGACATGTACATGGGTACCTTGGTTGTGTAGTGTATCTTGTAGACCAGGCCCATTGCAAGTTGCTGTACTCTGTCGTCTACTCTAAGCCATCCTAGTGTAGCTGGTGTGATCTTGTCTGTGTTTGTGTTTTTTAGTCGATTCGACCCCTGTTAAGGGATCGCCCTGAGTGGGAGTTGAACCCCGGACGCCTGCGTTGCGGGCGGCATCACAGACCACTAAGCAAGAAGTGAATTCACTTCTTGCTTCCGGGTCTGGATGCCTCTGGGGAGTGAGTTTTACTTGCAGTACCGCTTACCATCCACAGCCACTTCACGACTTGTACCTTGTGACTGTGGATAGACTGCGGTACCTCCGTTACACTCACCCCCCTAAACTCACTCCACCCAGGGCATCCGGGTCACGGCACCACGTGTAGCCGGTGTGATCTTGTCTGCGTTTGTGTTTTTTAGTCGATTCGACCCCTGTTAAGGGATCGCCCTGAGTGGGAGTTGAACCCCGGACGCCCGCGTCGTGGGCGGCATCACAGACCACTAAGCAAGAAGTGAATTCACTTCTTGCTTCCGGGTCAGGATGCCTCTGGGGAGTGAGTTTTACTTGCAGTACCGCTTACCATCCATAGCCACTTCACGACTTGTACCTCGTGACTGTGGATAGACTGCGGTACCTCCGTTACACTAGCCAAGGTTGTCAAAGTGGGCAGGGGTGAGGTGGGTTCTAGGAGTCAGGTCAAGCAGTAGTCTGACTAGTTTGTTGAGATGTTTGTAATTTGTTTTTTAGTGCCTTTGAGGTGCTTTGGTACCATGAGGTGCAAGCATAGTCGTAGTACCCTTGAATGAGTGCTCCTGCCAGAGTCTTCAGGGTATTCTTGTTTACCAGAGAGGAGATCCGGTACAGGAATCGAGTTCGTTGGTTGACTTTTTTTATTACATTGGATGCCATTTTGTCACAGGAAAGATTAGCCTCTAGGATGGAACCCAGGTAGGTAATTTCATCTTTCCTTGTGACAATATTGTCACCCACTGTAACTGAGAAGCCGTCGGTCTTGCTGAGTTTGTTATTTGAACCGAAGAGAATGGACTCTGTTTTGCCCAGGTGTAATGATAGTTTGTTGTCGGCGAGCCATATGCAGATTTTGCCTAGTTCCGAGCTGAGGGCTTTTTCAACCTGTAACTTGTTCTTGTCTCTGTGGCTTTGCTCCATCTCTCTTTGCCCAACCCTGCTGAGATTGAGAGATGTCTTTTGATAGCATGGGTTTAAGGAGTAACTGCTCAGATAAGTTATGAGACATGATATGTTCTCTGTATCTCCCCTGTAGAGAGGCATACATTTTCCTGACAAAGGTCAGTCGCCTCTGCTTTTTCAGAATTGAGTGTTTAATGATTCCAAACCAAAGTTTCAAGTTCAAGTTTCTTTATTAGTTGTCAGAGGTGGGACCAAGTCATTGTTTTGAAAGTCTCAAGTCAGTCTCAAGTCTTAGTACTTCTTTTGTAAGAGCAGGACAGCTCCCAGCAAAGCCATCTGCAAGAGTGGAGGCAACCCTCCTGGACACTGCCCGGGACTGGAGAATGCAGGTTGACTTGGACCAGAAACTAATCTTTCCGCCTGAGATCATTACAACTAACCTCAGGCCGGACCTGGTCTTGTGGTCAACCTCCCAGAAGTATGTATTCATTGTGGAACTAACTGTACCATGGGAGGCTGCAGTTGGTGAAGCATATGAACATAAACGACTGAAGTACTCCGACATAGCAGCCGAGGCAGAACAACGCGGCTGGCGTGCCCAGGTGCTTCCGGTTGAGGTTGGATCTAGAGGATTTGTTGCCATGTCCACAACCAAGCTTCTTAAGGGGATGGGAGTGCGAGGACAGGCGTTCCAACAAGCTGTCAAAACACTGTCAGAGGCTGCCGAACGAAGCAGCAGATGGCTATGGATTAAGAGAAAGGACCCCAACTGGGCTGCAAAATGACCATCGAGGGGTAAAAGCAGAGGGGGGCACACCTGGGACGCCAGGTGTTGCCGTTGAGCCCTTCGGAGGTGTCGTGGGCCTGTCAATGAAACACCAATGAAGGAGGGTGCCCACCTGAAGACCCCAGTGAAGCTTTTACCACTACCCCATTCAAAAAAGTGCTGATTATCTAAGGGATTGTAATATCTAGTCCTATAAGCTCACCTGATAAGCTGGAGAAATCCAGTGACTGCTGTGAAAGTGCAGCTGACAACAAGGGAAAGACCATGTGACGGCTTGGAAAGACAGCTGACAGGAAGGAAAGACCCCAACGGGGCTGTCATGGACTAGCTATCTATGATGGCAGGCTCTGTCGCTTAATTAAGTGCACAAAAGCCACCCCTCATTGCTACGAAAAGTCTAAAGAGAAAAACACCCCTAGAGTCTGCAAGAGCGGGGGCGGAAGATGACTCATCGGTTGACCACCCGGTAACTGACCCTGGAATGAACATGACGACGAACCAGATAATCGGCACATCAACTGAAGGACAGGAGCACAGAGTATGTAGCTGTGGCTGGTCCAAGGTAACATCCATCAGAGGCCTACGAATACATCAAGGGCGGATGAAGTGCTTGAAGAAAGTGAGGCCGGGACCTCGCATTGACCATTATTTTCTGAGAGAATGGTCAAGTCAGGCGAGTGAAGCTCAGCGGCAGGATTTAACCCACAGTCCACCGAGCATCAGTACCCCAGTGGCTGAAAGTAATTCAAGCACATCAGAGAACTTGGAACCAAGTCACTTGCAACCTTCTTTGGAGAAGAACATGCAAGGCCAAAGACCTCATGTGAAGTGGCCAAAGTCCAGCAGCAAGAAAGAGTGGGCGACAATCGATGCAGACCTGATCAAAATCCTGGACGGAATCAAAGGAACAGTGGAAAAGAAACTGGATAAAATGGGCGATCTGATCTACTTCTATGGAGCAGAATGGTTCAGAACAAAAGAGACAGGAAAGAAGCACATAACACCAACAACCCCTCCCAAGTCCAGAAGGCAGCAAGAAATCCAGTGCCTTGTCAAAGAGAGAAGGGACTTGAGGAAGCAATGGAAGAGAGCCTCATTGGAGGAAAGAGTGGGCATCGACCTCCTGCAAACAGACCTGAAGGGACGTCTGGGAAGACTGCGGAGAGCGGAAAACCTCAGGACTCGACGCAAGAGGAAGGAAAGAGCGAGAACATCCTTCTACAAGGATCCCTTCAGATTTGTGAAAGCACTCTTCACAAAGGAAAAGAGTGGGTCACTTAAGGTGCCAAAGAGGGAGTTTGAGGACCATCTGAAAACAACTCACACAGACAGCAAAAGATATGAACAGAGGGAACTACCACCAGACATGCCACCAATTCCTCAACCAGAACACCAGCTGGATGACTGTCCTCCAAGGTGGAGGGAGGTTGAGGAAGCGGTGAGGAAGGCAAGGGCAGCTTCAGCTCCAGGACCAAATGGAGTTCCATACCGGCTGTATAAAAACTCCCCAAATATCTTACGCTATCTGTGGAGGCAAATGAAGGTGATGTGGACAAAGCAAACCATCCCAAAAGCGTGGCGACGAGCAGGGGGAGTAGTAATCCCCAAGGAGAAGGATGCCTCAAACATCGATCAATTCCGGCAAATCAACCTGCTGAATGTTGAAGGGAAGGTCTTCTTTAGCATTGTTGCTAAAAGGATGACAACATACCTGAAGCAAAACAACTTGATTGACACATCTGTGCAGAAGGCCGGCATTCCTGGTTTCTCAGGATGCTTGGAACATACAAGCATGATATGGCACCAAATCCAATCTGCCAAAAGGGAAGGAAGAGACCTGCATGTCTTATTCCTGGACCTAGCCAACGCTTTTGGATCCGTCCCCCATTCTCTCATCTGGACAGCCTTCAACTTCTTCCACATCTCAAATACCATCACAAACCTGGTGAGAAATTACTTCCAAGATCTGTAATTCTGTATCAAAACAACAGAATACACAACATCATGGCAATCTTTGGAAGTGGGAATAATGGCTGGATGTACCATCTCCCCACTAGCCTTCACCATGGCAATGGAAGTGGTCATTCGAGCTTCCAAGTGGGTTGTGGGAGGAGAACGTCTGCAATCTGGACAGCGTCTACCTCCTATTCGCGCCTACATGGATGACATGACCACCTTGACCTCAACCATAGCATGCACCAAACGTCTGCTGGGAAAGCTTCATGCCAACATTACATGGGCACGGATGAAGTTCAAACCCAGCAAATCCAGGAGCATATCCATCGTCAAAGGAAAACTCGTGGACCAGAGGTTCCACATCAAGGATACACCCATTCCTTTGGTGTCAGAACTGCCAGTCAAGAGCCTAGGGCGATGGTACAACGCGAGCCTCAAAGACTCAGACCAGAGTGATCAGCTGAGGGAAGAAACCATCAAAGGCCTTGTCAGCATAGACAAGACCTTGCTCCCTGGAAAGCTGAAACTCTGGTGCCTGCAGTTTGGATTGCTCCCCCGCCTGATGTCGCCTCTAACGGTCTACGAGATCCCCATGACCAAAGTCGAGGAGCTGGAGAGGACAGTCAGTTCATACATCAAGAAGTGGCTTGGCCTCCCGCGTTGCCTCAGCAACATCGGCTTGTATGGACACAGGGCCCTGGAATTGCCTGTCTCTAGCCTCATAGAGGAGTTTAAATGCACCAAAGTGAGGCTGAACATGACCCTGACCGAGTCTCAATATGAAGTGATCCGAGCGGCTGCTCCCAGACTGGCAACTGGGAGGAAATGGATCCCATCTGAGGCCGTACAGCAAGCAAAATCTGCTCTCAGGCATGGAGACATTGTAGGACAGGTGCAGCATGGAAGAGGTGGGTTTGGACTTGGGACAAGTCGACCCACATGGCACAAGGCAACATCAACCCAGAGGAGAAAGCTGGTGGTGGCTCAGGTTCGGCAACAAGAGGAGGCAGACAGATGAGCAAAGGCAGTCTCACAGTCCAAACAGGGCCAATGGACTAGCTGGGAAAACCTGGAGCATCGTAAGCTCACATGGAAGGATCTTTGGGAGATGGAAGGAAGCCAAATCAGCTTCATCATCAGAGCCACCTATGATGTTCTCCCCACGCCCAAGAACCTAAACCAGTGGTTTGGAGAAGATCCTTCTTGTGCGCTTTGCCAAACCCCCGCAACACTGAGGCACATCCTCACCGGCTGCAAAACCAGTTTGTCCCAAGGGCGCTACACCTGGAGACACAACCAGGTCCTAAGACAACTGGCAATCACCCTGGTAGGAAGGAGAACTACCAACAATGCCCTCCCTTCCCCAATGCCTAGACACTCAAACACCACTTCTTTTGTAAGAGCAGGACAGCTCCCAGCAAAGCCATCTGCAAGAGTGGAGGCAACCCTCCTGGACACTGCCCGGGACTGGAGAATGCAGGTTGACTTGGACCAGAAACTAATCTTTCCGCCTGAGATCATTACAACTAACCTCAGGCCGGACCTGGTCTTGTGGTCAACCTCCCAGAAGTCTGTATTCATTGTGGAACTAACTGTACCATGGGAGGCTGCAGTTGGTGAAACATATGAACGTAAACGACTGAAGTACTCCGACATAGCAGCCGAGGCAAAACAATGTGGCTGGCGTGCCCAGGTGCTTCTGGTTGAGGTTGGATCTAGAGGATTTGTTGCCATGTCCACAACCAAGCTTCTTAAGGGGATGGGAGTGCGAGGACAGGCGTTCCGACAAGCTGTCAAAACACTGTCAGAGGCTGCCGAACGAAGCAGCAGATGGCTATGGATTAAGAGAAAGGACCCCAACTGGGCTGCAAAATGACCATTGAGGGGTAAAAGCAGAGGGGGGCACACCTGGGACGCCAGGTGTTGCCGTTGAGCCTTTCGGAGGTGTTGTGGGCCTGTCAACGAAACACCAATGAAGGAGGGTGCCCACCTGAAGACCCCAGTGAAGCTTTTACCACTACCCCATTCAAAAAAGTGCAGATTATCTAAGGGATTGTAATATCTAGTCCTATAAACTCAACTCAAGTCCTGAGTCAAGTCCCAAGTCAAGACAGGCAAGTCCTGAGTCAAGTCCCAAGTCAAGACTGACAAGTCCCAATTCGAGTCCCAAGTCCTAACCTTTGAGTTTCGAGTCCTAAACAAGTCATAATACGTGCTTCACCAAAAAAAATCATTATCAACTTGTTGGCAAAACATAATCAAATTTCTATAAATGTAATAATATTCAGAATCAGGGTTAGTCTTACAACTTGATACATTTGGGCAAGAGCTGCTTGAGAAAACCAGTTCAGGAGTATATTGAGAAAAAAAAGAATAATGATCACCATATCCATTTTAAAGGTAGGATAACAATAACCAACATATTGTCTTCCCACTTGGACCAATCATTTATTTAACGTCTGGCTACCCTGTATATACAGTCTAATGAGTCTATGACACATGATCCATAATAGCAGACCTCGGTTCAACTAACTAGTCTACCTTAACCCTTTATCAATTTTGGGATATAAAAAAAGGCATCTCTGCATTTTGTACATTAGGTAGTTTATTAGGTATTAGAATTAGGTAGGGCCTAATTCGTGTATGTGTGAGTTCTCTCTCGCTCTCTCTCTCTCTCTCTCTCTCTCTCTCTCTCTCTCTCTCTCTCTCTCTCTCTTGGATCAAATAACAAACTCAGCAAGGCCAACAGCTTCTCTGTTACAGTGGGTGACAATATTGTCACAAGGAAAGATGAAATTACCTACCTGGGTTCCATCCTAGAGGCAAATCTTTCCTGTGACAAAATGGCAACCAATGTAATCAAAAAAGTCAACCAACGAACAAGATTCTTGTACCGGATCTCCTCACTGGTAAACAAGAATACCTTGAAGACTCTAACAGGAGCACTCATACAAGGGTACTTCGATTAATTATCGCACCTCATGGCACCAAAGCACCTCAAAGGCCCTAGAAACAAGACTACAAACATCACAAAACAAACTGGTCAGACTACTGCTTGACCTTACTCCTAAAACCCACCTTACCCCTGCCCATTTGACAACCTAGGTTGGCTTAGAGTAGACGACAGAGTACAGAAACTTGCAATGGGCCTGATCTACAAGATACACTACACCACTAAGATACCCATGTACAGTACATGTCGAAATACTTCCCAAAGGTCAGTGAATTCCAGGACCACAACACCAGAGGGAGTTCCACAAATCATGTTCAACCCAGATTCGGCTCAAACAAGAGACTAAAGTAAACACGTTTCGCAATTATGCCACAACAATGTGGAATGCCCTACCCACAGCCGTAAAATAATGTGAATCCCTACCCTCCTTCAAAACCGCTCTCAAAGAGCACCTACGGGTGGCTGCAATTAAAAACTGGCCCCTGTAAATGTCCACCCCCCCCCCCACCCAACCCCCTCCAATGTAAAGGTAAAATTAAGGAAATGCGCTCAGTTACATATAGAAAGCAGAAAATTAAGGTGTTTTTAAGGACCTCTTTAATTTCCCCTGACAAAGTCAAATTAAGGGGTATTAAAAAGTAATTAATTATCCCTTATTTTATCCAATCACAAAAACAGCACCTTAAATATACCTTAAATGTAAGATTAAGGGTGTTTCCTTTATTGACACGATTAAGGGGTTCCACACCCAGGGGGTGGAATTAAGGTGAAATTTAGGGGTCCAGTTAAAAAATTAAGGGGCCCTTATTTTTTATTAAGGGGTATTGCATGTTTTCAGGGGCAAAGGGGACATTTGAAGGACTTCAAGTTTTGTAGTGATATAGCTGTATGTCATGTATGTCATAAGTGTCATGATGATTTGAAAATGGGGGTCCCTGATGTAAACAAGACGAAAGTGTTTTTCTGGTCTGCATCCCCTTAACAATTGTGTGTATTGAGCTGTACTGTATTGTACCCATTCTGCAATCTGTTAATACAATTTTCAATCAATAAACTTTTTTAAGGAGCAGCAGTAGGCTACTGCTACTGCTGGCCATTCATCAAGCGAGACATTGCTGATTGTTTATTTATTTTATAAGACAAGACTATGACTACCAACTGCCTAGACAGGCGTGTATCAATCTTGGATGTAATGATAACGTTACCACACTGACTGTGTCGATGGCTCATTGATTTAACTACTGTAGATAGCAAGCCAAGTTACTTACCGTTATTTGTGCAGCTTCAAATGTCGAACGAAGTTGGAAGTTGTTGCGTCTCCATCTGTGATTTTCGACCCGCACGTTTTGGATATTGCAATTCGTTTTTTGTTGACCACCACGTCGTTTTTATAAGCAAACGAAGCAATCTTTGGTATAATTTTCCACTGGATCCGTCGTTCTTAACGTTCGTAACGTTACTTCTTCTCTCGCGCAAATTGATTGGATGCTGTCGGATTGTTTCATACAAAGTGGGCAGTAGATAGGATATTTGAGCCAAGACACAATTTACATTTAACTAAAACTTTCTTTTGTGTGCTCAACAAAATAGAAATAGTGAGAATGTGTAAAAACTCGACTACTGGGTGCCGCCATGACACTCTAGACTGGTGTAAACAAAACACGCCCACAACGTGCAGGTGACACAGGAGCCAGGACTGCGCAAATGAAGTGTCTAATCGCTGGAAATGAATTAATTCACGGCACATTTAATAACATAATTTTTAATCGTTGGGCATGGGGGAAGGTATTAAGTCTTCTCAAGTCAAAAGGCTCAAGTCCAAGTGAAGTCACGAGTCATTGGTGTTAAAGTCAAAGTCGAGTTGCAAGTCTTTTTTTATTTGGTCAAGTCAAGTCTAAAGTCATCAAATTCGTGAGTCCAAGTCATGTGACTCGAGTCCACACCTCTGTTAGTTGTCATACAGAAATACAGAATACTTTTGTATGAAATGCTTCTTTCTGTTTTGCTCCTGAGAGTGTGCTAGATAAAATAAAGATAGTATAAAATAAGTATAATATAAGTATAAAATAGAAAGTCAAGTACGTAAACAAGTGTAAACAACAAAAATATTCAATATACATATACAGTATATACAATGCAGAGTAGAGAAGGTAACTGAGTTACAACAATATACTTTACATTACTTAGCTTGTGGTGCCACCTTGTGGTGGTGAGGTGCAATGAGGTATGAGTTGATGTGCATCTCTTACCAATAAATATAAAGTGTGTTAAGTGTCTAAAGTGGGTACAGTGGGTGCTACAGTGAGTTGTTTATTTAAAGTGAGTGTGTACGTGTGGATGTGTATGCTGTGGGTGTATTTGATAGTTTGTTACATAGTGTTATTGTTCATTGAGCATCCTGATCATAGATATATATAGAACACTAGATAGCTTGCCCGCGCTGCCGGCCAATGGAGAGCGACGTCACTGAACCGCCGCCATCTTGCTCCAGTTAGCCTTGAGTGAGAGAGACGGATTTACAAACGGTTTGGTTTATTACAAGCATTATTAACGTGGCTATGATTCAAGCGGTTTGTAAAAAAAAAACATCTTTAATTTTTTTTTTATAAGTATGCAGTATCATAACTACATCTTTGATGTTTATAGCAAACCAACCCGTTTGTAAATCCGTCAATATTTCAGCGAATTATGAGTATTTTTGTCTGTGCAGCTCACTCACTCTCACTCAAGGCTAACTGGAGCAAGATGGCGGCGGTTCAGTGACGCTGGTGACTCCGCCTTAAGCTATCTAGTGTTCTATAGATATCTATGATCCTGATGGCCTAGGCCCAGGAGTTCAACATTTTGAATCCCTATCTGATTGGATCAGATTTGGATTTTGGGTAGTTCAAAACCAAAAAACAGGATTAGGATCACTTTGATATCCGATCAGATCAGGAAATCAAATCCAAGCTTTAATCTGGATCAAATCTTCAAAATGGGTAGTTCAAACAGACAACACAGGATTGGGATCAGTTTGATCCCAAAACACTGGATTATCTTGATCCCACCAGAGGGGTGGATTTCCAGTGGATTACCAGAGCAAAATGTACTATACAATTTATTTAAAAATATGTTTCAATATAAATAAGATGGCAAAGTTTGTTAACTGAAATAATACACAATTATAGCCTTCATGGCAAATCAATAAAAAAAATTATCTTTTGGTCACATTTGTGGTGGCCTATTTTGTTTTCAACCAAATGCTGATGACATAAATGTTTATGCTCATAAAAGTATCACAACAATGATTGTCAATCACAAATGTGATTTAGATTAAAGAAAGAATATCTTCAACAAAAAAAAGTCCATCATCTGTCATCACTCATCACCTTCAGCAAACTGAAACCTCACTTAGAATTTAGCCCCTCAAAGCACGCTTGGATGATCAGCTGCCTTTGAATGAATGTTTTTTTGTTGTTACCCTAGTTGGAGTATTTTTTTTATTACAATTCCATTGTGATTTTATGTCCTTTATGTATTTAACAATATAATTAGATATTATAGATGTCTCTGCAATGTGGTCCACTCCTTGTCTTCCTTTTTTTCATATCCACAAATAATGCTAGTGTTGTAGTCTAACTAAGAGGATACCATTGACGTACGTATGAAGTGATTTTGGTGACATTACACTGTATAAAACAGAAGATATTGAATGTTATTCCCAATAGAAATTCACCAAAACTATGCAAAAGGATATTTCCCCATAATAAGTGTTGTAGTATAACCAAGAGGGAGGCCCCTAGTGGTTGAATTGAATTTCATACTACAGTGTACAAGAGTGAAGTTATTGAATGTTTTTCCCAATAGAAAATCATAAAAATTATGAAAAAGCATTTTTTTCAAATCTAAGTGGTGTAGTATAACCAATAGGACCATTGATGTGTGAAGTGATTTTGGGGACACCACACTGTGTGACAGTGAAGTTATTGAATGTTTTTGTAGTGTCTCTTTTCGGTGTTGCACTTTTCAGACGGTCCCTGCGCACTCGCCTCGCAGCCGAGCCGACTGCACATAGAGATCAATATTAAATGTACAGCTCCGAGGACGGCTCGTTCAGGTGAAAATAAGGTTGTAGCTCGTTGTCTACCTTACTACGATAGGAAAGAGGTGTCCTTTGTGTTTTGAAAACATTTAGCTTATGAATTATTGATTGCGGAAATTCGAATCTGTGAATATCTTTCTAACTTTACCTAAGTCTAAATTCTGCCTTTCTCTTGCCAGCATTTGGAACGCGGAATTTCACCACCCGGGCATCGAGACGGAATATACACAGACACTAGCAGATGAACCAGGACAGGATAAAGAATCACACCCACCCCCCCTCCCACACACGGACCAAATAATAACAACACAGCCCCCCCCCCGTCGCAGGACACCCACCCTGATCAAAGGATCCCCCACCCCCTCCGGACATCACAGAGCCCCCCCCCCCTCCCCACAGATGAAGAATTCGACCTTGATCTCAAGGATATAGGCAACACAGCAAACAAAAACGGACTACATATTTTCCATCTAAATGTAAACAGCCTAAGACACAAACTGGCAGAAATAAGACAACATTTCATTAGCGGTAAGGTAAACATTCTATGTTTCTCTGAAACAAAACTGGATTCATCAATAACAGACCCGGAAATACAATTGGAGAACTATTCAATAGTCTGTAATGACAGGAACAGGCATGGAGGTGGTGTCTGTATGTACATTCATAAAGACACCAAATTCATTAACCGTACGGACCTAGATCATGAGGCTATTGAAACTGTATGGGTAGAAATTCTATTTGAAAGGGCTAAATCTGTTCTAGTCGGCACAATTTACAGACCGCCAGACCAAAATGGCTTTTATGATGTGTTGGATGTGTGCTTAGCTGGAGCTGAGGATGCAGAAAAGATTCTTATTGGGGATTGGAACACGGATATGCAACAAAAAGATGCACCGTCTTCAAATCCTTCAATAGGTTTTGTGATCTGCACGGCCTCAGCCAGCTAATCACCCAACCCACACGTGTATGTGAGTCAACTCAGACTACCATTGACCTCATCCTGACCTCTGACAAGTCCACAATCTCCAATAAAGGGGTTATAGCATGCGGGTTAAGTGATCATTATATGATATTCTGTACCCGCAAAAAGCTTCAAGCCTTTAACCTTGAACTGGAGAGCCTGGACTGGTCAGATGAGCTCAATGGTACACTGGTTGAAGAAACATGGCTTGGTTTCAAAACCAAATTTTCAACAATACTAAACAACATGGCCCCCCTAAGAACCACCAGGGTAAAAAATCGCGCTGAGCCGTGGATGCACACTGAAATACTGACCGCTATGAAAACCAGAGACAAAAAATGCTCTGAGTTTCGTAAAAGTCAGTCAAAGCTTACCAAAAGCACGAGCAGTGAACTCCAAGCCCACGTGACTGAACTCAAACTGGAAAGAAACAGACTAAAAAATTACATAAACTCCATGATCAAAACAGCAAAAAAAATTTCATCAATGACACAACTGAGGAAAACAAAAACAAACCATGTGAACTTTGGAAATTACTCAATAATCAACTAGGCTGCAGTAAAAAACGTAAAACCAGATTCTCAAACATAAACATAAAGACGGACAACACGCTCATCACAGACAAGCTGGATGTAGCCAATTACTTAAACATTTTCTTCACAAACATAGCCACAACACTGGTAAACAAACTACCCTCCCACTCAGGGCATTATGGGGTAGAACACATAGTAGCATACTAGTGTTGTCAAAAATATCGAAAAATCTATACATATCGATTCTGAATATTTAAAACGGTTTCAATACTCATTTCCCGAAATATCGATATTTAATTATTCATTGTTCATTTCAATACCTGTAATAGTACAGTAATCCACACACACATGTGCATTCAGTTAAGTCGGAATATGACTGTAATACAAACAGTTCAGTTTGTCAGGTACATGCAACACAGATTACAGTGTTAAAAGTGTTATATTTATCTTCTCTTATAGTACCAGAGAGAAGCTGAGGAGAATCAACTAGCAACATTTTTTTTTTTAACATTTAAGATTGAACCTTATTCCCTGTGGTATCAAAAATGGTATCGAATATCGATACTTTTCAAGGTATCGTATCGAAGTTCGAAATTCCAGTATTGTGACAACACTATAGCATACTACAAGATCCTAGGGGTCCACAAAGATGACTTCAAACTGGAAATGGTAACAACAGATGAGGTACTCAAAAAACTGAGCGCCCTCCAACCGAACAAGGCCACTGGCCATGACAACATCCCCTCCAAATTCCTCAGAGACTCAGCAGCCGCCATCACCCCAGTCATCACACACATAATAAACCTCTCCATAAAACAGGGACACGTCCCCAAGGATTTCAAAATTGCGAGAGTAACACCCCTGCACAAAAAGGGCAGTAAATTAGACCCAGGCAACTACCGCCCTGTTTCTATCCTTACCTCCATCTCGAAAGTCATGGAAAAAATTGTATACGAACAGGTCGAAGCGTACCTTGCGGAAAAAAATCTAATCTACGAATTCCAATCTGGCTTCAGAACATCCCACTCCACTGACACATGCCTTCTCTATTTAAACGACCACATCAAACAAGAGGTGGACGCGGGCAAATACTGCGGCATGGTCATGCTGGACCTACAAAAGGCCTTCGACACTGTCAATCACACCATTCTGATTGACAAGCTAAAAGCAATTGGTTTTGATAGTCTATCAGTGAGCTGGATGCAATCCTACCTGGAGGGGAGAGAACAGATGGTGGAGTTAAACGGTACCCTATCCCCCCCCCCTCACAGTGAGCTGTGGTGTTCCACAAGGAAGCATACTAGGACCGCTACTGTTCCTAATTTATGCAAATGACATGTTGTCAGCTTGTGACTGCAACTTGTTCCTGTTTGCGGACGACTCAGCCCTGCTGGTTTCTGACAAGAACAAGTTACAGGTTGAAAAAACCCTCAGCTCGGAACTAGTTCAAGTTCAAGTTTCTTTATTAGTTGTCATACAGAAGTACAGAATACTTTTATACAAAATGCTTCTTTCTGTTTCGCTCCAGAGACTGTGCTAGGCAAAAATAGATAATAAAATAAGTATAGCAAGTATAAAATAGAAGTCAAGTATGTAGAAAAAAGTTTTCAGTATATACATATATACAATACTCTATGTAGAGTAGAAGTAACTGAGTTACCATACAATATACTATACAGTGCAAAGCAGAAGTGGGATGAGGTACAATTTAGGTACAATATAATTTACAGTAAGGTGTAATGAGGTATGGGTTGTAGTGCAAATTCTTTACCGATAAATATAAAGTGTGCTTAGGTGTACTGGTTAAAGTGGGTGCTGCAGTGAGTTGTCTGTTTAAAGTGAGTGTGTGTGTGTGGATGTGTGTGCTGTGAGTGCATTTGATGGTTGTTACATAGTGTTATTGTTCGTTGAGCATCCTGATGACCTGGGGATAGAAGCTTCTTCTGAGTCTTTCTGTGCTTGCCATGAGACTCCTGTATCGCTTGCCTGACCGCAGCAGTTCAAAGAGGCAGTTGTTTGGGTGGCTCGAGTCTTTGATCATTCTCTTAGCCTTGCCCATGCACCGCTTGTTGTAAATGCCCTGGAGAGTGGGAAGCCCCCCTCCAATTGTGCGTTCGGCTGAGCGGGCCACTCTCTGTAGTCTGCTACAGAACTAGGCAAAATCTGCATATGGCTCGCTGATAACAAACTATCATTACACATGGGCAAAACAGAGTCCATTCTCTTCGGTTCAAATAACAAACTCAGCAAGACCGACGGCTTCTCAGTTACAGTGGGTGACAATATTGTCACAAGGAAAGAAGAAATTACCTACCTGGGTTCCATCCTAGAGGCAAATCTTTCCTGTGACAAAATGGCATCCAATGTAATAAAAAAAGTCAACCAACAAACTCGATTCTTGTACCGGATCTCCTCACTGGTAAACAAGAATACCCTGAAGACTCTGGCAGGAGCACTCATTCAAGGGTACTACGACTATGCTTGCACCTCATGGTACCAAAGCACCTCAAAGGCGCTAAAAACAAAATTACAAACATCTCAAAACAAACTGGTCAGACTACTGCTTGACCTTACTCCTAGAACCCACCTCACCCCTGCCCATTTTGACAACCTAGGATGGCTTAGATAGACGACGATTATGGATAGAGTACAGCAACTTGCAATGGGCCTGGTCTACAAGATACACTACACGACCAAGGCACCCATGTACATGTCAAAATACTTCCCAAAGGTCAGTGAATACCACGATCACAACACCAGAGGGAGCTCCACAAATCATGTTAAACCCAGATTCGGCTCAAACAAAGGACTAAACACGTTTCGCAATTATGCCACATCAATGTGGAACGCCCTACCCAAAGCTGTAAAGGAATGTGAATCACTACCCACTTTCAAAAACACTCTCAAAGAACACCTACGGGAGACTGCAATTCGAAACTGGCCCCTGTAAATGTCCTAACCCAACCCCCTCCAATGTACAGTAAATGACCAAGTATGGTTTTGTCAATATTCCAATGTACAGTTTTGCTTGTACAGTTGTACAGTGTCCCCCACCCACCCACCCACCCCTCCTACCCAACCCAAGACCAGACGTGGCCTCAGTGATTATACCTGCCGCTGCGCTGATGTATGAGATGTGTATTGGAATACTGTGTCTCCGTTGATGCAGGGGCGAGACATGGCAAATACACACAGCGGCCAGGTGGGGGAGAACGAGGGGGGGGAAATTGCCAATTGCGACCCCACTGTCACCTACCCGCAACCCCAATTGGGGTCGCGACCCGTAGTTTTAGAACCGCTGCTCTATTTCATTAGCACTATTGTATCAGAAACTTCAGACTGTCATATTTCAAAAGAGACCAGGCTCATGCATGTGCTATAAGTATAAAGTATAGTATTTTGATTTGCAAAAAAAGTATGCAGTCCTCAAAAACTAAAACTAAAATGACCACTTTTGGGGGCGATTGTTAAGAGGTTTTAACCAGGATATGATCTAGTATCCATAATACTGTGTGCATGTGAATGTAGTCAGGGGCGGAGCTTCCTATAGGTGACATAGGCGGTTGCCTAGAGCAGTGGTTCTCAACTGGTCTAGCCTCGGGACCCAAGTCATTTCCTTAGTCATTAAGTCGCGACCCAAAATTTTTAACCACTATGATTTATGTAAAAAAAAAAAATTGCAGTAATACGCAATCTTTCAAAACATGAAATAAACACAAAAAAGTGCAACAAAAGTGCAACTATTGCTAAAAACCCAATGAAATAAAAGATTAATAAATAATATATGCTTCTTAGCAGATTTCTTAGCTTAACATAACAGACCTAAATTTGGGGGAACTAATGGGATAACTGAGGTTGCAACAAAAGTGCAACTAGGGCTAAAACCCAATGAAATAAAATAATAATAAATAATATGCTATTCTTAGCAGATTTCTTAGCTTAACATGCAGGGAACTAATGGGATAACTGGGGATGATGTTTGCTCCTGACAAGAGTCTCAAAGTCTGGGGTGATGGTAGACAAAGCAACTCTGAGGTCATGCTCAATGTCCAATCTGTTCCTCCGCTTTGTCTTCAGCTGGACCAGAGCTGAGAAGCCACTTTCACAAAGATAGGTAGTGAGAAAAAAAAAGGAAAAAAAAAATTATGTTTTTTTTTTTTTTTCACACACTTCCGCGACCCACTCAAAATGGCCCCGCGACCCACTTTTGGGTCGCGACCCACCAGTTGAGAAACACTGGCCTAGAGCACCACCCAGAGAAGCTTGCCTAGGGCACCAAATGTACTAGGTCCGTCCCTGAATGTAGTCAGGGGACATGTGGCAAGTCAAAAGACAGAGGAGGATATGGACTTTACCTTCTTCTGCCGTTTCAAGGTCCTGGCCATCTTCTTCGGGACAAAGCTGTACATCCTCATCTTCCTCTTCTTCATCTTCCCAGCTAGAAAGAAAAAGGTGGAAGGAGGTAAGATAAAGATCAAAGGTGAGCAAAACAAATTTTAATTTTTTTTTAGCCTCTTTTTCTCCGCCTGATTTTCTGTGCTTTTCCTTCCATCCCAATTTAGTCGTTATGCCAATTCCCCCCTCCCCTACCTGGTCGTTGTGTGCATGTGCCCCCTACTGGTCAGTCTAGGGAGCCCTGAGGTCTACCACATGCTTCCTCCGACACATGCGGAGACAGCCAGCAGCTCTCATGTCACCTGACAGCGTGGGAGGTCACGCTGCCTTCACCACTTCCTGTCTTTTGCTGTGTAGGCGCCCAGACCTGACCTGTAGGTGTCCACAACGCCAGATCACCACCCATCAACTTCCCTCCCGCTAACTCAGCCAAACGAGTTAGTATGATGGCTGGCCCAAGTCGGAGGCAATGCTGACACCTGGATTCGAGACCGGAGTCTCTCACATTGGTGACGAGCGCAATCTCCGCTGCGCCACCCAACCGCCAGGTCAGCAACATTCTGAGGAAAGGTTTTAATAATATAATAGCATTATGTATGAATATGTTTTTTGGGGATAGGCTACTTTTTAAATGAACGATGATAGCATTTATATAGCAAGATACTCAAAGCACTTTACGATGTATGTTGGAAATTGCCTCCTTCACCAAATGCTTGTATGCAGGAGGGCAGTGTCAGTCCAAGGTAATGCCAACCGAGGTTGTGTGCGACACCCTCATGATCTTTTAAATGAATCGTGAAACTGCGTTTGGTTTGATGGAGAGATATTCAGAAGAAGGCAGCAGGGTTTCCCCCTAGAAATGTTGTGTAATAGAAATATTATCATGTCATTATAGATCTGTGTTAAAATACATATTCTATCTCTTACAGCCTTGACTAGTTAATATGATCAACTAGTATACAGCTTTAAATGTTACTTGTCCTTTCGGACAAGTTATGTTTTTGTAGGTTTTTATAGATTTTTGCTACCGGGCAGTCCGGTAGAGAGAGAGAGAGAGAGAGGATGAATGGGAGATAGACCGGGGAAGACATTCAGCAAAGATCGCCGGGTCCGGGAGTCGAACCCGGGTTGGCCGTGTTGCACCGTAGTGCTGTATGCTGTGCGCCACTCGGGCACCCCAGTATACAGCTTTAAGACACTAGGTAACAGTCTTGGCGGTGTTCTACAACAGCCAAGGTTGAGGAGATGACATTCTCTAGTTTTCTCCAGTTCAAGTGTGAAGCCACAACAAAGCCCTAGAGAGCCATCTTTTGTTTTTCATTCTCTCACTAGGGCATATTTTGTTTACCTTTTCTTGTCATATCTGGTATCTCATGTACGTCATTTCGATTATGTATTTAATCTAAGTTTCTGACCATGTCTGATTGTAAACTGAGCTCTGTGGAAACAGATTAACACTTTGGATGCCACGGACGGCATAACACGTGTTATCAGCCCGCCCCCTGAATGCCCACGACGACAAATATCGTTTTATTTTTTTATTAGCGATCTGAATTCATATATTCATATTTCATCAACCGAGTCTACCGTTGGGAAACCAGCCCCATCAGGAGCTCAGATTTGAAAAAAGCGCCCCCTATCGTCTCCCAGATGGTAATGCACCCGTTTGGAATGGACTCAATGAAAATGGATGAGAAAAAAATAATCCGGAATCCACATTTTACTTCTCACGCATGTACCCCGAGCCGATCGGATTCATTGTGGAGCATCAGAACAGCGTGGACTATGTGTTTACAGTATGTAGCATTGGACCAATAAAAGGATCGATTTTTGGAATGGCGATCAGGAATTGGAATAATCTTTTTGGATACCATCTGATCTCAGGTAAGGAATCTATTTTACCAGTCTTAGGATAATCAGACCTGTTTTCACGGAGATATAAGCTTTTCCCCTATATGTGATATGGCTGTTTGGCTGTGCGAGCGATCAGGAAATATATCAGATCAGATATCAGATCGCATATATAGCGTGCATACGTACACATATACTATCGATAATCTAGCGTTTATTTGAAAACGATTCATAAATAGGCCAAAAAATGTGAACGTTTTTTGTGTATTCTAGAATATTCAGTTTATTATGGAATCTTTTTATTTTCCTTGAAAACGAGGGCTTTTCAAGATGCTATAAAACGGAAATGAACCGATAAAATCAGCTTCGACAATGTTGACTGGAAAATGAGTCATTGATAAGCGACGGGCAGATTAGACACATAGCCATAATTTAAAACATAGATTAGGCGATATTAATGCTAACATTGAAGTGGATGATGGGCATTCAAGGGGGTAAAAAGGAAAACATGGCCGGCTCTGAAAGTGTTAATAAACCATGTTGTATATTTTTATATACAACTTGACTCTATCTGAATTCCTACAGCTTACTGTTTGGCTAATTTGAATATTCCACAACAGTTGTTAGGCTCAATGGTTGCTGACTACAACACAAGGGCCCAGCACCACATTTAAGACAGCTTGATGACAGCATCACAAAATAAACTAAATAAACTTTTGACGTTGCTATGGGTTGCTATATAAGCTGGGCGCCATCTTTGGGGGATTGCTGCTATTCTATTGCATAGAAAAATAGCTAAGACAAACAAAATGGACAAAAATGGAGAAAGTAAGGGAGAAATAGAAGGGTTGAGGTTTCCTACGATGGTTATGAGATCTTCTGTGGCAGCTTTTAACACAACAAGACGTCCAAACCATTTTATAACCCCAAGATACCCAAACCCACCTGTCAGTGTCAACATACTGCGCGCGGTAAACCGGACTGATCCTTTACATTATGGCAGCTTGCACCAGATATCAGACTGATCCTTTACATTATGGCAGCTTGCACCAGATATCAGACTGGTCCTTTACATTATGGCAGCTTGCACCAGATATCAGACTGATCCTTTACATTATGGCAGCTTGCACCAGATATCAGACTGATCCTTTACATTATGGCAGCTTGCACCAGATATCAGACTGGTCCTTTACATTATGGCAGCTTGCACCAGATATCAGACTGATCCTTTACATATGGCAGCTTGCACCAGATATCAGACTGATCCTTTACATATCCAATCCAATCCAATCCAACTTTATTAAGCGCTTTAACAGCCACAGGGGCACAAAGTGCTGTACAGAGGGAGCATATTAAAAACTATAAGCAGCACTAAAAATAGATTAAAAAAACCAAAACAGAGAAGAAAACATTAGGTAAATATAGGCAGCAATACAAATTTAAATAGATCAGAGTACTTAAAAAAAATATTTAAAAGCAAAGGACACAGTAACAAAACGATACAACAACAACACAGTAAGACAATACGATCATAAAATCAACAAGCTACATGGTGTCGAAAGCCAGAGAGAAGAGGTGGGTCTTAAGGAGGCCTTTGAAACGGGGCAGTGATGAGGCCTGCCTAATCTGCAGTGGCAGCTCATTCCACATTTTGGGGGCGACAACGGAGAAGGCACGGCCCCCCCTGAGCTTACGCCTAGTTGTAGGCACTACTAGGAGCAGCTGGTCAGCTGACCTGAGAGAGCGAGAAGGTGTATAGACCTGCAACAGCTCAGAGAGGTAGGGTGGGGCAAGGTCATGAAGAGCTTTAAAAGCAAATAAAAGAATTTTAAAATTAATGCACGGGGAGCCAGTGGAGTGAAGTTAAAATCGGTGAGATGTGGTCATATTTACGAGTGCCAGTTAAAAGACGTGCAGCGGCGTTCTGCACCATCTGAAGGCGAGCCACTGAGGATCCACTCACCCCTATATAAAGTGCATTGCAGTAATCCAGCCTAGTAGTCACAAATGCATGGATTACTGCTTCAAAATGCTGCGCCTGTAGGATGGGCTTAATTTTGGCCAGCTGCCTCAACTGGAAAAAACTCGTTTTAACCACAGCCTTGATCTGGCTGTCAAATTTAAGGTCTGGGTCGATTTTTACACCTAGGTTCTTTACTATTTGACATGTTGTGCCAGCGAACCCAGATCTAGCAGTGAGGTCACAGAGGGGCCACCAAAAACCAGATATAAAAGATAAAAAGATATCAGACTGATCCTTTACTGTACATATGGCAGCTTGCACCAAACATCAGCTTCCCAAGCCAGATGGGCGATTAATGCTCAAATCTGACAACGGATTTGAACTACATGATCAGGGCTGAGCCCCTGCCGCTGCAGCACCCCACTTCCATTTTCTTACCGGGGGCCTTGATCTCCTCCTGGGAGAGGCCTAGGCGAGCCGCCTCCTGTTGCTTCTGGAGGGCCCGCTCTGCCAGCAGCTTCAGCTTGGCCTCCCACAGAGCCATACCGTGCAGGGGCTGGTTGAGGTTCTTATGTTGGTAGAAGACCAGGGAGATGCGGTTGGGGTGGGCGCGGTCGGGCCTCTTGAGCGCCGTGGTGGCGTGCAGCTCTCGCCGGGCACACTCTATCAGGATGGAGCCGTGTGCGGGCGCCACCGCCACCCCGCCACCGGTCTTGGGTAGCTTGTGCTGGATGGCCCCCGTCTTCATCTTGAGGCGCTGGCCCTCTTCGCTGCCGAACTCGTCGGTGAGGGAGACCTTGTAGAGAGGCAGAACGTGGAGCTGCTCATCCTCGGGGATCTCCCCCACCCTCCGGTTGTCCTCCTTAGTCAGAGTAACCACCTGAGAGAGAGAGAGAGAGGGGGAGAGAGGGGGAGAGAGAGACAGAGAGAGAGAGGGGGAGAGAGAGAGAGAGAGGGAGAGAGAGGGAGAGAGGGAGAGGAGAGAGAGAGAGAGAGAGAGAGAGAGAGAGAGAGAGAGAGAGAGAGAGAGAGAGAGAGAGAGAGAGAGAGAGATGTTGCTATAGTAACAAGATAGTCATACGACGGAGGGAGTTCGACATCGCGAGAGAGACTTGAAGACATTAAGCTGTGGGTTCTTCCGGGTTCGAGGCAGACAAGCGTTGACAGCGAGACAGCAGAGTTAGCTCCAGCCTCCTTCGAGGCTGTAGGGTGGGGGAGGGGAGCCACAAGGACATAGCTAGAGGCTAACGGAACAGGCGTCGGCTAATGGATAGGCCGCAGGACCAGCCACGAGGAGAGCTAGCTTCGGCTAATTGGACAGATAGCATCGGCTAACAGGACAGGCTTCGGCTAGGGAGCTAGGCCGCAACCATCAAGAGAGATGGAATTATTAATTTAGTTTCTTCACCTTTCAAAGACTTTCAATTTGTTCCATCTTGTACGAGTCTATGTTTATGAAATAAATGTAAACACCTGAATATTTCTGACAATGATTCAATGTGTCTAACGCTAATTCTTTGCATTCCCTGTGTCCGCGAGGACGTTGTGTTACCGGCTGACCGCTCTTGATCCTCCCTACCCTAACCTTGACACTTAACTTGCTACCTCTATTGACGGGTCCCTATCCTAACATTGACACTTCATAGTGGGACAGGATACAGGTGCCGCCAGAGGGAGCTGGTGGTTACATTGGGCAGGGAGACACAGGTGAAGAAGGATGGGCTCAGAGCGCGGTGCCGAGGGAGGGGCTTCCTCTTCATCGTTTTCCACAGAGAGAGAAGGACGCACGGAGCTGGAGCTACGGAGATTCACCACGGGAGAGATAAACCCTGTTACGAAGCGGGTTATTAAAGAGATATCGTGGATGAATGAGCCTTGTGGATGAATGAGCCTTGTGTGTGAACGAGTACGCGATAGTTTAGCGTTTGGTTAATGCGGAAGAGACATTGTGAATGAACCAGCAGACGAGCAACTGCCGAAGACCAGGTGGTAGATATTGTCCACCTTGCGTTAGCTGTGTATAGGCGTTATGACAGGGGGTTCACCACGACCCACAGCTTAGCTTCAGTTAGGCTAGCACCACAGTTTAGCCCGCGTGTCGGCCCACCCCTTCAGCCCAGCAGCGGATGTCACTACACTGCACGCTCCTCCAGCCCCTCCGAGCCGTTACCCCAGCAGTCACCTGCCCAGTGTCTACCCAGCCCCGCTGCCTGTTATCGCGGGATCTCCCGACGGCCATCTTACCACACGGACGGTTGGTGGTGAGAGCAGGCCCACCATTTGGATAAGTACAGTGGCGCTCCGAGTGCTGAAACTTTATCGGTAGACATTTTCTCTGTGTGGCGCGGGCTCTCTAAGGGCGAAGATAAACGGTGCTTTGAACTGACGCTGGCAGCAGTGTCTAGGGGTGCCCCGACCATTTATAATTTTGGGGAAAAGCCGGCTATAGATAGGATCTTTTATTTGATAACGTGGGCCCACTGTCAATCTGGTTTGAGTGTAATAATAATGTGTGTTTTCTTATTAAAAAAATCCCATTGAACTCCTTTACTCCTTTCCCTCTTCCCCCACCTACGGAGAAGCGGAGCAGTAGATAACCCTTAAAGGGAAGAGGTTATTACAGTGTCTAGCCCAGTGTGGGGATAACTTGAGTCTGTAGTACAGAGCGAGAGCACTAGGTGCCCAGTGTGGAAATAGCCTTTATAGGTGTGTGGTCATTTGTAACGTGAAATAGACTTCAGTAAAGGAGACGTAAATGGGAGCACTGTGTGTGTGTCTTTAATGTGCATTCTGTCTAACCCTTTTCTTTCCGGGTAATGCTCATTATAGTTTAACCCTTTTCCCACCCCCTGCCTATAGTCATTGTGAAAGGTCTCCACTCATCATTGAGGAAGGGTACTGCTTTGGGGAGGGAATATATCATCCATCTTTACTGCCATCGGGTGTGGGAGGGCCCAGGAAGTATTGGGGGAAGTGTGGGTGTGTGGGGAGCTACTGCTGATCGCCCTGGAGGGCAAGAAGGACCAGTGTTAATTCTTCTGATTACGGATGTATCAACGGGGTGATACAGTGTGTGACAGCCAGTAAGATAACCATCAACAAATTACTACAAACACAACGCAGAGGGACGTCACGGAAACAGCAGGTGACGAGTTGATTTGAGGCTGAAGACCGCCGCTTTCTAACAACCACTGATCTAGAAGGCTACATACGAGAAAGAGTCATAGAAAGGCAGAGACAAGAGAGACGGTCATCTTACCACAGTGCAGCCGTTGTAGAGGTTATGCTGGTCCTTATGAGCATGTGCGCAGAAGTCCATGCAGGCGGTGATACCAGAGAATGGCCTGCCTTCCTTCAGCCCCAGTCTGCAGTCTGGAGCGGTCGACTCATTCTTACACTGAGAGAGAGGAGAGACACAGCATCACTCAGAAAACTACATTGCTGTGATGAATTGTGCATTTGGTCAGCACAGTGGTGCGGTGGTTGGCACTGTTTCCTCACAGCAAGAAGGTCATAGGTTTGATTGATTGATTGACAGATTGCAGAATGGGTACAATACAGTACAGCTCAATACTAACAACTGCTAAGAGGATGAAGACCAGAAAAATACTTTAGTCTTCGAGGTTCGAACCCGAGCCTTTGCATGTTCTCCCTGTGTTAATGTGGGTTGTCTTGCACTCCAAAAGACATGCATCTTCACCAAGGTACTGGCATTAAAACTGGAGTTAGTCCCCTGGGCATCAAATGCAGAGGAATGATTTTCCCACTGGGATTAGTAGGGTTAGGGCTATTTCTTATCCAACTTGGCTTAAACTCAGCGGATAGGCCCTGTACTACTGGTTATTTTCTAATCTAATCAAATACCAAGGGCACATATCAAGGTTTACAACTCTGATTAGCACTACACTCAGTAGTACTAACTTGTATATTTAGTACCCAGTTTAACCACCTGTACATTGTATATTGCTGTTGCACTTTACTGCTACACTTGCACTCTGGTTGGATGCCAAACTTCTTTTCGTTGCACTGTACTTGTGCTGTATAATGACAATACATTTTAATCTAATCTAATCTCATTTTAACCCAGTAAAGTCTAAAATAGCGACTATAGGTGGGGCCACAACCTTAAGTCTGCTCTTCCAACACAATGCTATAATGAGTCTCCTTGGTCTACTTAGTGTTCTACTAAATATTAATGAGTGGAGGATGGGTTTACAGGTCAGTGTGTGCTACTGCACGGGTGTGGCACCTCCCTCGGGGCCCTAGAGTTCTCAGTGCTGTTTCAATCCAAGTAGAGCGTTATTCACACTGATACACAGCATGTCTCAATGTTCATGTTCTGGAACAGTGCAACGTAAACCCACTCCCTGTAATCTAAGAAGGCAAGGAGGACAGGGTCAGAATTATTGCTGCTCTTCCTAACCCTGCTATAGACATGTGTGTGTGTGTGTGTGTGTGTGTGTGTGTGTGTGTGTGTGTGTGTGTGTGTGTGTGTGTGTGTGTGTGTGTGTGTGTGTGTGTGAATGAGAGAGTGTGAGTGCACCCCCATCATTTCTGAAAGGGTGTCTTAACACTTTGAGTGCCAGCCACGAGAAATCTCATTATTTCATGCCATGCGTTGAGTGCCAATGACGAGAAATCTCGTTATTTAATGGTTATTGCTTTTATTAGCGATATCCATTCATTTTTCATCAATCTAGCCTCACGTTACCATTGGGACTGTCTATGAGCTCGAACAGGGAAAATACCGCCCCCTATCGTCTCCCGGATGGTAATGCACCCATTGGATTGGACTCAAATGAAAATGTATGAGAAAAAAATAATCCGGATTCTACATTTGACTTCTCAGGCATATAACCCGAGCCGATCAGATTCATTGTGGACCCTCAGAACAGCGTGGAATATGTGTTTCGAGTACCTAACGTTGGATCAATAAACGTGGTCGATATTTGGAATGGCGATCAGGAATTGGAATAATCTTTTTGCAGAACATCTGATGTGAGGTAAGGAATCTATGTTACCAGTCTTGGGGTAATCAGATGTATTTTTCACATATATCTCAACGTGTCTGTGTGTGTGTGTGTGCGTGTATGACGTTAGCGCTGACCAGGAAATAGATAATCGATTTTTCAGCCCACTTCTCTAGTGTGCATAAGTACACATATACTATCGATAATCTAGCGTTTATTTGAAAACGATTCATAAATAGGCCGAAAAATTACAACATGTTTTGTGTATTCCACTAAAGAGCTATTATCACGGAATCTTTTTTTTTCTGGACATTTTCAAAAACTTCAGTTTTTCAAAACGGTATAATAATAATATATATAGCCATAATATAGAATATAGAAATAGCTCCGCGAAAATCATGAAATATCAGAAAATCAGCCCAAAAAGGCTGGCATTCAAGCGATAAATAGTGCGCCCCCTGCTGGCACTCAATGTGTTAACATGCGTGCGTGGCACAACCACATGTGTGAGTGCCTTGGGACTGGCATCTGCTTGTGTTACAGACCTGGTTACTGTGGGCTTGTGGGGTCAGCTGCTTGTACAAGGGAGCCACCTCGGTTGCCAGTAGCTGTAAGTTATCCCTGAGTTTATCCTCCTGACAAACACGGCATGAGTCACAGGTCAGAAACAAACACCAATACATTTTAGTTATTCCAGTTTAAAAATACAAAGCAGACAAAATAATATACTGATTTTGAAAGTTCACACAAAAAAACACAATAAGCCAATGACAAAATTCTGTAAGGATCTGTACAATTTATCAGCAACTTTTCAGTACCTGTTCGGGGCACTCTCCTTGCAGTCGAAACTTGCGGGGTATTTTGCTGCGGGCGTACTTGCAGCCATTGTAGTACATGCTCCAGGAGCAGCCGAAAGTGAAGGACGCGCCACAGCTGTCGGGGTCCTTGCCTTGGCAAGCACACGTACGCCTGCAGGGGGAGACAGAGAGCGATCACAGTCAGCAACTCTGTCCAGATTCGAGTCATTCAGAAAGATGCAGAATTACAGACTATACAGAGAACTAATAGTACAGCTTTGGATTCTGTTATGGAGAATATTATATGTTTCATCCTATTACATCATTTATACAACTTACTGGGCCTATTAGCACTCTAGTGTACAGACAGCATGTTATGGCTCTGTTAAATACATATTCTCTGTACAGCCTTGACTAGTTTATATATTTAACTATACAGTTTCTCAGACACTGGGGCGACAGTCTGACAGTGTTCTCAAGACAACGACCCAGGGCGCAGGACGCATGAATATTAAAGGCAACCAACTTGTGTTCGGCTTTTCTCTGATTGGTCGCGACCCCTCGCCCCCACGCGCAGGCAAGCGGCAGTCGTCCCACGTCCCAAATGAAATCCAAGGAGCAAGCGAGCGGCAGCGCGGGCAACCAACTTGTGTACCAACCAACTTGTGTTCAGCTGCTGTTCCAACCAACTTGTGTTCAGCTGCGGTAGCAGTGGAGCGCTATGAAATGCGCTGAACTAGAAAGCGTAACGTTATTATGTTTCGCGTTTTTAACAACCAACTACCAGATTCACTCGTACCAGATTCACTCGTGTATAAACAAAGCCCATACAGTTATGAAATGCGCTGAACTACAAAGCGTAACGTTATTATGTTTCGCGTTTTTAACAACCAACTACCAGATTCACTCGTCACTGTACATCACCTCTGAAGTATAAACAAAGCCCATACAGTTATGAAATGCGCTGAACTAGAAAGCGTAACGTTATTATGTTTCGCGTTTTTAACAACCAACTACCAGATTCACTCGTCACTGTACATCACTTCAGCTCCAGCAGCAGCAGCAGCAGCACCGTTGTAGGAAGCCCTTCAATGACAGCGCTCTCATATTTTGCGAATGCATAAACTGTACATCACTTCAGCTCCAGCAGCAGCACCGTTGTAGGAAGCCCTTCAATGACAGCGCTCTCATATTTTGCGAATGCATAAACTGTACATCACTTCAGCTCCAGCAGCAGCACCGTTGTAGGAAGCCCTTCAATGACAGCGCTCTCATATTTTGCGAATGCATAAACTGTACATATTCACGCGCCCAGCGTAGTTTTGTCTTAGATATGACATGTTCCAGGACAGTTTGTCTTAGATATGACATATTTCCAGTACAATCTTGTGTCAGATACGACAAACCCCTAATGTCATTTTTGTTTTCCATTTTTGGCATATCTGTTACTAATATTTTCTGTGGCCACAGAAAATAAACGACTTTCTGAATTTCTACAGTTCACTGTCTTGGCTCATTTAAATGTGAACTGAAATTACAATAATCCCCAGTGATAATGACTGAAATAGTCCTGAGGCCACTGTTGCCAACAGTTACAAGTTGAAATCTGAAGGACTTTACGTGTTTTGTACTTTGTACTACTTGTAGATGTTAGGAGTTGTTTTTATATTATGTCGTGTGCCTGTTACAGCCACAGCCAGGGCTTTTCTCTCCCCTGTCTGTCAGCAGGTTCCCAGGCCCATACATGGTGCCCTTTCTGTTCCCGTCTCACCATCAACCTACTCACCTGTGCCAGACTACACACCTGTCGGCTATCATCCAATCACCGAACCTGGATAAGAGGCCTGCACTCCTGCCAGCGTGAATATTTTCGGCAACCAACTTGTGTTTAGCGTTTCTCTGATTGGCCACTACGCCCATGTGACCGCGGCAGCACGAGAGAGCTGCAGCGCGGAAATAGGCTGTCTATTGCCTCGCGCTGCAGCGCGGAAATAGGCTGTCTATTGCCATTCTCTAAGACAAACTCTAACCTTAACCAGCTCCTTAACAGCGCCTAAACTTAACCCTTCTAACCTTAACCAACTCCGAAACAATGCCTAACCTTAACCTTAACCATAACCAACTCCGAAAGAATATTGCCATTCTCTAAGACAAACTCTAACCTTAACCAGCTCCTTAACAGCGCCTAAACTTAACCCTTCTAACCTTAACCAACTCCGAAACAATGCCTAACCTTAACCTTAACCAACTCCGAAACAATGCTTAAAGTTAACATGCCTAAACTTAACCGGCGAAAGAATGCATGTTAAAAAAAAAAAAAAAAAAAAAATGAAGGGAATCGAACTTGTCACCAACGGACCGCAGGATCCACAGCAAGGCAGCGCTGCCAGTTGAGCTAGTTGTCGATGGTAAAAAAGGGGGGATTACTGCTACATAATGCTGCCGCGTCGCCGCGGGGGCGTGGCTGGACGCAAGTTGGGCGTGGCTAGACACAAGTTGGTTGCCTTTAATATTTAGGCCTCCTGCCACTCCTCGTCCGAGTGTTGTTTACACCTCCCGTGGTATAGGACTCTCTTCAAGACCTTAACGTTCCTGAATTATGTTTTTGTGTGCTCATTGACTTTGCTCTATACTAACCCTTGTTCTCCGATGTCCAGGACCTCACCTCTCCGGCCTACACCTGGACCACGGATCCTCACGGGAGCATGTCTATGTTCCCCGGGTCCTATGTTCCCCGGGTTCTATGTTCCCCGGGTTCTATGTTCCCCGCTTTGATTGATTGATTGATTGAAAATTTTAGACCACCAGCCCTGATTCCAAACTCTAACCTTAACCAGTTCAAAAGAGGGCCTAAGCTTAACCGTTCGAAACAAGGCGGACATTAAGAATTAATAAAATAATACAAATTAATAAAGTTTTCAATCTATTAATCAATCAAAGCGGGGAACATAGAACCCGGGGAACATAGGACCCGGGGAACATAGGGATGATCCCATCCTCACCAGCCTGCACCCTCATGGACCTCCCCTACACACACCAACGGCCTGTCGCTCTTCCACACCTTGTTCCCTGTCTCTAGCTCCTCTCATGACCCTTGGACCCTTCTCCCCCCATACTTCAATTAAACATTCTAGACTCTGGTAATCCAGAGGTTCCCGGTTCGTTTCCCGCTCCTCCCGGTCACCGTGTCAAAGTGTCCTTGAGCAAGACACTTAACGCCGAATTGCTCCCAATGTGCAGGTTGGCTCCTTGCATGGTTGCCTCCGCCATCGGTGTGTGAATGTGTGAGTGAATGGGTAAAATGTGAGGAACAAATTGTAAAGCACTTTGGATAAAAGCGCTATATAAATTCAGCCATTTGCCATCCAGCTACTAAAGATCACACTACCAAACCCCAGTATAGCTTTGATCTAGCTACTAAAGATCACACTACCAGACCCCAGTATAGCTTTGATCCAGCTACTAAAGATCACACTACCAGACCCCAGTATAGCTTTGATCCAGCTACTAAAGATCACACTACCAGACCCCAGTATAGCTTTGATCTAGCTACTAAAGAGCACACTACCAGACCCCAGTATAGCTTTGATCTAGCTACTAAAGATCACACTACCAGACCCCAGTATAGCTTTGATCCAGCTACTAAAGATCACACTACCAGACCCCAGTATAGCTTTGATCCAGCTACTAAAGATCACACTACCAAACCCCAGTATAGCTTTGATCTAGCTACTAAAGATCACACTACCAGACCCCAGTATAGCTTTGATCCAGCTACTAAAGATCACACTACCAGACCCCAGTATAGCTTTGATCTAGCTACTAAAGAGCACACTACCAGACCCCAGTATAGCTTTGATCTAGCTACTAAAGATCACACTACCAGACCCCAGGCTATCAAGCTCCACTAGTCACTCACTCGTCGTTAAGCCCACACCGTCGGATGGTGGGGTTACCAAACTTCGTGAGGGTGTCGGAGACCTCTTGGTACAGGTTATCAGCCATTGCTCGCGGCACACCCTCCCAGGCCATAATAAGGATGATGATGACGGCGTTGGGACAGTGGTGACCCGCCCGGTGGCGCACCAGACATAGTAGCTTCTCTGTTTCATTTGCACGACGGATCACCTGAGAGATAGAGTGATGAACAGGGAGAGAGAGTCAAAATCAGAAACACTTACAGGTAAACAATACTGCAAACACATCTCATTTAATAGAGCCCTGGAGTGTCAATATTAAGGTCAGATTATACCTCCCGCTGTGTCCACAGTAGAGCCTGACACAGGAGTGGATTTTCACTCCCAACCCATCCTGATCATGGGATTGATAGTGAAATTGACTCCAGTCCCGTGGGTATCCCGTGACCCGCGGGATTCCCAATCAAATGTCAGGCTCTAATCCCCATTGCGCATGGCATTGAGGGTCGGTGTGGAGATCGCATTGCTCCACTGAGGCTCTGCAAGGAGTCTGCACTAGCTGTTTGCAATTCACCAAATACAATCTGACAGACACATCGCACAGTGACAACAGGATCTCACTTGACAGCATGTCAACAACAGACAATAGACTATATATATATATACAGAACGCTATCCATACATTTACTGCTATGTGTACACAGAACATCAGTTATTAGCTGTGTCATTACAGTAAGTAATGCCCAACTCTGCTCAAGATCACACACACGCACGCAAGCACGCATGATAAAGCATGTCATGACCGAAGGAAAACGCCCACGTGCCACTCACACCGCCATGCACGGCGATGGGAATGCCACCCCGGCTATAGATTGTATAGTGTTAGTGGGTCCCTAGGGATTAGGTTAAGATTGTATAGTGTTAGTGGGTCCCTAGGGATTAGGTTAAGATTTTATTTTATTTTATTAAGGATCCCCATTAGCTGGTGCCATAGCAACCAGCTAGTCTTCCTGCAGTCCACACAAAAAAACATACAAAAACAATTATTGTTGCAAAACCAAATTATTAAATGTCAGTACTCAACACACAATGCATAATGAAGCTAACAAATAAGATAGCTAAAATTACATGTGAGCAAATAAACTGAAAACAAAAGGGACGGGCAATAAAAGAAGCACATTTCCTGGAAATACCAATTGTATAGTGTTAGTGGGTCCCTAGGGATTAGGTTACAATTGAATAGTGTTGGTTCATCTCTAGGGATTAGGTTAAAATTGAATCGTGTTGGATTAGGTTCAAATGTAATAGTGTTGGTGCTTCTGTAGGGATTAGTTTAAGATTGTATAGTGTTAGTGGGTCCCTGGGGATTAGGTTAAGATTGTATAGTGTTAGTGGGTCCCTAGAGATTGGGTTAAAATTGTATAGTGTTAGTGGGTCCCTTGTAACGGTTCAGCGTTCCCTGGCCAGACTCCGCCTGCTGCTCCACCCTCCCCTCCTGTCCATCCAAGGACTCATGAACAGCCCCCTCCCTCTCACAGACTGCTACCTCCCCCTGCTGGACATTCATCTTCACTACCCCTTATCTTCCTCATGCATACCCTCCTGGTGCACTGGTGGCTCTTTAATGTTTACATGTCTCTCTGTGCCCTTCCCCTGTTACTTTGTATCTTGCGCTTCTTGTTCCCCTGTTAAATGTTATGTTCCTAGTTTGTTAGTTCCTTGTGCTGTTGTATGGTTGTTGTGAGTGTTATGTTTCTCTGTTTAGTGTTTCAGTATTTTCTTGTGTGTGTTTCCTTCTGGTTGTTCTCCCTCCCCATGTGTGTCTCGTTTGCTGATTGCCCTGCTGTGTCTCATGTTGTTAATTAGTCTGTCTATATATGCTGTGTGTTTCCTGTACTCCTTGTCGGTTCATTGTTTCGTGTCCACGCCTGTTTGATGTTGCTTATGCTCTCTGTCTTACCCTGTGTCCCGTGATCCTGTTGGCCTCGTATAGTAAGTGTTCCCAGTGTTAGTGTTTGTTTTGTTACTTTCTTGTTTTCGTGTTTACAGTTAGTTTTTGATTAGTGTTTATTTTGTAGTTAGTTTTTGCACCCTTTTCCTGCCAGCCTTGCTGAGTTTATGTTCTTGTCTTTTTGGAGAATCCTTTGTTTGTTGCTACTGCCTTTTGAAGTAAAGCTTTATTTTTTACTACACTTCACCCCTGGCTCCACGTCTCGTCTGTCTATTGCCTTTTCTCCTCGTCCTGTTCTGCGCTTGGGTCCTCCACCAACACTATCCCTAACATCCCTGGGGATTAGGTTAAGATTGTATAGTGTTGCTTGTACTCATACTCACCCACTTAGCGATGGGACATCCCTGAGAGCTCTTTCCTTCCCTGCCTGTATACACCACCTTCTCAACGCGGACAGCATCCCCCTCTTCTCCATACCTACACAAAGGGAGAATGTGTACCATACAGTGAATAGATAATAATAATAACTTTATTTGTATAGCACTTTTCATACAGAGGTTGCAGTTCAAAGTGCTTCACAACAGTAAAAAATACAGGCATAAGCGAGCATAAAAAGATAGACGGGTAGAATCACAGTGTTTCACATTAGGATCTAGCATCCCAATAGGCTCTCCGCTTACAGTTTTCAGTAACACAAATAGTAAAAATAGTTTAAAATGATTCAGTTTAAAAATAGTCAAAAAATTATAAAATAGAACGGACATAAAAAATACAGGCATGAGCGAGCATAGCAAGATATGGCAAATCACAGTGTTTCACATTAGGATCTAGCATCTTAATAGGCTCTCTATTCAGTAATACTCCTGTAGTTCATGAACAAATAATCACAGTGTTTCACATTTGGATCTAGCAAATAATACGAATAAAATGATTCAGTTTAAAAATAGTCATAAATAATCCTGTATGCATCGTTGTTTAGTGTGTATGTGTGTTTATTGTGTTGTGTGTGTGTGTGTGTGGTTGTACTTCAGCTACTACTACTCTACAACTACCACTCCAGGATACAGTTAACCTAGATCTACTCTACTCTACAACTACCACTCCAGGACACAGTTAACCTAGATCTACTACTACTACAGCTACTACTACTCTACAACTACCAGGACACAGTTAACCTAGATCTACAACTACAACGCTACAACTACTACTACTCTACTCCAGGACACAGTTAACCTAGATCTACTCTACAACTACCACTCCAGGACACAGTTAACCTAGATCTACTACTACTCTACCCCAGGACACAGTTAACCTAGATCTACCAGGACACAGTTAACCTAGATCTACAACTACAACGCTACTACAACTCGGTGTGTGTGTGTCTGTGTGTGACTGTGTGTGTGTGTGTACAGCTACTACTACTCTACTACTACTCTACCCCAGGACACAGTTAACCTAGATCTACCAGGACACAGTTAACCTAGATCTACAACTACAACGCTACTACAACTCTGTGTGTGTGTGTCTGTGTGTGACTGTGTGTGTGTGTGTGTGTGTGTGTGTGTGTGTGTGTATGTCGGTGTGTGTGTCTGTGTGTGTGTGTGTGTGTATGTGTGTATGTCGGTGTGTGTGTGTGTTTGTGTGTGATTGTGTGTGTGTGTGTGTGTGACTGTGTGTGTGTGACTGTGTGTGTGTGCGTCACAACCCGCAGTGTTTCACATTTGGATCTAGCAATAAATAAGAATAGTTTAAAATGATTCAGTTTAAAAATAGTCATCAGTAAGAAGTAAAAAGTGCAATAACCGACACATGAATTTGATAGGCAGTGTAAAAGAGTAGGCAGGGTAAGAATAAATACAAGTTGTGTCAGGATATCCCTGATGTTTCCTCTTGCCACTAGGTGGTAGCAGATAACTATCAGTGAAATGCCTGAGCAAAGAGATAGGTTTTAAGCTGTCTTTTAAAGATGTCTAGCGAGTTGGCTTCCCTGATGTTTTGGGGTAGTTTGTTCCATAGTTTTGGGGCATAGTTGATAAAGGCTGCATTACCGATCCTCTTTTGACTGCTTCTGGGAGCCTCTAGTAGTCCAGCAGCTGATGATCGCAGTGTTCTTGCTGGTGTGTAATTTATTAGAGTGTTGGCGATGTAGCTAGGTCCCTGTCCATTTAGAGCTTTGTATGTAAGGAGAAGGACCTTAAAGTCAATTCTAAATGTTACGGGAAGCCAGTGTAAAGCGGCTAGGACTGGACTAATGTGCTCTCTCCTTTTGGTTCTAGTTAGCAGTCGGGCTGCAGAGTTTTGGATTAGCTGAAGCCTCTCTGTGGTTTTCTTAGGGAGACCTGTGAAAAGTGCATTACAGTAGTCTAACCGGCTAGATATGAATGCATGAATTAGCTTCTCAGCATCGTTCTGATTAATAAATGGTCGTACTTTTGCTATATTTCTGAGATGGAAGAACGATGTTTTCGTCACTTTGCTAATATGAGAATTGAAGTTCAGTTCTGAATCTATGATAACCCCAAGACTAGTGACCTCAGATTTGATCCAAGGGGTTAGTCCCCCCAGGTTCTTTATTAATGTTTCTTTTTTAGTTTTGGAGCCGATAATTAGAATTTCAGTTTTGTTCTCGTTTAGTTTCAGGAAGTTCTTACTCATCCATTTATTTATTGACAGTAAGCAGTCTGTAATGGAGCTAATCGCTGTATCATTTGGTTCAGCAGATATGTACAGTTGTGTATCATCCGCATAGCTATGGAAATCTACATTATGTTCTCTGATGATATCACCCAGCGGTAACATGTAAAGGGAGAAGAGTAAAGGACCTAAGCAACTCCCTTGTGCAACTCCATAGTTGTTGTCGTATATATCAGACATGTGATCTCCTAGTTTAACATAGAATTTCCTCCCTCTGATGTATGTTTTAAACCAGCCCAGCACATGGTCTGAGAAACCGACATGGTTTTCAAGACGATCGATTAGAATATCATGATCGATTGTATCAAATGCTGCACTGAGATCCAACAGGATAAGGATGGAGATCTTATTCTCGTCAGAGTTTAGTCTGAGGTCACTGATTATTTTGGTGAGGGCAGTTTCAGTGCTGTGATATTTTCTGAATCCTGACTGAAATTCTTCTAAGATGTTGTTTTCTTCAAGAAAGGAATTTATTTGAACTGAAACTATCTTTTCAAGTACTTTACTAATGAATGGTAGGTTGGATATTGGACGATAATTTGCCATTTCATTACTATCCAAGTTAGGTTTTTTTAGTAATGGCTTTACAACTGCTGTTTTAAAGGCATCCGGGAAAATACCAGTCCTAAGGGAAGTGTTTATGATATCTAGCACAGGGCTTGAAACACTATTAAATACCCGTTTGAAGAAAGCTGTAGGTATAGGGTCAATGTCTGAGGTGGAGGAGTTACATTCTGAGACAGTTTTGCAGAGTACATCTAATGTGATGCATGTGAAACTTCTCATGGTTGCATTGTACGGTTTGCCGCAATCAACTTTATTTCCATCATGAGTAATGCTGGCCCTGATCAAGGTTATTTTGTTGTTAAAGAATAGTGCAAGTTCTTCACACTTAACCGTTGATGACTGAGGAGGTGTAGGGGCAGTGTTGAGTAGTACATTAATAGTGGAAAAGAGGATTCTGGAGTTTCCAGCATTTTCTGTAATGATTTTAGAGAAGTAATCTTTCCTTGCTAAGCGGATGGTTTTATTATAAGCAGTTAAAGTATCTTTGTATATATCACAGCATATGGTGGTTTTTGTTTTTCTCCATTTTCGCTCCGCTGCACGACATTTCCTTTTTTCTTTGTTGACCGTATTATAGTTTAACCAGGGCGAGGCTCTAGTTTTCTTCTTTTTCGTTTTTAATGGGGCGACAGAATTTAATATAGATGACATTGCATCATTGAGATTTTCTACCATTTCATTTAGAGAGCTGTCATGATTGTGTGGTTCATGTAGTCTGATAAGATCAATGAACTTTGATTCAGCTTTGTCGTTTAGGAGCCTCTTTTTAACTATGATTTCTTTTTTTGTTTTAGTAAGGGTTATTTGAGTATCAAAAAATATACAGTGATGGTCGGAGAGAGGTAATTCAGTTATTGAGATATTTGTTATGCTTAGCCCAGTTGTTGTTATAACTAAGTCTAGTGTATTCCCAAGCCGGTGAGTTGCATTTGTTATATGCTGTATTAGGTCAAAGCTATCCAGTAGATTTTTTAGTTCCATAGTTTTGGAGTCTGTTTTCTTATTAAAATGGATGTTCAGGTCTCCATTTAGGATCACCTTATCATATCCGGTAACACATAGTGAGATCAGTTCAGAGAGCTCCTGTATAAATATTGGTGAGTGTCTAGGCGGGCGGTATATTGTGACAATAATAGTTGATTCTGTTTTTAGTTCAATGGCAAGATATTCCATTGACATGAACTCGCCTAGTTCTGTGATTCTAAACAAGAGTTTTGAGGAGAAGATTGCTGCAACTCCTCCGCCCCTTTTATTTTTTCTGGGTATTTGAAAAAAGTTATAGTCTGGTGGACAAGCTTCTATCATTATTGATGTAGCTGTGTCATTATTTAGCCATGTCTCTACTAGGCAGATGCAATCTAAGTTATTTTCTTTAATCAGATCATTTACTAAGAATGTTTTATTATTCAGTGATCTGACATTTAGGAAAGCTAATTTTATTTGTTGGACTTCTTTAGAGGAGGTCTGCTTTGGTTTGACCGTGATGGCCCTGAGGTTAATAGCAGGTAAACGCATTGGTGGCGTATATTTTTCACCATGCCATTGGCTAGTTATGATTACTTGTATGTTTTTAGAGATGGCATGGTAATTGTGCTATACTGTACCGTACTGACTGCACTGTGCTTTCGGGGACATTTGATCAGACGAGATGGCCTTGTGTGATATGGGGGGGGGGGACGGGGATGGGACGTCTTGTGCTGTACTTCGTGGTGAGATTGTGTCCTTCATGACTATCTCTCGTGCTGGTGTGAGCTTAATATTCTTGGAGGCCATCAAGGCATGACGCATGTTTGCTGATAGGAGCTTTGAACCTAAGCGATTTGGGAAGAAGCCATTTCTTTGAAAACGTTCTGGGTTATTCCAGAAAACATTGAAGTTGTCAATGAATTTCAGGCCGTGTACGAGACATGCAGCCCCTAACCATGAATTAAAATTTAGGAGTCGACTGAATGCTTCCTGTCCTCTGCGAAAGCATGCAATTGGTCCACTGATGGACACATCAGTGTTTGTGTACACAGACTGATGTTTGTCTAGTGTGTTCATTAAACGTGTGAAATCGTCTTTCAAAGTCTCTGTGCCAGTCTTCTTTCGCAGGATGTCAAACGATCCAGAGTGAATGACAATTTTTGTTATTCCTGGTCTGATTAGTGTTGGAAGTTTTTCGGCTAGCTCTTTCACAGTTGTATTGTCTAGACAGATATTTTCTGTGTTTGCCATCTCCACATACCTTGTTATGGAATCTCCAATCAGTATGCAGTCTATTTTCTGTGTGAGGTTAGCATTTTTCTTTCCAACAGTTTTGGGGCCGTTTGTTTTTGGGCTAGGCCTAGTCTGCTGGTTCTTTCCACAGTCCTGTGGCCTTGGTGAAGCCTCGTTAGCCTTCATGTTAACGCTGGTCCCGTACCTTCGGCGTTGGCTACCGCAACGTTCTCGGCGCATGATAGTCTCTTCGCTGTTAGCCGTTCGCTCGGTCTGGGTCGTGTTTGCCAGCCGTGTCGCTAGTGGCTCTGTTTTCCTCGTCGTCTCGTCGTTAGCGTGTGCTTTGCTAGCATTAGCGTGAGCTCCGGCATGCCAGCTGTTTGCTTCGCTAGTGTTAGCGTGAGCTCCGGTATTCTTGCTATTAGCGTCGTTAGCGTGAGCTCCGTTACGCTCGCTGTTTTCTTCGTTAGCGTTGTTAGCTACGCTTCTATGTCTCTTTGCCTTGGGTGTTGATATGCGTGTTTCCGAGAGTAGGTTGAAACTATTTCCTGGCGGTACCGGGGGTGAGGTCCTGGATCGTTTATTTCTCCTTTTATCCTTGTCGGTGATCCACTGCTTTGGTCTAGCTCCTTGGTTGTGCCAAGGACCGTCTTTTGGGTGGTGCTGTTCTGTAGTTACTAGCAAAGGCCAGTTCTCAATCATGGTATTGTTGGCTATATTTGTAGTAGCTTCATAAATAGAGTCAATGAGCTCATCCTGCTGTATTTGGTACAGGGTAGAAACCCGAGCCTCCAGCTCTACAATCCTCTTTCTCATCTCCAAGCAATTAGTACATTCTGTGGGAGAGCCGAGTCCCGGCATCTTCCTTTATTTCTTTTCAGGTTAGGCTAAGCTGAAGCTAAGCTAGATACTTAGCTGGTGGTGGTGGTGGTGATGATGATGATGATGGTGGTGGTGGTGGTGATGGTGGTGGTGGTGGTGGTGATGGTGGCACGGGGCAGTTCCGTTGCCCTGGAGCTGTGCTATTACTCACACTGTCGTCTTCCGTCTCGTTAAAACTCAAAATAACAAGGAAAACCTTCCTCGTCTTTCATAAATATCCTTGCCTTCCGACATAGTCCTTTGTGTGTAGCTGATAAGACGGCTCGCTATTCCTCCCACGGAGAATCTTGTTACTCCTTTCGACTGTGGTAAAAAATCTGAATAGATAAGAAGATTCACAGTTCTGGAGAAGTACCATAGGAATTGGGAGTTAACGTGCAGAGTAATTAAAGTTGAAAGGGCTTTAATAAATCATTATAATAGCGATAGGCTAAAGCAGCGAAGCGGAGCGACAGTAAAAGCAGCTTGCTTTGCTGAAGCAGGAAGTGGAAGTGGAAGCATGTTACACATTGTACTGGTCATTGCTCATTGTATTCTATGGCTGCTTGGCCATCTCTGTACATGTGAAGGTTCAGTTGCAGGTACTGAGGCCATGCTGGGAAAGCTGTCCTTAGAACAGGGGTTCTCAAACTTTTTTATACCACAACCCCATTTTATTTAGGATTTTTATTGCGTAATTTCAAAGTGGAATTAAGGGATATCAAAATAAAAGCACACTGTGTTGAACTTGATCATGCATATTTATTAGACAGACAATGTAATTACAGCACTATGTTATCAATACACATTTATAAAACGAGGCATATTTAGGCAAAATATGTTGCAAGAACAGTAAAAAAAAGATATATATATATATTTTATTTTTTTACTTGCCAATGCCCCACTATCACCTACCCACGACCCAACTTTGGGTCGCAACCCGTAGTTTGAAAACTGCTGCCTTAGAGCCATAGAGGTGCTTCACATTTAATAAAAGGATTGAGCTATCTGGTGCCTAAAGGCACTTTTTTTGAACCTGAGTGCACATAAAGTAAATAAAAAAGAAAATAGAGGATGGTAGTTTGTGCAGTGAATGATCATCCTGGTTTTAAAATGTCCATGTACTGCTACAACATTGTTCAATATTACACTTACTGTATACTTACTGTAGATTTCTATATATTTTACTGTATATTTTATATTGGAAGTATATTGCAGTGTCAAATTTCCCTCGGGATAATAAAAGTATTTCTATTCTATAGAATGTATATACTAGGCTGACCAAACGTCCTCTTTTGCCCGGACATGTCCTCTTTTCACACCCTGTCCGGGGCGTCCGGGGGGGGTTTATTAATTCATCGAAATGTCCGGGGTTTCACTGTTTTTCAGTTTCAGTTTCACGGCCCTTTGCGAGCATCTGAAGGCTCGGGGCTGCATTTTTCGCCGAACATATAAATTACAGAATAAAGCGCTATTTGTTGCCGTTCGAATGCCATCTGGATCGCCAAAATCCGTGCCTCGGTTCTCGAGTTACATGCCGATATGTCAGGCATGCGACTTTTTACATGGCATTATCCAACCGGACTCCCGGAGAAGCATGCAGCTGCAGAGCCGCAGAGCCAGCGGCGCTCTCTGGGCCGCGCGCTGACGGCCGCACTGTGAGGCAATAGTATCCAGCTGCAGGACGAGAGCACCAACACTCTCAGGACCGCAACACTTTAAGGACCCACACTTTAAGGACCCTCGCTTCCATTGGCTGATTTGGGTCACATGACCATCCCACCCAATGGCTGAATTGGAGTATTGCACTGCGGGATTGATTGATTGATTGATTGATTGAAAACTTTATTAACAGATTGCAGAATGGGTACAGTACAGCTCAATACACACAATTGTTAAGGGGATGCAGACCAGAGAAAGACCTCAAAGCAGTACTGTTACATTTGTGACATACAGTAAATATATACAAGGGGGAGGGAACTGTACATTTATGATGAATTGAAAATGGGGGACCCTGATGTAAACAAGACTTGCGCGATTTTGCGCGCCGCGTGGGAGCAAATTCGAGACACATATTCGGTTGCAAAAAGGTGTCCCACGGTCTCCTCTATGGCCGTGAATATTTTCACGCGGATCGGAATCACGGCGTGCCCGTGGCACACTTTACCGTTTCGGCGAGTTTATTCCACGCTATGTCCTCTTTTTTGGAAATCAAAATATGGTCACCCTAGTATATACATAACATAGGAAATGTGAATCCCGGACCGTATTTTATTCTTATTTTATTCTTATTATTTTATTCTTTATTCTTAGGCAATTTTTTGTTATTCTTATTCATGACTTTGTTTTGTCTACCTAAATGTTTACTGTGAGCGATTTGTAGTGCCAAATTTCCCTCGGGATGATTAAAGTATTTCTATTCTATTTGACATTTCTACCTCAACTTATGACCATTTCTTTGAAAGTCATGCTACACATACACACGAATGGGGTTTGCACTCTGTGAAATCTGTGATTTTACTGTTTCTTCCCTTGTTTTCCGATCGCCACCCAGGCCACAATTGTCGACGGAATTACACAATATCGCACATAACCCTTCACATAACCCTTCCAGTGCTCATATTAAAGTGGCTAAGCTTCATCTCTTATCGTTTTGCTTTAATCATCGTGAGACAGAAGGATGCCTCAGCCCTCATTAAAATACATTGGGGATAGAGTCTGCCGTCAGTTAGGATTCTAATCAATTAAGGGGAGCAGGTGTGCATGACTCAGAGGGAGCTGTCAATCAACTCAATACTGCTGACCTAGCAATGACCTCTCAGGGCATTAACCCTTGATGCCCCCTTTTTGTATCTTTTGAACCGTTTGTCGTAGAGACTTGCGGGTTGTGTCATTGTACTCAGTAGGGATATCCTCTTTCATTGGTCTATGTTGACCATTCCCCCGATCATTAGGCCACACCCCATTAGGCCACGCCCCCTTGTTGTATCTTTTGAACGGTTTGTCGTAGAGATTTGCGGGTTGTGTCATTGTACTCAGTAGAGATATCCTCTTTCATTGGTCTGTGATCATTAGGCCACACCCCCTTAGGCCACGCCCCATCCGTGTATCTTTTGAACCGTTTGTCGTAGAGACTTGCGGGTTGTGTCATTGTACTCAGTAGGGATATCCTCTTTCATTGGTCTACTCTATGTGATCCTTAGGCCACACCCCCTTAGGCCACGCGCCCTTTGTGTATCTTTTGAACCGTTTGTCGTAGAGACTTGCGGGTTGTGGCATTGTACTCAGTAGGGATATCCTCTTTCATTGGTCTGTTGACCACTCCCCCGATCCTTAGGCTACACCCCCTTAGGCCACGCCCCATTTGTGTATCTTTTGAACCGTTTGTCATAGAGACTTGCGGGTTACAACACAGTAGGATATCCCTACTAAGTACAATGACACAACCCGCAAGTCTCTATGACAAATGGTTCAAAAGATACAAAAAGGGGGCATCAAGGGTTAATGCCCTGAGAGGTCATTGCTAGGTCAGCAGTACTGAGTTGATTGACAGCTCCCTCTGAGTCATGCACACCTGCTACCCTTAATTGATTTGAATCCTAACTGACGGCAGACTATGATCCCAAGGTATTCCAATGAGGGCTGAGGCGTCCTTCACTCTCACGATGATTAAAGCAAAACGATAAGAGATGAAGCTTAGTTGTCTTAATATGAGCACTTGAAGGGTTATGTGAAGGGTTATCTGCGATATTGTGTAATTCCGTCGACAATTGTGTCCTGGGTGGCGATCGGAAAACAAAGGAAGAAACAGTAAAATCACAGATTTCTGCTAGAGTGCAAACCCCATTTGTGTGTATGTGGAGCATGACTTTCAAAGAAATTGTCATAAGTTGAGATAGAAATGTCCAATTCCATTTATTTTTCTTTTGTGAGCGAGGGCACAGTCGTGTCATCATTTTGATGTGTTGTTTTTATATCTACGTCCAAAATTTAGATCACTGTCGCAATTTACAAAAGGTGATGGTAAAACAAAATAATTCAGCTTCTACACTCTAGTTCTGCCATTCATTCCTTATGGACCAACATTTCCTGTTTAAAGTCGATTTGTAGCCAAACGGTGCAGTGAAACTTTCCAAAAAGTTATAGCAACTCGTGTTGGACCAAGCCGGTCGTTTTGATACCTTACACGTGTATGTGGTGCGAAATCTCTGGGAGGAGTTAACGGATGAAAATCGGCGGAATAATAAAGAATAAAGAGTATAGATTACAATAGTGTGGGTGCTAATAAATAGTATAGATTACAATAGTGTGGGTGGTCACCCACACTAATAAATCATTTCAAGTTTGGACAAACTTTTAACAACTGAGGTAGGTAGATAACATTTTTAGAGAGTAAAGTACAGAAAAAAGGTACCGTTGGGTACCGGTATCGATTCACAGGTACCCAACCCTAGTGAGGGTACAGATTAAATACCTGCTATAGACCCTGCAGATTAGGTGAGGGTACAGATTAAATACCTGCTACAGACCCTGCAGATTAGGTGAGGGTACATATTAAATACCTGCTACAGACCCTGCAGATTAGGTGAGGGTACAGATTAAATACCTGCTACAGACCCTGCAGATTAGGTGAGGGTACAGATTAAATACCTGCTACAGACCCTGCAGATTAGGTGAGGGTACAGATTAAATACCTGCTACAGACCCTGCAGATTAGGTGAGGGTACAGATTAAATACCTGCTACAGACCCTGCAGATTAGGTGAGGGTACAGATTAAATACCTGCTACAGACCCTGCAGATTAGGTGAGGGTACATATTAAATACCAGCGACAGACCCTGCAGATTAGGTGAGGGTACAGATTAAATACCAGCGACAGACCCTGCAGATTAGGTGAGGGTACAGATTAAATACCTGCTACAGCTGCTGGGTGAGTTTTCTGACAGTACCTAATATTATCCATGGTATACTTTGATTTTGAATAAAATAAATACGATGATCCTTTATTAATCCCCTTGGGGAAATTTGGGTGTCAAAGCAGAATAGTACGTTTGTACCTGTTGGGAGGAAATAGCCTCACCCTGCGCAGTAAGGTCCCAAACCTAATTTATTCAGTTGCCAATATACTAGAATTTAGGACTAACATTTAGCATTACATCAGCTGTGTTTTGTGTGTAAATGTTGTGGAACTGTTGTTTAACTGAAACATGTGTGAAAATGTTGTTACCTAGTCCTAGACACTGAAAACACCAGTGAAACAGTGTAGGTAGGCAAAACAAGACTTGATTAAGACATAGAAATCTAGCATTTGCTCATTAACGCTGAGTCTCACCTAGTCTCCATCAGCTCTCTTATGGAGGCTACAGTAGGTCCAGAGCCCAGGTGGTTGTAATATGGGCCTTCATCCTTCTCCAGAATCTGTTCTATTAGAGAGAAAGTACAGTACGAACACAATGAGATTTAGATTCAGTTTCACACTATTGTTACATACTGTACATAAAATACATGCATGTGTATGTATACACATACATTCAGAAAAATGTGAGATGCTTGTTTTTCCCGGTTCCTCAACCATAGTAGATTTGTAAACATAGTAAACAACGTATATTATATCTATACAAACTATAACTATAAGCTATAACTATAAATATAAACTAAGTACGCTATAAATAAACTATAAACTAAACATAATACACTATGTATATTCTATCAATAAAAACTATGCTATGCTAACTATATAAATAAGCTATAAACTATAGGCTTTAACTAAAACTATACACTAAACAATAAACTAAACATAATACAGCTCGTCAGTGTTCTTTTGGATGTAGACCTGAGACTGCAGTACCGTCTGCCAGACAGCATGAGCTCAAACAGTTTGTGGTTCAGGTGGCTGGGGGTCTTTCAGGACCCTGTGTGCCTTGCTGACGCGCCGCTCTGTGAATATCCTGTCTATGGAGGGTAGCTTGTATCTGCAGATCTTTTCGGCCATTCGCAACACTCTCTCCAGTGCTTGGCAGTCGTTCTGGTTGGCGTTTCTAAACCATGCGGTGGTGCATCCCGTCTGTATGCTCTCCATGGTGCCTCTGTAGAAGGCCCTCACGATGTGTGGCCCCATGCCGAACTCTTTCAGTCTCCTGAGGTGGTAGAGGCGTTGCTGGGCCTTTTTCACCACGTGGCCGGTGTGCACTCCCCAGTCCAGCTTCTCAGTGATGTGAACTCCTGTTGACCCTCTCCCCATTGATGTGGACAGGGTCATATGCTCTGCTCCTCCCTTCATGTAGTCAATGGTCGGCTCCTTGGTCTTGTCAAGATTGAGAGTGAGGTTGCTTCCCTGTGGCACCACTTTGCCAGGTTCTCAACCTCACTCCTGTAGGCTGACTCGTCGCCGTTGGTGATCAGTCCCATCGCCGCTGTGTCGTCGGCGAACTTGATCACCAAGTTGGAGCTGTGTGTGGCTACTCAGTCGTGGGCGTACAGGGAGTAGAGGACGGGCCTCAGGACGCAGCCCTGGGGGGCTCCTGTGTCGAGGGTCAGGGGGTCAGAGGTGTTGGAGCCCATCCTCACCACCTGTCGTCGATCCGACAGGAAGTCCAGGATCCAGCTGCACAGGTTGGGGTTGAGGCCAAGGTCTCCGAGTTTGGTGTCCAGAATAACTATGGCGTTGAAAGCTGAGCTGAAGTCTATCAACATCTTCCTCACATAGGTGTTGGGTTTGTCCAGGTGCATGAGGGCGTTATGGAGGGCAGTGTCTATTGCGTTGTCTGTGGATCTGTTTTTGCCGGTAGGCAAATTGGTGGGGGTCTAGGGTGGGTGGTATCTCCTTAAGGTCGGTCTTCTTTACAATCCTCTCAAGACTTTTGCTCACTATGGGGCTGAGGTCGTTCAAATAAGTGACCTTGTTCTTCTTGGGTTCTTGGGCACTGGGATGATGGTGGAGGATGAGCGTGTTTACATGGACATTGACATTCTAATAATAACCAGGATTGATGCATGTACACGCCCTATCCCCTTTACGCACATATCACAGACTACTGAAAATAGTTGTGTGGGAGGAATAGTGGTCCTATTTTTGAGAGGCAGGGTGAATAACTATGTTGTGTTGTTACGCTATCTGCTGTCTGCCACTGAAAGGTTGCATTAGTATGCAGGCTGCACACATACACATACACACACACACACACACACACACACACACAGACTCACCCACACAGTCGCAAATGGGGAACTCTGCCTGGAGGTCTTTATTAAGAGGGGTGTCCAGCAGGTTCTTAGTAGGAGTGTCCAGATAAGACTCCAGGAACTCTTGGTGGGAGGGGGAGCAGGGAAGACGGTCCTCCTCACAGACCTGGTTAGAGATGTAACAGACATTTAGATTTCTTATGCTTTCTAACGTTTCCTTATGGTTATGCAATTTCAGTGAGACAACTCACATTATTGAAATAATAATTCTATTGAGGATGAATGTAAACTGCTTAGCATAACTTAAAGCCAGCCAAACATTGGAGATCAATTACCCCCCCCCCCCCAGGGGGGACCATATACAGCCATGTCCTTCTTGGACCACAGAGACAGAGCCCACAGGTGGATGTTGGGGTGGTGGCGGGAGCCAAAAAGCATGTACAGTGTATGTACAGCGGCACAGTGGTGTAGTGGTTAACACTGTCGTCTCACAGCTAGAAGGTCCAGGGTTCGATTCCCGCTTGGGGACCATGTTGCTGCGTTGCCAGTTACCCAGGTGGGGTATCTCCCGGGCCTTTCTGTGTGGAGTTTGCATGTTCTCCCCCCGTGCTTGCAAGGGTTTCCCCTCCCGATAAGATGAACCCAATGGAAAGACATGCAGAACAGATCGCTAACGCTGTCGCGTCCCTGACGAAGACGGACAAGAGTACTTGGATTGGTCCCCGGGCAATTTGTGCAGATAGGGGAATATAGGTCTTCACTTTCAGATGTGGTGTGCCGCAAGGGTCAATTTTAGGACCTAAATTGTTTTTACTATACATTAATGATATAATCCTAATCACCAGCAAATACATTTTAATTATATCCATAGGACGTATCATACACCTAGGAAGCTGTATGCTATGGGACTGGTGGCTGACTCCCGTTGCACTTTGTGCGCTCTGGGGACCACTGGCACTTATATGCACATGTTTTGGGATTGCCCACCAGTAGCTTGTTTTTGGAAATCCTTAACAACTAAACTTTCAAATATGTAACTTGTAAACAGCAGCGACACTACTCCTAAATGATATATCACTACTACCGGCATCCATACAACAAAAAATAATCATTCTGGCGGGCGTTACTGCAAAAGAAGCTGATAGCCATAAGGTGGTGGAAAGAACCTGAGAAACTCACAATGATTAATTGGTCTCTGACACTGCTGGATATCATTTATATGGAAATCTCTACTGCACTGTGTACTGTGTGATTGGGGTTGGACAGGCCAGCATTGAACTTTGGGTCTCAGCGGCCGAGAAAGTTAAAGCCACAATCTAGCGGCAGAGTGAGGTCAGGGTGTTGGTCCTGGGGGGTCCGGTGGGCCCGGAAATGTCTCTTTTTTTTTAAATTTTTACATTTCTTTTTAACACAACAACCAACAACACAATATCAACATCAACAGTAACAACAATAATAATAATAATAATAATAATAATAATAATAATAATAATAATAATAATAATAATAATAATAATAATAATAATAATAATAATAATAATAATAATAATAATGGCAAAACAATAATAAATAATAGATACAGACCTAACTTAACTAATAAATAATATACAAAGTACAAATATACCAAATAAAAACTAAAACACACCACAAACACTAAATACATTAGACAGACATTCCAACCCCCCCCCCCCCCGCCTGTCCCGCCCCAACCACCCGAGCAGTCGATATCTCCAAATAAATAGCCGGCTGCAATGTGGACTAAGTCATACATAGCACAAGTCCCCTCCGGTACTTGAGGTAACAGCAGTCGCATCTTTTCACCCGCGCAGCTCGATCTCTCAGTGGCGAGGAGTAACGCGTGGGAGGCTCACGCTGCCCCCGACACTTCCTGATTCTACTGCGCAGGCGCACCAACCGACCTGTAGGAGTCGCTGTCCACAACGCCCGATCCCCACCCATCAGTTTCCCACAACCTAATACGGCCAATGTGTATTAGTACGGACGACCAGCTAAACTGAAAGCAATGTGGAGCGCTGGGATCGAACAGGCGATCCCAGCGTCTCTGCATTCGTGGCGAGCGCCTTGCCCACTACGCCACGTAGCCGCCCATCATGTATTTAATAAAACACAGAAAAGGATCACCAAGTCACTCTGGATAAAAAAAACCTTTACAGACAACATTGAGACAAAGCTTCCTGACACATCTCCATCCAAACTCTTGGAAGAACTCATTGAAATATCATCTGATACCACCTGGAGAGCTAGTTTCAGAGTGTGGTGCTGAGTACCAAGTATCTCATGATGCAGCAGTTAAGGTGTTGATACCATTCAGCACCACATATCTGTGTGAAGCTGGCTTTTCATCCATGACAGCTCTGAAAACAAAATATAGGGCCAAATTGAGCCTTGAGGATGACATGCGTGTTGCCTTGTCAAAGACTGACAGCAATAAAGACTGTTTGCTTTTTTCCTATGTTCGCTTTGTAAATTCCCAGTCACTGAGTGAAGATCTGCTGTTTTGCAAATATGTCAAAAACAGAGCGACAGCTGATGAGCTCTTCAAAATTATTGACAGTTACCTGACAGAACATGGACTGAAATGGGAGAACTGTGTGGGCTTTTGCTCTGACGGTGCGCAGGCCATGGCAGCCAAACGCGCAATGGACGCACTGTAAATTCACAGAGAGGCGCTAGCGTCAAGACAGCTTAGCCCTGAGCTGAATGAGGTTTTGACAGAAGTTATAAACGTGGTAAATTTCATCAAAACCCGACCCCTGAAAGCGCGCCTGTTCTCTGCGCTGTGTGAGGAGATGGGAGCTGACCATTCTGCAGTGCTGTTTCACAGCGAGGCAAGGTGGCTCTTGCGAGGGAAGGTGTTGTCGCGAGTCTTTGAACTACGAGAGGAGATTCGGGTGTTCTTGGAGGAGGAGAGCATGCAAGAAGCTGCAAGCAAGTTCAATGATGAACAATTTCTGATGAAACTGGCCTATCTCAGCGATGTCTTTGGAAAGCTGAATGAATTAAACCTTCAGCTTCAAGGTATGTTGATATTTTTTGTCTTCTAGTATCTGTCATGTCTACTCTAAACTAGAGTAGACTAGTGTCTGTCTGTTTGTCACTAAATGTAATATGAATTGATTACAAAAGGACCCCAATTGAAACAAGCCATTGGCTTTCTTGGGTTTTTTAATCCTATTTAGTTGACCTTGTACTGTCATGTGATTTTTTCCTGCAAACATCTAAATAAAGTATTCTATTCAATTCAATTCAAGGCAAAGATAAATACCTACCTGACCTGGCAAACAAGATCACTGCATTCAGTGGAAAGCTGGAGATGTGGGGCAGGCGCCTTGATGAACAACAGACTGATGCCTTTGAGAACCTGACTGAGTTTGCTGAAAGCAGTGTTTCTCAAGTCACCACAGTGATCCCCTGTCTAAGGCAGCACATCTCTTCCCTGAGAGGATTTTTTAAATACTTCCCTAACAACAGTGCTCAGTATGACCATGATGATCCATTCAATGCAGCAGGTTGGTATTTTATGTTATTGACTGACTAATTATGACATTTGTGCTGTAGGCTACATACATTTTATTTATGTTGTACATTATATAATAATAATAATAATAATAATAATAATAATAATAATAATAATAATAATAATAATAATAATAATAATAATAATAATAATAATAATAATAATAATAATAATAATAATAATAATAATAATAATATGCTACTATCTAGCTGGAATGGATTGTTGTAAAACTGAAATGTGTTGTGTTTAATTTGCAATTAATTACAAATAAAGTATCTCTCTATCTACAGCACCTGCTGATTTCAGCTCTGCTGAAGAGGAGCAACTCATCGAAATGACCTCTGACTCCACCCTGAGGCTGAGGTTTACAGCTCAGACACTGAGTGAATTCTGGCTTGGTGTGGAGAGGGAGCATCCACTCATAGGGCAGAGGGCTGTGGGCATCCTTCTTCCCTTCGCCATATCCTATCTCTGTGAGATTGGATTTTCAGCTGTTGCTTCACTGAAGACAAAGCACAGGTCTAAGCTCAACATTGAGCATGACTTGAGAGTGGCAGTATCAAGCCTGCAACCTCGTTTTGAAAAGATGTGCAGTGCAAAACAGGCTCATTGCAGCCACTAATGCTGTGATGACTCACATAATTTACTTACATTTTCTCTTTTTTTGCACAAATTGCAAAGTTCTTTCACAAGTTCTTTCACAAGTTCTTTCACAAGTTTTTCACAAGGTTTTCTATCTATTTTTTTCTTGAGTGTCCATTGAATTGTATTGCAATGTTACAAGATGTCTCTATTTATATATAAAAAAAAAAGGCAGTCTTGAGTGTCCATTGGATTGTATTGCAATGTTACAAGATGTCTGTATTTTTGAAAAATCACAGTCTTTGAGTGTATTGGACAGTATTGTTATGTTGTTGCACAGTTGTAAAGTGGTTGCACAATTTGAAAGGTCACGATATTGGTGTTATTTCAATAAATTTAAACATGGCCCATTTCATGACTATTTTGTTGGGGCGAGGGGGGGGGGGGGGGGCCCAAAATATTTTGGTCCGCCAAAGGGGGGCCTGACAGAAAAAGTTTGAGAAGCACTGTTCTGATGCATGCCTAGATAGACAGTCTCCTCCCCACCGCATGTATATATTCCCTCCCCGCCGTATGTATATTTCTATCCCACCCACCCACCCCCTCCTAATGTACAGTCCCCTCCCCATCATATGTATATACTCTGTCAGGATCTAGGGGTAACAGTACTGTATATTTGAATACCGTTTATGTCACAAATGTACCAGTACTAAATACCCCCCAACCCCCTTGATGATTTTGTGAAGGCACATATGTACATGGTATATACCTTTTGATTTGGGAGTATTTGGGGCTTCAGGCGATCAACCAGAACGATTTGGGCTTATTGCATAAAACACGTCATATGCGATCTATGAAAAAAAATTGGAAATAGGGCGATGTTTAGTGTGTAGCGTGTAACAAACTACAGTGTGTAGAAATTAACTGATTAGTCAGTAATGGACTATGAACAATGCCTGTAAAATGAGCCATACTATTGTCTCCATAGCTATAATACAGAACACACGATGGGTCTGCAAACATAGCTAAAATGGTCAATAACGCTGGCACCATTTAGTAAAGATGACGAAAGCTGGTGGCAGTCAAAGAGTTAAACGTTAAATAATTAACCTACAAACATAAGACTGTTCTGAGAGCACAATATTAATGTAACTACAGAATCGCTGGGTATTTCTTTTTTTCCGCTTTCTTTTAATGCATGTAACGTTATATCTTTAACAATATGAGGTCCACTACAACAGTACCCTGCGGTGGAAAATTTATGAATGAAGAGGAGAAATTCTGAGGAAACTGAAACTATAATAGTGTCTGTTTACACAGTAAATCAACTGTTGAGTGTTTGATGCTTATTTATGTGCTTTAGAACGTAACTGCCATGATACAAAAAAAAAATTATTACTCTCATTCCTGCTTTGACCAATACTCGGTCACGTTCTCTCTTTTTCTCTTGTCTTTTTTAGAATGAGTCCAGAAGCCGAGAACAAAGCCTAACTTTACTTTTAACGTTATCAAATAAAGATAAATGTCCTCCCCTCGTCCTAAACTGGTCCTAAATCGATACAAGAGTACTTCCTTGTTTTATGAATGAAACTGTACACGGATACAAGCAGCTGTGCCGTGTGTTTGACCAATCAGTAAACCCTGCCCCCATTGCCCGGGGTACTATCTGCAGTGGAAAACAAAGTACTTGGTGACAAAAGCAGTATTAAGTACTTATTTTTCCACTGTAGGTAGTACCCCCATTATTAAATGGCCGGTACCATGTAGTGGAAAAGCGCCAGTCAGAAGCCTGGCTGGGCTCTGCTGCTGGGGTGAAATGAGAGGGAGGGAGAGAGATCCTGATCCTGCCAGCGCTGCCAGGATCCTGATGAGATCACATAACCCCCATCCTCCACTCACTACACTGGCTCCCCGTCTCATCCCGGATCAATTACAAAATCCTGACGCTCACCCATAACTGCATAAACGGACACGCACCCCTCTACCTTCAGGAACTCATCATTCCACAATCCTCCACCCGCACCCTCAGATCCGCAGGTAGCCTGCTCCTTCAGGTCCCCAATACCCGGCTCTGCACCATGGGTGAGCGAGCCTTCGGCTCGGCTGCACCACACCTGTGGAACAGCCTCCCCATCCAGCTGAGGGCACCACAGAGCCTGGACTGTGAGGGTTTGCCTGTCCCTGGGCCCTTCTCTCCTTTCCATCCTCCTCAACAGCCCCCACCCTTGCACAGACTTTCCTCTACTCCTCAACAGCCCCCACCCTTGCACAGACTTTCCTCTACTCCTCAACAGCCCCCACCTTTGCACAGACTTTTATTCTTGGCTTTAGTGTTGTCTCCAATGTGTTTTAGCCTTGTGTTATCTTTAGTCTTGTTCCCTTGTTAATTGTTATTTATTAGTTCCTTGTTTGGTGGTTGTTTACTCTGTCTAGTGTTCAGTCTTTTCTTGTGTGGTTAGTTTGGTATGCTTCCCTGTTTATTTCCCCGGTGTATTTTGGCCATGGTGTTTTCCTATACCCCTGTGTGTTAAGGCCCTCCCATAGTCGAGCAGACTGTACACAGAGCAGACTCCGCGGAGGTCCACTGGACTCTTTGAGCCTTCATAGTCGAGCGGACCTCCGCGGACCAATTTCCTACATGTCACGCGCCAGTTTACACAATTGTCCCCACGCTGTTCAACTTCTGTCATGTCGTCGTCATCCGATGTCAAAATAAAGAGTATGTTATCTCCGTTTCCAATATTTCGATAATAAAACGGGCAGTTTTACGCACTTGAATAACAGGTATATAGGCAGCGAGATGCAATGTACCGTATAGGCTTGAGGTGGACAGCGCTGGTGCTGAAATGACAAACACGCATTGCATGAAATAAAAGCACCAGTTTTATTTCAAAATATTGGAAACGGAGATAACATTATCTCCGTTTCCAATATTTCGAAATAAAACTGGCAATTTTACACACTTCATTTAGAAAAGCCATTCAAACATCTCTCTTGGCACGGAGCGAGTGGTCAGAGTAAAATGCAGATCGGCGTCACATTAAATGCAGTTCGATGTCAACCAAAACGCCGAGCAGCGTTTTGTGTGACACCAAGTCAGCGGCGCGGATGTCCGCGCGTCAGAAAATAGTAGCTTCGCACCTGTGGGTCTGCTGTCCGCTGAGATCAAAGCTCAAAGAGCCGCGCGGACCTCCGCGGAGTCTGCTCTGTGTACAGTCTGCTCGACTATGGGAGGGCCTTTAGTTATACCTTCCCTCTCAGGTGTGTCTTGTTACCAATTACCCCCTTGTGTTAGTTAGTTCTACCTTCCCTCTCAGGTGTGTCTTGTTACCAATTACCCCCTTGTGTTAATCAGCCTGTGTATTTATGCCTGTGTACCCCTTGTCTCCCCGTGGCGTCATTGCGTTTCCTGCCTTGTTCCCCTTGGTCTGTTCCTGACGTTTTTGGATTAGTCTTGTCTCCCTGTGTATCCTGGCTCTCTCACCTGGTAATGTTTTGCACCGTCTTGTGACGTGTCTTTTTGTTTTGTAAATTTTTGGACTTGCTCTCTCTTTATGAGATTATTCTTTGTTTTGTATTTTCAGCACCTTCTTGTGACGTGTCTTTTTGTTTTGTACATTTTTGGACTTGCTCTCTTTATGAGATTATTCTTTGTTTTGTATTTTTGCCCTCTGCCAGTCTTAGCTGAGCTTTACCTTGCTTTGTTTTACTGCTGCCTTTGAAGTATTTTGATTACACTTCACCCCTGGTGAGCAGTGCAGTGCTCACTTTGACAATTCACATTTACCTCTCCCTCGTCTCTGTTTGCGCCTGGGTCCTCTGCCAACACAATCCTTAACATGGACTCTTTTAAAGCAGGCCTGAAAACCTACCTGTTCAAAAAGGCATTTGACTGTTAGCTTTTTTTTTTTGTGCTGTTGATTTTTAAATTTTCTGTTTATACTATGTTTTTAATTAACTATGTTCTATTTTTATCTTTTTATTCTGCATTTTATTTTATTTGTTTTACTAATAACTATTTTATTTTTTTTAACTATGCTTTAACCCTGTAGTGTAGCACTTTGGGATCCCAGCGAACAAAAAGTGCATTACAAATTCAATCTATTATTATTATTATTAGAGAGATGTGAGCAGAAGCAGGAGGGGGTTAAAGGTACAGTGTTACCAGATACCAGCTCCGGGGTTTGCGGCCAGGCTTCCTCTTGATTTTGATTTCTGCAGCCAACTGGTTGGTCCCGCTGCCATGGCTCCTTCCCGGCCCACTGTGGTTCAAGGGCAGCAGGGGCTTGCGTCTCCTGCCCTTCGGCCAGCCTCTCTTCCTCTTGACAGGGACTTGTGGGTTGGGCAGAGGGTTCTCAGAGGAAGGAGGTGGTAGGGCAGCCCCTGGGCTGAGTTCTAAATTTGAAATCTGGAGAAATTCACTGTGTAATAAGTTACTAAACTCCAACCCACACGTCAGACAGAAACAAAAAAAAAAGTAAACAAAGAACAATATCAAGCAGGGCTCTTTTGCCTCTAGGTCACTGTTTGATGGCGTTACAGATTATACAGAGTAAATGGAATTTTTAAACATTATGTTTTGACTGTGATCAAGTTTCATAGAGATCATGATGTTCATCCAACAAGTTTATGAGCTAATTTAGACCTGTTCGCTGTTTACAAACATACCGTGTTCGAGCCAATCAGCAATACCAACTGAGTCACGTGACTAAGTTACCCCGGACCTGCGCGAGCTGCTGCGCCAAAAGAAGTACAACGGGGCTCTATGGAGAAACCATGACACTCCCCCCGGACTAAAAGTTGTTTCAAATGAAAACGGCTGGATGTCATTTAGCCAAATCAGCATGGCTGTGAGTGTGAGTCTTTCACCTTTTACATATCTAGCGTTGGCATGGATTGATTGTTTAGATCGCTAGCATGGCTAACAAATGCAGATATATTGTAGTCTGCCCCGTTGTTCTGACCAGGATTACGTTCCTTTCTGCCTCTGGTCTGCGCGCACATATTTATCATGACGTCGTCGGCGAACAAGTCTATATGCATCCATCTTTGCATCAACATAGCCGTCATTGGCTTAAAGGGATATATTTTAGTCCTTTTCAACAGGTTAATATAGGTCTTATATATAGGTCCTTTACACACGTCATCATCTCACCCCCTATAAATGTGTGATGTCATCAGGTGTAATTTGAAGCCGCTCCATGTGGGTTACAGTGAATGGGGAAAGATGTTAAAGATGTTAAAGATGACAGTGAGAGCGTCCATGTTCTGAGTATTCGTGTTGTGGCAGACCGGCTGGTGTGGTAATAGACGGCCGCTATGTGTCGGCCAAGGTACTGGGGTATATGCCCATATTAGGAGTTCCGGAGAAACTCCCGCCAGAGCATAGCGCATCAGCGCAGATGAAGCGCACCTGTGTCAGACACGCCCAAGACAGGTGAGCGCAATCACCACACCATCATGGAAGATAGAAAATGGAGACAGAGTGGAGTAGCTGAGGCTGAGGTGAAGCCGGCGTGAACGTGAGTAAGAGAGAAGAAGAGGAGGAAAGATTGCCGTCTGTGTGACCCCATGCTGTGTGTATCTGCTTTTGGAAGGAGGACCCTGCTGTGTGCTATATCCCCTGAACGTATGAGAACCCACCTGTGCATCGACCCCTGCTTGTTTGACGTCTCTTCTCCCGGATCATCCCCCACCCGTACGAGAACCGCTCTCTGTGCACCGAACCCCGCTAACGGACCAAGACGCGTCTCTAGGATTACGGACTGGCTGACGATCACACGAACCCCTCCTTTCCCCCTAAACAACATTAAAACTGCTGTTAAACTTGCTTCTACTGTGTGCCGTGTGTATTTTGGTAAATCCAGTCTAGTGACAACTCGGAACACCCCCGAGTCTGTCACAGTGTACATCTTCTGTTTCAGGGCTGAGAGCACTACTAGAGAATAAAGCTTATTTGAGAATAACAACTCAAAACATTATGTGCGTCAACTAAATCAATCTCCCATTCGTTGTCTATGGAGAAGCACCCAGACGTATACCTGATGACATCATTTAATTCTTACTTCTGAACCTTCCTAAGCCATGGAAATAAAATAGTGGACTTAACAATCCCCTTTAACCTTTCAAACAAAAGCAGGAGGGGGTTAAAGGTACAGTGTTACCAGATGCAAGCTCCGGGGTTTGCGGCCAGGCTTCCTCTTGATTATGATTTCTGCAGCCAACTGGTTGGTCCCACTGCCAGGGTTCCTTCCTGGCCCACTTTGGTTCAAGGGCAGCAGGGGCTTGCGGGACTTGCGGCTCCTGCCCTTCTGCCAGCCTCTCTTCCTCTTGACAGGGACTTGTGGGTTGGGCAGAGGGTTCTCAGAGGGAGGAGGTGGTAGGGCAGCCACTGGGGTGAGTTCCAAATTTGAGGCAGGGAGAGGGAGAGGGAGGCCCAGGGGGGTCTCCAATGGCTTCTGGGGGAGACGGCAAAGATAATTAGAGGTTACTTCCAAGGCTAAATGGCAGTTTGTGTTTAAGTCTCCATTGCAGTGTTTAAAGTTAGAATCTGCAATGTTGTCAAACATGGTACTTTGATTGATTGAAAACTTTTTGAATCTGTTGAAAACAGATTGCAGAATGGGTACAATACAGTACGGCTCAATACAAACAATTGTTAAGGGGATGCAGACCAGAAAAAGACTTTCATCTTGTTTACATCAGGGTCCCCCATTTTCAATTCATCAAGACATTTATGACATACAGATATACAGTACTGTTTCATCCTGACATTTATGACATACAAGATATACAAATATACAGTACTCTTTAAGAGAAAGAGATCATAAAAAAATATATATACATTCTAGAGGGAAGAAACTGTACATTGCAAGGGGTTGGGTGGGGGGGGGGGGGTTGGACATTTACCGGGGCCAGTTTCGAATTGCAGCCACCCGTAGGTGCTCTTTGAGAGTGGTTTTGAAGGAGGGAAGGGATTCACATTATTTTTCAGCAGTGGGTTGGGCGTTCCACATTGTTTTGGCATAATTGCGAAACGTGTTTAGTCCCTTGTTTGAGCCGAATCTGGGTTGAACATGATTTGTGGAACTCCCAATGGTGTTGTGGTCGTGGAATTCACTTACCTTTGGGAAGTATTTCGACATGTACATGGGTATCTTAGTGGTGTAGTGTATCTTGTAGACCAGGCCCATTGCAAGTTGCTGTACTCTGTCGTCTACTCTAAGCCATCCTAGGTTGTCAAAATGGGCAGGGGTGAGGTGGGTTTTAGGAGTAAGGTCAAGCAGTAGTCTGACCAGTTTGTTTTGTGATGTTTGTGGTCTTGTTTTTAGGGCCTTTGAGGTGCTTTGGTACCATGAGGTGCAAGCATAGTCATAGTACCCTTGAATGAGTGCTCCTGTTAGAGTCTTCAAGGTATTCTTGTTTACCAGAGAGGAGATCCGGTACAAGAATCTTGTTCGTTGGTTGAATTTTTTTTATTATTGCCATTTTGTCACAGGAAAGATTTGCCTCTAGGATAGAACCCAGGTAGGTAATTTCATCTTTCCTTGTGACAATATTGTCACCCACTGTAACAGAGAAGCCGTTGGCCTTGCTGAGTTTGTTATTTGATCCAAAGAGAATGGACTCTGTTTTACCCAGGTGTAATGATAATTTGTTATCAGCGAGCCAGGTGCAGATTCTGCCGAGTTCAGAGCTGAGGGCTTTTTCAACCTGCAACTTGTCCCTGTCAGAGACCAGCAGGGCTGAGTCGTCCGCGAACAGGAACAAGTTGCAGTCACAAGCTGATGACATGTAATTTGCATAAATTAGGAACAGTAACAGTACTCCGCTTTGTTTACAGTTTTTATTTGAAGTGTGGATTGGATTTCAGTGGGTATAGCGGAGTAGTTGCTACTGCTAGCCAGACCTCAGGCTCTACCAAGCAAGGTCTGGAGAAATTCACGGTGTAATAAGTTACTAAACTCCAACCCACATGTCTTTTGCCTCGAGGTCACTGTTTGATGGCATTACAGATTATCCCTTTCACTACCACTACAGAAGGTTAACCTTTCACTACCACACTACAGACGGTTAACCGTCTGTAGTGTGGTAGTGAAATGGTTAACCTTCTGTAGTGTGGTATAGTGAAAGGGTTAACCCTTTGTCATGTGGCAGTGAAGAGGTTAACTTGCTGTATTGTTGCAGTGAAAGGGTTAACCGTCTATAGGGTAGTGAAAGTGTTAACCTGCTCTAGTGTGATAGTGAAAGGGTTAACCCTTTGTCGTGTGGCAGTGAAAGGGTTAACCTTCTGTATTGTCACAGTGAAAGGGTTAACCGTCTGTAGTGTGGTAGTGAAAGGGTTAACCTTCTGTGGTGTGTTAGTGAAAGGGTTAACCCTTTGTCATGTGGCAGTGAAAGGGTTAACCTTCTGTATTGTCAGTGAAATGGTTAACCGTCTCTCGTTTGGTAGTGAAAGGGTTAACCTTCTGTAGTGTGGTAGTGAAAGGGTTAACCCTTTGTCGTGTGGCAGTGAAAGGGTTAACTTGCTGTATTGTTGCAGTGAAAGGGTTAACCGTCTATAGGGTAGTGAAAGTGTTAACCTGCTCTAGTGTGATAGTGAAAGGGTTAACCCTTTGTCGTGTGGCAGTGAAAGGGTTAACCTTCTGTATTGTCACAGTGAAAGGGTTAACCGCCTGTAGTGTGGTAGTGAAAGGGTTAACCTTCTGTGGTGTGTTAGTGAAAGGGTTAACCCTTTGTCATGTGGCAGTGAAAGGGTTAACCTTCTGTATTGTCACAGTGAAATGGTTAACCGTCTCTCGTTTGGTAGTGAAAGGGTTAACCTTCTGTAGTGTGGTAGTGAAAGGGTTAACCCTTTGTCGTGTGGCAGTGAAAGGGTTAAGGATTTGGAGAGGATCTGCAAAGAGGAGGGGACCAAAATCCCTCCTGGGATCTGTGCAAACTTGGTGACCAACTACAAGAAACGTCTGACAGCTGCTTGCCAACAAGGGTTTCTCCACCAAGTACTGAGTCATGTTTTGCTAGCGGGTGAAATACTTATTTTACTCAATAAAACACAAATGCATGTTTAAAATTCATATGTGATTTTCTGGGATTTTTTTTGGGTGATATTCTGTCTCTCACTGTTAAGATCGAGCACAGAAAGACTCAGAAGAAGCTTCTATCCCCAGGCCATCAGGCTGCTAAACGAACAATAAACAATATGCAACAACCATCAAATGCACACAGCACACACACCCACACGCACACACTCACTTAAACAAACAACACACTGCAGCACCCACTCTCCACACTTTAGATCACACAAACACACTTTAAATTTATTGATAAAGGATTTGCACTACAACTCGTACACCTACTGTAAATTGTACCTAAATTGCACCTCATCCCATTTCTGCCTTGCACTATATAGTATTGTATATTAGTACACTGCATAGTATTGTGTATTGTATATTATATGGTAACTCAGTTACGTCTATTCTGCATCGAACATTGTACATATGTCTATACTGAACACTGTGACCTCATTTTTTTACCTCATTTTTTTACTTCTAATTTACATACTATACTATGTTATTTTATTTCATACTTATCTTATCTTGTCTTGCACAGTCTCTGGAGCGTAACAGTAAGAAGCATTTTGTATAAAAGTATTCTGTACTTCTGTATGACAACTATTAAAGAAACTTGAGAAACTTGATGACCATACCATGAAAAGTATAGACCATTAATTTATTTGTAAGGGGGCAAACTCACAAAATCAGCAGGGGTGAAATACTTATTTTCACCACTGTATCTAGCGTTGGCATGGATTGATTGTTTAGATCGCTAGCATGGCTAACAAATGCAAATATATTGTAGTCTGCCCTGTTGTTCTGACCAGGATTATGTTCCTTTCTGCCTCAACATAGCCGTCAATGGCTTAAAGGGACATATTTTTGTCATTTTCAACAGGTTAATATAGGTCTTATATATATAGGTCCTTTACACACATCATCATCTCACCCCCTATAAAAGTGTGATGTCATTAGGTGTAATTTGAAGCCGCTCCATTTGGGTTACAGTGAATGGGGAAAGATGTTAAAGATGTTAAAGATGACAGTGAGAGTAGGGCGGCTACGTGGCGTAGTGGGCAAGGCGTTCGCCACGAATGCGGAGACGCTGGGATCGCCTGTTCGATCCCAGCGTTCTACATTGCTTTCAGTTTAGCTGGTCGTTCATACTAATACACATTGGCCGTATTAGGGGGTGGGAAACAAATGGGTGGGGATCGGGCGTTGTGGACAGCGACTCCTACAGGTCGGTTGGTGCGCCTGCGCAGTAGAATCAGGAAGTGTCGGGGGCAGCGTGAGCCTCCCACGCGTTACTCCTCGCCACTGAGAGATCGAGCTGCGCAGGTGAAAAGATGCGACTGCTGTTACCTCAAGTACCGGAGGGGACTTGTGCTATGTATGACTTAGTCCACATTGCAGCCGGCTTGTGGGAGGCAAGAAACAGTGTTCGTGACAGGGGAGGGTTGAATTGGATGATACGAAAATTGGGATGGGAGAAAATATAGAAAATGGGAGAAAAAGTGGATAAAAAAAAAAAAGATGACAGTGAGAGCGTCCATGTTCTGAGTATACGTGTACATCTTCTCTTTCAGGGCTGAGAACACTACTAGAGAATAAAGCTAATTTGAGAATAACACCTCAAAACATTATGTGCATCAACAAAATCAATCTCCCATTCGTTGTCTATGGAGAAGCACCCAGACTTATACCTGATGACATCATGAGTTTAAGTCTTACTTCTGAACTTTCCTAAGCCATGGAAATAACATAGTGGACTTAAAAATCCCCTTTAACCTTTCAAACAAAAGCAGGAGGGGGTTAAAGGTACAGTGTTACCAGATGCAAGCTCTGGGGTCTGCCAGGCTTCCTCTTGATGGGACTTTCTGCAGCCGACTGGTTGGTCCCGCTGCCAGGCTTCCCCTTGATGGGACTTTCTGCAGCCGACTGGTTGGTCCCGCTGCCAGGCTTCCCCTTGATGGGACTTTCTGCAGCCGACTGGTTGGTCCCGCTGCCAGGCTTCCCCTTGATGGGACTTTCTGCAGCCGACTGGTTGGTCCCGCTGCCAGGCTTCCCCTTGATGGGACTTTCTGGAGCCGACTGGTTGGTCCCACTGCCATGGGTCCTTCCTGGCCCACTTTGCTTCAAGGGCAGCACGGGCTTGAAAGATGTTAAAGATGACAGTGAGATGACCGTGTTCTGAGTATACGTTGTAATTGGAAAATATTATCATGTCATATAGTTTCTGTGTTAAATACATATTTCTCTGTACAAAGCTTTAACTAGTCTGACTAGGCAAAGACACTAGGTGACAGTCTGACAGTGTTCTTATGGCAACGACCAAGGTTAGGAGATATGGCATTTGGCCTTTTCTCCAGTTCTTTGTCTGGACAAAAACAGTTTTGGCTCCCTTCCTCTTTGTGCTCTATACTGCGAACTACAGATACAGCGAGGCCATGTGCCATATGCAAACATTTGATGATACTGCTCTTATCGGTCTCATCAACAAAGGTGACGACCGGGCCTATAAAAAGGAGATTGGCTCATTTCTTGGAACTAAACATTGAAAAAACCAAGGAGTTGGTCATCAACTTCAGTACACAGTAAATTTCACAGACAAATATGCAGTGTCAAAGTACATTGACTCTTTCAGAGTTATTACAACAACAGTTTGAGTAAAATGCAGACAGTGTTGGTGAAATATTTCGTAGTTAATTGGCTGGTGTAAGAACTACTCTGGAAAGCTCCGCCCATCTCCTTCTCTTGAAAAATCTTCACAACACGCCATTTTCTCCACGTCGAGTCAGAGGTAACTCAGGTAAGTTTCTCCCCCTAATCACATATTAATTAATTAATTCAGTAGCTATTGGCTTCCAGCAACTTGCAAGAGGTAATGTTAATGTTGTTAATACAATGTGGAGGGGTGATTGTGAATTGTATCGTTTGAAAAAAAAAATCGAGAAAATTTCCTGATATTACCAAGCTAACATTGGCTTAGTGACGAACATTTGCACGCCATGTTCTGAGGTAAATTTGTCCTACAGTATGAAATCAATTAACAGTTATTTGGCATTTGAACAACGTTATTCTTTTGTTAAGTCCACAGATTTTAGCGACGGCCAAGACTGCACGTGCGGGCGCCATTTCACGTTGAGGCCTTGGTTTGGTGAGTTTTAGCTTAGCTTGGAAGGTGTCTTGCTAGCTAATGTTAATGGAGAAATACCCTTGAATGATATAAGTAATCTGTACTATGAAATGGTGTGTTATGAGAGTGAGTGCATTAGAATGTATCCAATATGGTTGATTGAGTTTAATGGAAAAAACGGGAAAAATGCAAGGAAAGCCCTGGGGTATATTACCAAGCTATAGCTAACATTGGCTTAGTGACGAACATTTACGCGCCATGTTCTGAGGTAAATTTGCCCTACAGTATGAAATCAATTAAGTTATTTGAATGAATGAATGAATGAATGAATGAATGAATTTTTATTCACACACACACACGATACATTTTACATGCGAGTATCCTCATGTGATAACATGTCGCAAATTGTGTGCATGTGCCAGGTCTCCCAAGAAGCTATTTAAAGCTTTTGGAGGGAGCCTGAACACAGATACAAACAGAATATGAACAACAAAACAATAACAAAATAAACAAAACAAACAAACAAAAACAAAACAAAAAACTACGACGTGGGTAGGTTTATACACCTACCTACTAACTGACGTATAACAGAGATACATAATACAGACAATTTTATTCCTAAGTTATCATTTTAATTAGAGATATGATTTGAGCAGTTCCTCTTTCAATGATTTTTTAAAGGTTTTAAAGGTATTAGTCATTTTTAGATTTTCATCAAGCTTGTTCCAGATCTGTGGACCCCTGCATGCTATGCTTAGGCTAGCACAATTTAGCCTTCTCCTCTTGCCAGATATAAGATGCTTGTTTCTTGTGTTGTGGATGTGCAGTGGTTGGCAGACTGGGATAAGCTCAGACAGTCTGTGATTCATGTTGTTGACAACTTGATACATAATTGATGCGTTTTGATGAATGTTAAATTCAGCGAGCCTCAGGAGACCAAAGCGATTTGGTATTTGAACAGAAGCAGCCTTTTAGAATAGAGCTTTAATATTGTTCACCATACTCCAGCTGGTTTTGTATCTTAAAATACCGTAGTTCAAAGGGCTAACATGACGATGTTTTTGAGGATATAGCAAGAGATGCATCCACTGGGGTGCTAACCATCAAATATGACACAGGTTTGATTACATTTGTAATCTATATTTAATGACTAAGTTATTTGTCATCATGTGAAGCTTACATTTGATTAGATAAGGGACATCTTTATGAGGAAACTGTGTATAATCTTTTTTTTATTTATCCTGTCTCCACGCTAGCCTCATCTGAGCAGTCTGTCTCCACGCTAGCCTCATCTGAGTGGTCCCAACCATCATCCCTGGATTCGTCAGGGTCCCAACCATCATCCCTGGATTCGTCAGGCTCGCAGGATACTGTCATCATTTCAGAGGACCCTTCCAGAAAATGCCAGAGGCTGGATACAGAAGCTAAGCAAGTAAGAGTTGACACACATGTAATATGTCTCTTAATAAAATGACAAATAAGGTGATAGGTATAGGTACAAACCGTAGGAAGCAGTAGCCTATTTTGAAAGAGGGCCAATGGGCACAATTTAACATGGTCGCCACTCAAGGTCAACGCGTAAACAGGAAGTAAGGTTGTAACTGTGGCCATTATATGGTTTCATCATTTATATGATATTTCAGTTTGTAAGTGTAATATTTGAGAATGTATTTATGTTTCATTTCTTATTTTCTTTATTATTTAATTTGCTACAATTTATAATATATTCATTTTGACGTCTGGTCATATATGGTGTCCCGTTAGGTTGCTGTCGCGTTTTTACCTTTGGAACTGATCAAGACACCTGCGAGCAAGCGGCAGGGATGGTCTGAGACTGGGACTGATTAAGACACCTGCGAGCAAGCGGCAGGAATGGTCAGAGACAAGTTGTACAGGCTCTCTAAATTCTAAGAGTGTACCACTATGTGTAGTGTACCACTATCAAGACTGTTACCAAGAACAGAAGAATAAGACCCCTTTTTATGTAGCATGCAGTCAACGAGGTATTTAATGTTTGTTTGTATTTTGCTTTTCTGATGTGTTGTTTTCATACCGTGTATATTATTGTTTGTGTTGACCTGACGCAACGTATGTTTCTGTTTAAGTTTTCACGGTGGATTGGAGGTGGATTGGAGGACCAAGCCTTTAATAAACCCGTCGAAAGGAAACCACTTGTGTCTGCAGTGCTTGGAAGGAGTTACAGTGAAAACTCGACTGTTCATCGATGCAAGTGGGCGATGAAGCAAGTCCAAGTTTAAGGCCGGCGTCCAGCGGACCTTCCCCAACAATTGTTTGCTGCGCTGCCTGCTCGCTGACATCAAAGGACAGATGAGTCACAAACAATACGCACTACACGCATAAACACAAAGAAGTAAGAAGATGCACACAGTATAATGAGCAGCGTTTCAAGATAAAGCCATAAAGGACTTGGACATTATAAGTTAAGAGTGGTCAGGTCAAGAAGAGTGCTTTGTAAACGTTTCTATAATATATTTTACTGTGAATTCTAATTACTGTGGTGTGCGTGCTAAAACGTTTTGACTTATTTGCCTATATAATTTAACTGAAGCTAACCATTTGTACACATTAAGGTGTCAACGTTAAAGTATAAATATTTTCTGATTGAACACCCATTTCTAATTTAAAGTGTGTTTTGGAAATTATAACCTATAAAAAGCACGTATAATTTATAGGTGAAGGCTATTATTGGCATTTAATATTTATGTTCCTAAGTGTTCTGAAGTGCTTAATATATATGTGGAGGTTATTTTGAAAGCCAATTGAATTAAGCAATTTGATTTGTTCGGAGAGTACTGCATTTAAATTCAAATTCGAGTACAGCACATGTTAAAGGTTTAAATGTGTATTTACTATCTTTTCTTTACAAATTTTGGTCAATTTAAAGTAGTGATTTACAATGACAGAGCCAATTAGGCCTGCAATTGAAGTAGGGGACAGTGTTAGGGATAGTGCAAATTCCCAAGACCGACCTGAAGAAGGTCATGTAGAAGGTGCTGAAGCCCAGCAAGAGGTACCAAAACAATCTCAAAGAACCAGAACTCTAACAGAGAAGGGTAAAGCAATGCAGGAGGATAAGATCAAAGCGCTGCAGCAAAGGTTTAATTACATTTACAATAAATGGAGGACACAAGTTAAATCTTCTAAAGGTCCGTTATCACAATCAACAGAACATTTGTCTGATGAGCTGCTTACTGATATCATTACAGATGTCACAGGTCTTTCTAATGATGTGCAGCATATTTATGATGAACTACGTGACATCTCAACTCCAGACCAGGACACACGTCTAAGAGTGGATCTGTGTGCAGGGATTTCTGAGATAATTGTATCCAGAGCCACATTTAGACTGGGGGGAAGTGTGTTAGAAGAAGGAGAGAAAGAGTGGCCAGAAGCAGGCTCTCTCTTTGACTCAAGCACCTATAAATCTGGTTCTGCCACTTCTTCCAGGAAAAGCGCCTATAAATCTGGTTCTGCCACTTCTTCCAGGAAAGGCACCTCAGTGCATTCAAGCAGTTCTTCTGTAAAGCGACGAGATGCTGTCGCTGATGCTGCTGCAAGCCAAGCTGTTCTGGAAGTGTTAAAAGAACAAGAAAAAGAACAATTGGAAATGCAGTGCCTAGAAGCAGAAGCTAAAAAGAAGATAGCTGAGCAAGAGGCAGCAGGCATAAAGCGTTGTTTAGAGCGTCGTTTAGAACAAGAGGAAGAGGAAGCTAAAATTAAAGCTCAACTGGAAGAAGAACATGGAGCTATACAAAGGACTCTGGAGGAAAAGCGGAGAAAGATACAGCATTTGGAGGCAGTGAAAGGTCTTAATGCAGCACGAGCAAGAATTCTTGTGTACGATCAAGTGGAGGCCACAGAAGAAGAGCGGAAAGACGTACTAGAACATGAGAGGGTAGCAGACAACAAAGTGCCTGCTCCCACAAGTCCTCTGTCCCTGTATACGTCTCCCGTACCACAAGCTGTGACCACCTCCTCAAATGACAGTACAGCAGAGCTTGTTAAGATGCTGGCAGGGGCTTTGAGTGTCAACAGAATTCCAATTCCTGAACCTTCATTATTCAGTGGGGACCCATTGAAATACAATGACTGGAAACTTTCCTTTGAAATACTGATTGATCAGAAGAGCATTGAAGACAAGGAGAAGATATACTACCTCCGTAGGTATGTAAGTGGACAAGCTAAGAAAGCACTTGATGGCTATTTCTTACTCGGAGTCGGAACCAAATCTGCCTATGTTGCAGCATGGAAGATTTTGGAGGAGAGATATGGAAATCCATTTACAATGGCAAAAGCATACAGAGACAAGCTCCAGGCATGGCCCAAGATGGGATCTAAGGACAGCTTTGAGCTCAGAGAGTTTGCAGACTTTCTCAGGAGTTGCGAGGCTGCCATGGTCAACATCAAGGCATTGGACATTTTAAATGACTGTAATGAAAACAGGAAAATTCTTTTAAAGTTGCCTGATTGGCTAACAGCGAGATGGAACAGGATGGTTATCCAAGAAGAAGAAGAGCGTAACCAATTCCCCTCCTTCAGCCAATTTGTGAAGTTTCTGACAAGAGAAGCGAAAATTGCCTGCAACCCTGTTACATCATTACAGTCACTGAAACAAGGTGAGACTGAAAAACCAAAATGCCCAAGATATCAAAGCTTTGGAGCAAAGACACTAACCACAGGTTCCAATGAAAAGACTGTTATAACATGCATTTTCTGTGAGAAGTACGGGCATACTTTGCATAAATGCAGGAAGTTCATGGAGATACCTGTTACAGACAGAATCAAATTTGTTCAAGCTGGAAAGCTATGCTTTGGTTGTCTCAAGTCTGGTCACTACTCAAAGAGCTGCAACAGTAGGAATGTTTGCGACATGTGCCACAAGCAGCATCCTACATGTCTGCATGAGGAGCGAGCCAATGAAGGACAAAGACCACCACAAGCCAAGCTAAAGCTAAATGAAGACAAGCCAAGTACAAGTCAACAATGGTACAAAGAAAGACCCCAATCAGCACAATACAAGGAAGCAGCGACAACCTCTACTTCACATAGAGTAATACTTCAGGAAGCCAACACACAAACGGCTGCAATAATTCCTGTCTGGCTTTCATCCACAAATCAACCAACACAAGAAGTACTGGTATACGCTCTGTTGGATTCTCAAAGCGACACAACCTTTGTTCTAACGGAGTTAGCAGAAGCTTTGGAAGCAACCAAAGTGAAAGTCAAACTCAAGCTCTCTACTATGACCTCAAGAACCACGGTAGTAAGCTCTGAAAGAGTAAACAACTTACAAATCCGTGGCTTTTTCTCTGGTGAGAAGATATCTTTACCGCCAGTCTACACGCAGGATTTCATTCCAGCCAACAGAACTCACATACCGACAGATGGAACTGCAAAAGCCTGGTCCCATCTAGAGCACCTACAAGGAGAGATCGCACCTATGCAGGACTGCGAAGTAGGTCTGCTCATTGGGTACAACTGCTCACAAGCCCTGCTTCCAAGGGAAGTTGTGTCTGGCGAAGAAAGTCAGCCTTATGCACAGCGTACAGACCTTGGATGGAGTATTGTTGGCCATGGGAATCCCTGCGTAGACTACGGCGACGCCATCGGAATCGGCCATCGCATAGTAGTGAGACAAGTAATGGCAGGTGTGAAATCTTCTGTTGTTAATCTCAAAACTGAAGTACACTATGTGAGCCGAACAAAAGTGAAAGAAATGACTCCCTCAGACATCATAAGAGTTCTTGAATCAGACTTCTCAGAAAGAACTGGAGAACATGATCCTGTGTCTCAAGAAGATCTCAAGTTCCTGTCGAAGTTGAGAGAAACCATCACACAAAAGAAAGATGGTCACTATGAAATGCCATTACCGTTCAAACAGGGAAGACCGAAATTACCCAACAACAAGATATGTGCAATACACCGCTTGAATTGTCTTGAAAGGAGACTAAAGAAAGATCAAAGGTACTACAGAGACTACGTAAACTTTATGGATGACATCATTGCGCGTGGCGATGCAGAGAAGGTCCCTGAGGAAGAAATTGACAACAAGTCAGCTTGGTACATTCCACATCATGGGGTTTACCATCCACAGAAGCCAGGAAGAATACGTGTAGTATTTGACGGTTCTGCCAAGTTTCAAGAAACATCCCTTAACGACCATCTGCTCACCGGTCCTGACTTGACGAATACATTGGTGGGAGTCCTATGCCGTTTCCGAAAGGGCTCTGTCGCAGTCATGTGTGACATCGAAAGAATGTTCCACCAGTTTCATGTGAAAAGGGAAGATCAAGATTATTTGAGATTCCTATGGTGGGAGAAGGGAAACTTGGAAACCACACCATCAGTCTACATGATGAAGGTCCACTTGTTTGGAGCGGCCTCATCTCCTGGCTGTGCCAACTTTGGCCTAAAACATCTGGCAACACAAGGGCAAGGTCAGTTCAGTGAGGAAGCCACGCGCTTCATTCAAAGAAATTTCTATGTAGACGATGGTCTGACAAGTGTTCAAACTGAGAAGGAAGCCATCCAACTTGTTAAAGAAGCAAGAGAACTTTGCTGCACTGGCAAGTTAAGACTCCACAAGTTTGTTTCAAACAGTGACGATGTGATGGCAACCATCCCAGAAGACGAACGTGCCGCAATCAAGGATCAAGACATGGCCTTGAGTTTACCGCACATGGAAAGAGCTCTTGGAGTAGAGTGGTGTGTCACATCTGACTCGTTTAAGTTCAGAGTTCAAATAAAAGCCAATCCGTTAACGAGAAGAGGTGTGCTCTCCACCGTAGCCTCTATGTATGATCCCCTGGGGTTCATGGCACCCTTCGTCCTTTTAGGGAAACAGATACTCCAGCAAATGTGTAGAGAGAAGATCGGCTGGGATGAAGAACTCCCAAGAAACCTAAGACCTCAGTGGGAGTCCTGGATCAGAGACTTTCCCAATCTGGCAAAAATGCAAATCAAAAGGTGCTTCGTACCTTCAAGTTTTGGCAATGTCAAGAGGTATGAGCTTCACCATTTTGCGGATGCAAGTGTCTCTGGATATGGTGAATGTACTTACCTACGAGCCATCAACAAGTCAGACGAAGTCCATTGCTGTCTGGTAATGGGAAAGTCGAGTTTCACCAACCAAGGTCACAACTATACCGAGACTTGAACTCACTGCAGCGGTTGTTGCAGTTCGAATCAGCGACATGCTCCGGGGTGAGCTAGAAATACAAGACCTGCAGGAGTTCTTTTGGACTGATTCCACGGTTGTTCTTGGCTACATTAACAATGACGCCAGAAGATTCCAAGTCTTCGTAGCCAACCGCATACAGAGAATCAAGTCAAGTACAAAGCCTGAACAATGGGCTTATGTGGCCTCTGAAGACAATCCTGCAGATCATGCCTCTCGAGGTTTGACTGCAGAGCAACTCAAGACCTCAAACTGGTTCACAGGACCAACGTTTCTTTGGCAAAAGGAACTACCTGACAGAGAACTCAAGGTGGGAGAAATTAAGGAAGATGATCCTGAACTCAGCAAGGCTTTTGTGTGCAACACTAAAGCAAAGGAAAACAGGTCATTATTGGATCGACTACAGAGATTCTCGGAATGGTCAACGGTAGTAAGAGCAATTGCCAGATTGAAACGACAAGTCAATGAATACAAGTGTGGAAAGCAAAGAACAAATGAAAGTTCAAGCCTAGAAGAAAGGAAGGAAGCAGAACTTACCATCATCAAGCTAGTTCAAAGGGAAGCATTCTCAGACGAGATAAAGAGCTTGGAACTCAAGAAAGAAGTTGCCAAGACCAAAGAGGGCAAGATGTACAAGTTAAATCCATTCTTGGATGAAGAAGGTGTCCTAAGAGTAGGCGGACGCCTAAGTCAAGCCACGTTGCACCCACATGTGAAGCATCCTGCAATACTCCCTAATAACAGCCACATATCGGCTTTACTTATCAAGCACTTTCATGAAAAGTTACAGCATCAAGGACGTGGGATGACGATGAACGAACTGCGAGCTAACGGATGGTGGATCCTGGGATGCAGCAGTCGAGTCTCATCACACATCTTCAAATGTGTCAAGTGTAGAAAGTACAGAAGACGTACTGAAGAACAAAGAATGGGTGACTTACCACAAGATAGATCGGAAGCAACTCCACCCTTCACTTACGCTGGCATAGACTGCTTTGGTCCGATCCATGTTAAAGAAGGAAGGAAGGATCTCAAAAGATATGGTCTCTTACTTACATGTCTATGTTCGAGGGCCATACACATAGAGGTAATTGATGACATGACAACTGATGCATTTATCAATGCCTTAAGAGCGTTCATTGCCCTAAGAGGAAATGTTCGACAAATAAGATGTGACCAAGGAACCAATTTTGTTGGTGCAAGGAGAGAGTTCGCAGAACTCATGAAAGGAATGAACCAAGAAAGAGTGAAGGCTCTAGGATGTGAATTCCTCATGAACCCTCCAGCAGCAAGTCACATGGGCGGTGTCTGGGAGAGGCAGATAAGAACTGTAAGAAGTGTTCTTACTGCTATTCTCGACCAGTCGGCACAAAGGCTCGACTGCACCTCTCTAAGGACATTTCTATATGAGGTTATGGCCATTGTTAACAGTAGACCACTCACCACTGAGCATTTGAATGACCCATCTGCATTTGAACCTTTAACTCCCAACCACATCCTTACAATGAAGTCTACAATCCTTCTGCCCCCACCTGGTCAATTTGTCAGAGAAGATCTGTATCTGCAAAAGAGGTGGCGGCGAGTGCAGTATTTGGCTAATGAGTTTTGGACTCGATGGAGGAAGGAGTATCTTTTAAACTTACAACCAAGACAAAAGTGGCACAAGGATAGAAGGAACTCGAAGGTCAACGACATCATTCTTCTACAAGACGATCTGGCACCGCGGAATGAATGGAAGCTGGCCAGAATCACAGACGTCTATCCAGGGTCAGATGGTAGGGTGAGAAAATTGAAATTGCTGGTGAGTGACACCACCGTTGACAAAAAAGGGAAACCTACAACTAAAAGTGTTCCTTGATACCTGTACAGAAGGTTATAACGCTACTCGAAGCAGACTAATTTAATGTTTTGCCTAAAACTTATGTTAATAATGATATTTACATTTAGTCATTTAGCTGACGCTTTTATACAGGGCGACTTACAAGTTCTGTACAAATCCCCAGGAGGGGCACAACTAGCGGCTGAATGACCACAAGAAATATTTAATTTAGAAGATAACCAAATTATGTTCAGAGAAATCCCACGTGTGTGCGATTTGGTGGGAGTGTAACTGTGGCCATTATATGGTTTCATCATTTATATGATATTTCAGTTTGTAAGTGTAATATTTGAGAATGTATTTATGTTTCATTTCTTATTTTCTTTATTATTTAATTTGCTACAATTTATAATATATTCATTTTGACGTCTGGTCATATATGGTGTCCCGTTAGGTTGCTGTCGCGTTTTTACCTTTGGAACTGATCAAGACACCTGCGAGCAAGCGGCAGGGATGGTCTGAGACTGGGACTGATTAAGACACCTGCGAGCAAGCGGCAGGAATGGTCAGAGACAATTTGTACAGGCTCTGTAAGAGTGTACCACTATGTGTAGTGTACCACTATCAAGACTGTTACCAAGAACAGAAGAATAAGACCCCTTTTTATGTAGCATGCAGCCAACGAGGTATTTAATGTTTGTTTGTATTTTGCTTTTCTGATGTGTTGTTTTCATACCGTGTATATTATTGTTTGTGTTGACCTGACGCAACGTATGTTTCTGTTTAAGTTTTCATGGTGGATTGGAGGTGGATTGGAGGACCAAGCCTTTAATAAACCCGTCGAAAGGAAACCACTTGTGTCTGCAGTGCTTGGAAGGAGTTACAAAGGTCATGCATCACGAGCAGAGGTCTGCACTCCCCGAGCTATCTATCCAAGTTGAAATGTGGAGGATTGCAGGAAGCTAACATTGGCTTAGTGACGAACATTTGCACGCCATGTTCTGAGGTAAATTTGTCCTACAGTATGAAATCAATTAACAGTTATTTGGCATTTGAACAACGTTATTCTTTGTTAAGTCCACAGATATCAGCGACGGCCAAGACTGCATGTGCGCGGGCGCCATTTCACGTGAAGCCTTGGTTTGGTGAGTGTTTTAGCTTAGCTTGGAAGGTGTCTTGCTAGCTAATGTTAATAGGGAAATACCCTTGAATGATATAATAATAATAATAATAATTCATTTAATTTATATAGCGCTTCTCAATAACCCGAAGTCGCTGACAGTAGTCGGGAGCAGGGGTACAAACAAAGAAACGAAAGCAAAGAAACAAAAACAAAACAACAAAGAAACAAAAACAAAAGGAACATGAGACCATGGGGGGAACGGGGGAGACAGCCTGATGGCACAAAAAAAAAGACTGGAGACATATCAATCAGGTTGGAGGGGAGGGGGGGGTTTAGGGGTGGGGGGGGTTGAAGGCAAGGGAGAACAGGTGGGTTTTGAGGCAAGCTTTGAAGGTGGAGAGTGTAGGGGAGTCTCTGATGGACTGGGGGAGGGAGTTCCAGAGTCGGGGTGCAGTGCGAGAGAAGGCCCGATCTCCGAAGTTTTTAAGCTTGGATGTCGGGACAGTGAGGGAGGCAGTGGAGGAGGACCGGAGGGAACGGGTGGGGCGGTAGGGGAGAAGGAGATCAGTCAGGTAGGGGGGGGCCAGGCTGTGGAGGGCTTTGAAGGTGAGGAGTAGTGTTTTAAAGTTAATGCGGTGTTTGATCGGGAGCCAGTGGAGGGAGTGGAGGACAGGAGTGATGTGTTCGCGGGACCGGGTGTTAGTGAGGAGGCGGGCGGCTGAATTTTGGACCATTTGCAGTTTATGGAGGGAGCGGGAGGTGATAGCAGTGAGGAGGGAGTTGCAGTAGTCCAGGCGGGAGGAGATGAAGGCGTGAATGAGGGATTCAGCAGCGGGGGGGGAGAGGCAGTGACGGATTTTTGCGATGTTGCGGAGGTGAAAGTAGGATGTTTTCACGATGGAGCGGACGTGGGGGTCAAATGAGAGGGTGGGGTCAAGGAGGACACCAAGGTTGCGGACTAGGGGGGAGGGGGTGATGGTGGAGTCGTTGATGGTGAGTGTGATGGGTCCGGTCTTGTCACTGTTCAGTTTGAGGAAGTTGTGGGTCATCCAAGTTTGGAGTTCGGTGATGCATGATTCGATGTGACTGAGGGGTGGGCTGTGGGGGGATTGTGTACTGATGTAGATTTGGGTGTCGTCAGCGTAACAGTGGAAGTTGAGGTGGTGTTTGCGGATGATGTGACCAAGGGGGAGAATGTAGCAGATGAAGAGCAGGGGGCCAAGGACTGAGCCTTGGGGGACCCCCTGTGTGACTGGGGAGGGGGACGAGGTGTGGCCGGAGAGGGAGATGAATTGGTGTCTGTCAGTGAGGTAGGAGGAGAACCAGTCAAGTGCTGTGCCCTCAACACCCAGTTGGTGCAGCCTTTGGAGGAGGATGGAGTGACACACTGTGTCAAAGGCTGCACTGAGATCGAGTAGGATCAGGATGTTGAGGGCACCGGAGTCAGCGGAGATGAGGAGGTCGTTGATGACCTTTACCAGTGCAGTTTCGGTGCTGTGAGCGGGACGGAAGCCAGACTGAAGGGGTTCATAGAGGGTGTTGGACTGGAGATGGGAGTGGAGTTGGGAGGCAGCAATACGTTCCAGTGTTTTTGAGAAAAAAGGAAGATTGGATATGGGGCGGTAGTTGGAGAGGCTGGATGGGTCCAGAGTGGGTTTTTTGAGGACAGGGGTGACAGCGGCGAGTTTGTAGGGGGAGGGGACGTGGCCTAGGGATAGTGACTGGTTGAAAAGGGCGGTGAGGTGGGGGATGAGAGCAGGGAGGCAGGCTTTGGTGAGAGTAGTGGGTAGGGGGTCAAGGGAGCAGGTAGTGGTTTTGGAGGTAGTCATCTGTACTATGAAACAGTGTGTTATGAGAGTGAGTGCATTAGAATGCATACAATATGGTTGATTGAGTTTAATGGAAAAAACATGGGACAAATGCAAGGAAAAGCCCTGGGTTATATAGCTCTCTTTTTTGTCTGTTTGCATCTGTGGGAAATTAGTGTCAGGCTTGAATATTCAGTGACTTTGTACTTATTATTTACCTTATTGGGGACATTGATCTAAGTAAAACATTTAATAATAACTTAACTTAGATCAATGTCCCCAATAAGGTAAATAATAAGTACAAAGCCACTGAATATTCCAGCCTGACACTAATTTCCCACACATCCCTGTGTTCAAGTTGCCCACTCCTTTTTGCGTTGGTAACTCTCTTGCAGGCTTGCTGCAAGCATGCTGTTAAAAGTACAACTGGGAGATGTCCAAAAGTTTGTTCGGATTACAGAAATAAATCTGATGGAGTTTCTGAGTGCAGGTAAGAAATTGGGATCATTGGGAAATTGTCCTCAATGTGATACTCATGGTTATCCACTGGGTGGATCTGTGGCTTCATCTATTGTATTGCAGACAGCAATTATTCAAGATTAAGTGAATATTTAGTGAGTAGTATATTTAGAAATCACTGGATATCCAATGACATTTCTGTTTACAAAAGCTTTTGTGGCCGTTTCTAGCATTTGCAAAGTTTGGTGTCCCAGCTGTAACGGAATGTGTGAACGTTTTTGACAGTTCAGGGACCGAATTGGATGACGATGTTTTTGAGGAGATAGCAAGAGATGCATCCACTGGGGTGCTAACCATCAAATATGACACAGGTTTGATTACATTTGTAATCTATATAATGAATAAGTTATTTGTCATGTGAAACTTACATTCGATTAGATAAGGGACATCTTTATGAGGAAACTGTGTATAATCTTTTTATTTATTTATCATGTCTCCACGCTAGCCTCATCTGAGCAGTCTGTCTCCACGCTAGCCTCATCTGAGTGGTCCCAACCATCATCCCTGGATTCGTCAGGCTCGCAGGATACTGTCATCATTTCAGAGGACACTTCCAGAAAACGTCAGAGGCTGGATACAGAAGCTAAGCAAGTAAGAGTTGACACACATGTAATATGTATGTATCACCCTGTGATTCACAACTCAGAAATGCATGTTTATCATATTTTTACTGTCAATGTTATGCCCCCATCTTTTCCATTGTACTGGTCGCGCGCCTGTAAGAATATTGTAGCTCACTTGAGATTGGATGGATCTCTCAAATTATCATCTCCACGAGTCAGAAGCATGCTAGACAGACCTCAGATAGGGTTAAAACTGATATTAAGGATACTTATCCTTTACATTAACTTTTAATTGCAGTCTATACAGTATATTCCTAACACTGAATTGTTTTTTGTGCTTGTGCTTTTGTGCTTCAAGTTGGTGGAATCCATTCTTTGAGAAATCTGGTGGAGAACGCATAATAAATTAATACAATCGAACCAAGTCCTTCCACGATGACAACCGAAGGAAAATGGTGAACATATTGGCAGCTGACTTGACAGAGAAGAATGGGTAATTAGCTCCTTGTTTTTAGTTTGTTCTCAATCTAGCTTTCAGATGAATTTGAAATCGAAATGAAATCCAGGGAATATGACTGAGAAATACATTCTTCTTTAATCTTCCAGTACTTCACCACCCAGACATCTGAAAGAAAAGTATGCCAGAGGAATCGTGACCTTATTCCCCTACCTCAGTGACCCACACTCTAAGAATGGCTATGTGAGTTGCACACAGTAATAGTTGTGGCAATGTTGATACATTTTTTATCCTACCAGAGCATGCTGTTTTTCACTTTTAAATGTGAAGCGTCTGTTTTTGTTATCCTTTCACCCTCCAAGGAGCATTATTATGATGGCGAGAGTGGCAGTGGGTACTTGGCCTGGAGGATTAAAACTATTCAGAGAACCGCTGCTAAAGACAAATGATCATCATTTGGAGGTAACACTAATAATTCATATCTTGAGTACAACAAGTTGATTAACAAAACAAGCGGCATTATTGATTACTGTATAAACCTGTACCTGCAGAACTCCATCAATCAGGCCTTGGTAGATTTTTTGTTTTTGTGTTTTTTCCCATATTCTGTAGAATCCTGTGGAGAACCATCTCGTGGAAGAGGACCAACTGCCAGACGAGATTCCCATGTTGTTGCAGAGACTGCCCTGAGCGAAGAGGAGTGCAAGGAAGCGATCTCACTAATGAAACATTCAGCTGATGAGGACACAGTGAAGAACAAGATGAAACTGACATTTGACTATAGGCACAACAAGGTCCTTGACCCCCAGCAGTCAAGCAGCATACTGTCTGACTTTCCACGTTTCCAAGACGTCAAGGGCTTGGTAATTATCTGCCATTATTTTGACCATTTTGTGACCCTTGAATGATAGACGGTAGATGTATTGTACCTCAACTAGCACCCACTAACTTTGGTTGGCTGTGAAATCCTGAAATTGTCCCCCAATCCCCCCTCTCCAGGTTGAACAGGATTTCGTTCTGATGTTTGGAGAGGGTGTATCAGGCAAGCTTCTGGAAAAGTGGCCGACCACATACAAGAAAAAGATCATCCAACAATGCAGACGGCTTCCATCCACCAGTGAGCTTCAAGAGCTCCTGCTGACAGCTGATCCTCCTGAGGATGACACTGAAGTGGATGCTGACATTGGTAAGCTGCTTTTGAGCATACCATTCTTGCTGTTTTTCACTCATGAACTTATGTGAAAAATGTACGAGGACATTTTGTATTATCAACCAGTCAAAAGTTATCTTCCCATTCACTTGAATGAGTGCATCCAAGCTTTTTACTGGTACTGTATATTCATATTTTGAGTGGCAGAGCTTCTTGTGATGAACTGCTGTCTTTTCTCTTATTTTGTAAACATACTGCTGACATTGCAGATGGACTGAATTTTGTTTATGGTCTACATAATCCAAGTGTCTTAACATCCAACTTGTATCGTTACAGGTTGGGACAGTGACCTCATCGATTCTACTGCTGTTGCACCTGATTCCACCCTCTGCTCAGGGTCGGAAGAGACCAGGGAAGGTGTCGGCGTCCAACGCAGAGCAGCATCTTGTGATCTTCAAGAAGGTTGGTATTTTCTCCTAATGTATGTACGAATTTATGATTATAATGCTACAATCATGTAATTCTAATTGTTTCTCCATGTGTGTTTGTCTTCTCAGACTGGAACAAGCATCCAAGAGCATCTTGATGCCATCACTACCAGCAATCAACCCTATCTCCTGGCTGTTGTAGTGAAGAAGAATGCGATCCACCAGTTCTACATCATTCTTGACAAGAAGGCCATACCTTGCAAGTCAATCTCTTCTCTTGGTGCTTTAGATTAACTCTTTAAGGCACATTATGTGTTTGGCACCGCATACAACACCATGCTGCGCAACATGTACACGTTCCTCCAGACCACTGTGTACAGTATTGATGTTGGGAAAGTCAAGGAGAGTCCTCGTGTTGCTGAAGTTAGGGCGAGGTTGCTTCATTAGTGCATGAGGTTTCTCCTCCGCCATGAAGTGTTTTGATTGTCGGAAGGAGTTAGGTTGTACAAATAGGCTTGTTAGGCATTTGTGAATAGTTCACGGTTACGTTCAAGGAAAAAAAGCTTCACCTTAAATGTGCTCAGACTGGATGTGGCTATAGGTTTGGTATGTTTTCTGGTTTTAGGAAACATTTAGACAACAAACACACTGAGGGCTAGATCCATAAAGAATGGATTGCACGGAGCAAGTTGCACCCTTACTTACAATTCATTATGAATTGAAAATGGGGGACCCTGATGTAAACAAGACGAAAGTCTTTATCTGGTCTGCATCCCCTTAACAATTGTGTGTATTGAGCCATACTGTATTGTACCCATTCTGCAATCTGCAACAAGAAAAAGACTTTCGTCTTGTTTACATCAGGGTCCCCCATTTTCAATTCATAATTAATTGTAAGTAAGGGTGCAACTTGCTCCATGCAATCCATTCTTTGTGGATCTAGCCCTGAGTATATTGACCAAGAGGTTGACACTGATGTTAATGTAAACAGTGTAGGAGAGGCGGTGATCGCTAATGTAGATGAGACCGCCACAACATTTGATGTCGATGCGACGGCCACATGTGAACTGTTCAGAAACTCCAATAGGAGCACTCTCGATATGTGTGCCACTGCTGTCGCACAACTCAAGGCTGCTGGAACCAGTCAGTCTACTGTAAAAGGTTTTGTCTCAACCATGGAAGAAGTCGTTTCTGAGATTCATAGTCACGCTAAAGATGCAGCTCTACAGTGCTTATCTCCACAGGACACAGAAAATAAGAACAGCATAGAACAGTCATTCCAAAAGTAGGAAAACCCATTCACACACTTAAACTCAGAGGCAAAAATAAACAAACACTTCAAAGAGAAATGGGGAAAAGTTGAACCAGTTAAAAGGGTGCTTGGCACAAGATTTGACAGCAGAAGAAACAAAACTACTGGGACATATGACCAGGTCATTGTAACTGATAAGTTTGCATGTGTTCCCATTTTGGAAACACTGAAGAGCATTTTTCAAAACCCAGAACTTGCAGACATGTTAAAGCCCAGGCACATGACGAAGGAAGGTGTGTATGCAGACTTGAGAGATGCCACCTATTTGAAAGAAAGTCCCCTGTTTTCAGTAGAAAAAGATTCCTTTCAAATTCAGCTTTTTTATGATGACTTTGAAACTGCAAATCCATTGGGCTCTAAAAATGGTATACATAAATTAGGTGCTATATACTTTACATTAAGAAATTTCCCCCCAATCTATAATTCCTCTTTGATTAATATTCATTTGTGTGCTCTTTTCCATGCACAGGACATTAAGCGTTATGATTTCAATTTGATACTTGAGCCACTTGTCAATGATCTGAAAGTACTGGAGACAGAGGGACTTAAAATTCCCATGTGTAGACACGTGATTCGTGGTACCATAGTTCAGGTCACTGGGGATAACCTTGGCTTGCATGGTCTGTTTGGGTTTGTGGAGTCATTTGGGGCTCGGTATTGCTGTCGTTTCTGTCTCCTTGAGAAAGCTCATTTTCAGACTGTATTCTGTGAAGATGATCCGGCTGTTGTACTAAGAACTGTTGAGATGCACGCACAACACTGTCAAACTATACAGACAGATCCTACGCTACCTCATATATATGGTGTGAAACGCAGTTGTCTGTTGAATTCACTTCAGTATTTCAACACAGCCACCAACTTCTCTGTAGATATCATGCATGATATTTTAGAGGGGGTTACTCAGTTTGAGGTGAAACTTATTCTCAAGTACATTCTTCAGGAAAAACTTCTAAATGCTGAACAACTGGCTGGCAGAATACATGCTTTTGACTATGGTTACAATCAGCAGCGAAACCGTCCGCCAAGAGTCAAGTTGTTGGATGAAAGTAAGGATTTGGGGTTGAATGCCACACAGTCTTGGTGCTTGTTGCGCAATATGCCTCTGCTATTTGGTGATTTAATACAGACGGATGATAAGTACTGGCATCTTCTGCTTTTGCTTCTACAGATTGTTAACATTGTATTTTCACCAGTCCTGTCATATGGCATGACAAACATTTAATCACTGATCATCGGCTCTTCAAGCAGTTATTTCCTAGAAGCAACCTATTGCCAAAGCATCACTTCATGATACATTACCCTCGTAATATAAGGAATGTTGGCCGAATTCTGCACATGTGGTGCATGCGTTATGAAGCTATGAAGTTATGAGGCCATGACAATATTCCCACCAGATTTCTCAGAGACTCTGCTTCCATCATAGCTCCCATTGTAGCCCATATCACCAACCTCTCCATCAACCAGGGTCACATCCCGCAAGAACTCAAGCTTGCTAGGGTAACCCCTCTATTTAAAAAAGGAAACAAACTAGATCCAGGTAACTACCGCCCCGTTTCTATCCTTTGTTCCATATCAAAGGTAATTGAGAGGCTGGTATATGAGCAGATAGACAACTACCTGACTGAACATAGACTATTGTACCAGTTCCAATCAGGTTTCAGAAAATCACACTCCACTGACACCTGTTTACTGTACCTGACAGATTATATAAAACGGGAGATGGACAAGGGGAACTACTGTGGGATGGTAATGTTGGACCTGCAAAAGGCGTTTGACACGGTCAACCATTCCATCCTACTAGAAAAATTGAGAGCGATAGGCTTTGATAGCAAGTCAGCCAAATGGGTCAAGTCCTACCTGGAGGGAAGAGAACAGGTGGTAGACATCAATGGCACCTTGTCCTCGTCCCTTCCAGTGACATGTGGGGTCCCCCAAGGAAGCATTTTGGGACCTCAACTGTTTTTAATATATATTAATGACATGAAATCGGCATGCGATTGCAACCTGTTCCTGTTTGCTGACGACTCGGCACTCCTGGTCTCAGACAGGAATAAGTCTAAAGTGGAAAGTGTCCTGAGCAGTGAAATGAAAAAAATCTGCTCCTGGCTCAGTGACAATAAATTGTCTCTACATCTGGGAAAAACAGAGGCCATACTCTTTGGGTCAAACGCCAACCTAAAGAAATCCCAGGGTTTTAAAATTAGAGTAGGTGAAAACATTATTGAGGATAAAGAGGAGGTCACCTACCTGGGCTTTATTTTAAATAACAAACTTTCTAACGAAAAAATGGCACAAAAAGTTATTACTAAGGTCAATCAAAAAACCAAATTTTTATTTAGAATTTCCTCGTTCATAAATAGGAACGCTCTGAGGACCCTAGCTGGAGCCCTCATCCAATGTCACTTTGACTATGCTTGCACTTCATGGTACAGCAACATATCAAAACAAATGAAGACAAAGCTCCAGACCTCCCAAAACAAACTAGTGAGACTCCTGCACAACCTTCACTTTAGGACTCACCTAACGCCAGCCCACTTTAGCAGGCTGGGATGGCTTAGGGTTGAAGAAAGAGTACACCAGCTTAAAATGCTACTGGTTTTTAAAGTACTAAAAGAAACGGTCCCCAAGTACCTAGTCAATTATTTTAATAAATTGACAAGAGGAAGCCCCACGGACCTGGTCCCGCCGAGAGTCAGGACATGCATGGGGAAAGATGCATTTTTTTACTCTGCTACGGTAATGTGGAATGCCCTGCCAACATTTTTAAAACTCCTGAACTCCCCTCTCGGATTTAAATCCGCCCTAAAAACATGGCTCAGCAGCAACTCAAATTGGTCTTAAAATGTTTTTTTTATCTCTTTTATCATAACTTGGCTTTTATTTCTTTTATCATGAGTTGCTTTTAAGGGTTTGCGGATTTTCTTTTAACATTAGTTAACTGTATGAGTTGTCAGGTTAGGTGTTTTTATAATTTTTTTTTTAGAATGTGTCCTGTCAGTGTACATGTCCATTTGTGTTTCTGTGCCTTTTTATGTTCCATGTATGGACCACAATGGAAACAAGCCTTGGCTTTATTGTGTTTTATCCATTTTTGACCTGCGTTATTGACACTGTTATTGTCTTGTCTTTTAAAATGTTTTTTTTGTCATACGATTTGTGTCAAAATAAAGTATTCAATTCAATTCAAAAGCTAAACATAACTTCTTTAACACTTTGGCTGCCATGGGTTAAATTCATTATCAACCGTAGGTTGCCGGCTCTATTTGTCTATAGAGAAAGTCCCCTTCTTTGCAGGGCTATAACTTTTTAAATTCTATTGCTACATTGCCATTATTAGGGCCCATTCAAAGTCCTATATGTATTGTTCATTGTGTAGCAACGTTAAACTTTTTCATTCACATATTCATAGTAAAGTATGGTCTAATGTATAAGTATGTTTTCATCTCTTTCTGCAGCTTTCTCCAGAACGTGATCTATAGCCCCAAATACATTATATTGATGATGCAATACAGTTTTATGGCAATCAGCGCGATATAAAAAATTCCAACTAGACGTACTTCTAGAAGTTACTACACGTCATCTGATGTTGACCGGATGGGCTAGGGGGCGTTTATAATTCCGTGGGCAGCGTTATACCAATCATCTAGGACCAGATCCTTTGTTCCTTGATCCCAGGAACAGAGGACCCAGACGGCGAGGAAAGAGAGCTGGAGTCCGTAACAGGCTGAGAACCAGGCGGCACAGGACACCACTACCCAGTATATTGCTAGCCAATGTACAATCAATTGACAATAAACTGGATGACATCCGAGCAAGGATTCAATATCAAAGAGACGTTAGGGACTGCAACGTTCTCTGCTTCACTGAAACGTGGCTCACGCCGGAGGTTCCAGACCACGCAATTCAACCAGCCGATCACTTCTTTATCCATCGCAAGGATCGGACATCAGAGTCCGGTAAACAACGTGGATGAGGTATTGCCTTCTTGTTTAACAAAAATTGGAGCGATCCAACTAACGTGAAGGAATTATCCAACCACTGCTCCCCAGACCTGGAATATATAACCATCAAGTGTCGTCCTTTCTTCCTCCCGAGGGAGTTAACGGTGATCATCCTGATCGGAGTGTATATTCCACCGCAAGCCAGCAACAACGCCGCGCTCTCCAGACTCCACGACGAGGTAAATAGAATACAAGCGACGAACGTTAACGCCGCCATTTTGGTGCTGGGCGATTTCAATAGCGCCAATCTGAGAAAGGTATTACCTGACTTCTATCAGCATGTGACTTGCAACACCAGAGGCGGTAACATCCTAGATCACTGTTACACGCAATTTAAAGGTGGCTACAAGGCTCATTCTGATAGTGGCTTTGGTAAATCAGATCACGCGTCAATCTTTCTTTCACCAAAGTACAAACAGAGAATTAAAAGTACTCCTGTAGTCTCGCGAGAGGTGCAGAAATGGGATTTGACGTCAGAGGAGACGCTCCGGTCTGTGTTTCACGGCACAGACTGGAATGTGTTCCGCGACACAGATAACATTAATGTCTACACGGAGACAGTGCTGGACTATGTTTGTACTAGGGTGGAAGAAACAGTCCCCACTACCAAAATGAGAGTTTACCCAAATCAAAAACCCTGGGTAGACAAATCCGTCCGTGAAGCTCTGAGAGAGCGCACCAAAGCATACAACGACGGCCTAGTGGCAGGCAACATGAATGACCACAAGGTGGCGCGATACAACGTAAGGAGGACAGTGTCAGAGGCCAAACGGCGCTACAGGGATAAAATTGAACTCCAGTTTGAACAAGCTGACTCTAGAGCTATGTGGCAGGGGCTCAAAACGATGACAGACTACAAAGGCGCCTCCCTCAAACTGAACAGTGACATCTCCTTAGCAAATGACCTCAATACCTTCTATGCGAGGTTTGATGCTGGTAATAACAACACCAGCTCACAAGCCACGGCAATGGGGGGGGGGGGGGGGTCGGCTGCTGATGGAGGCGCAGTGTTCAGGGTAACAGAGCATGAGGTGAGGCGGACCTTTAAAAAAGTGAATATCAGGAAGGCAGCAGGTCCGGACGGCATCCCCGGCCGCGTCCTAAAAGTCTGTGCCGACCAACTGGCCCCAGTATTCACTGACATATTTAACCTGTCCTTAGAACAGGCTGTCATCCCCACCTGCCTGAAGAAGTCCACTATTATCCCTGTACCCAAAAAATCCAAGCCTGCTTGCCTCAACGACTACCGCCCTGTAGCTCTCACCTCCATAGCCATGAAGTGCTTTGAGAAGCTAGTAAAGGGCTACATCTGCTCCTCCCTCCCCATCAACATGGACCCCCTGCAATTTGCATACCGCCCCAACAGGTCCACGGAGGACGCCATAGCCCATGTGCTGCACACAGCAGCATCACACCTGGACAAGAGGCAGGGGAACTATGTGAGAATGCTATTCATCGACTACAGCTCGGCATTCAATACCATAGTCCCCTCCATACTCATAGCCAAGCTCAGGGACCTGGGCTTGGGCTATGACCTCTGCCAGTGGGTCTTGGACTTCCTGACTGGCAGACCCCAGGTGGTGAGAGCAGGCAACTGCACCTCCTCATCCATCACCCTCAACATAGGGGCCCCCCAGGGCTGTGTTCTGAGTCCCCTCCTCTACTCCCTGTACACACACGACTGTGTGGCTCAGCGGAGTAGCAATACAATCATCAAATTTGCTGACGACACAGTGGTGGTGGGCCTGATCTCTGCCAACGACGAGAGGGCCTACCTGGAAGAGGTCAAGGTCCTGGCGGGATGGTGCCAGGAACACAGCCTCTCCCTGAACGTCAGCAAAACAAAGGAGATGATTGTGGACTTCAGGAGGTCGGGGGTCAAGGACTACAGCCCCCTCAGCATCGACGGGGCACCGGTTGAGAGAGTCAACAGCTTTAAGTACCTCGGAGCCTACATATCCGAGGACTTGACATGGACCACACACATTGACAGTGTTGTGAAGAAGGCACGACAACGCCTCTACTTCCTCAGGCGCCTAAGGAAGTTCCAAGTCAGTCAGAAGATCCTTAAGAACTTCTACTCATAGGGCGGCTAGGTGGTGTAGTGGTCTAAGGCACTCGCCACCAGTGTGGAGACGCTAGGATTCGCGTGTTCGAATCCAGCTCTCCACATTGTTTTTCAGTTTGGCTGGTCGTCCGCAGTAATACACATTGGCCGTATTACGGGGAGGGAAAAACTGAAGGGTGGGGATCGAACGTTGTGAACAAGCGACTCCTACAAGTCGGTTGGTGCGCCTGCGCAGTAGAATCAGGAAGTGTCGGGGGCAGCGTGAGCCTCCCACGCGTTACTCCTCGACACTGAGAGGTCGAGCTGCGCAGGTGAAAAGATGCGACTGCTGTTACCTCAAGTACCGGAGGGGACTTGTGCTATGTATGACTTAGTCCTCACTGCAGCCGGCTTGTGGGAGGCAAGAAACAGCGTTCGTGACAGGGGAGGGTTGAATTGGATGATACGAAATTGGGATGGGAGAAAATATAGAAAATGGGAGAAAAAAGTGGATCAAAAAAAAAGAACTTCTACTCATGTACAATAGAGAGCATCTTGACCGGCAACATCACCTCCTGGTTTGGGAATAGCACTGCACAAGACCGAAGCAGACTACAAAGAGTGACACGTTCAGCCGAACGCACAATTGGAGGGGGGCTCCCCACCCTCCAGAACATTTACAACAAGCGTTGCAAGGGCAAGGCTAAGAGAATCATTAAAGACTCCAGTCACCCGAACAACTGCCTCTTTGAACTGCTGCGGTCAGGCAAGCGATACCGGAGTCTCAAGGCGAGCACAGAAAGACTCAGAAGAAGCTTCTATCCCCAGGCCATCAGGCTGCTAAACGAACAATGAATGAACACTACACAACAACAACCACCAAACGCACATAGCACACACATCCACACGCACACACTCACTTTAAACAAACACACTGTAGCACCCACTCCACACACTTTATAGCACACACCCACTTTAAACAAACACACTGTAGCACCCACTCCCCACACTTTATATTTATTGATGAAGGATTGCACTACAACTCGTACACCTTACTGTAAATTGAACCTAAAATTGTACCTCATCCCATTTCTGCTTTGCACTAGATAGTACTGTACATTAGTACACTGCATAGTATTGTATATTATATGGTAACTCAGAACATTGTACATATGTCTATACCGAACACTGTGACCTCATTTTTCTTCCTCTAAATTACATGCTATATTATGTTATTTGATACTATCTTGTCTAGCACAGTCTCTGGAGCGTAACAGTAAGAAGCATTTTGTATGAAAGTATTCTGTACTTCTGTATGACAACTATTAAAGAACTTGAACTTGAACTTGAACTTGGGTCAAATGTTGATAATAGCAGTTAGTATCGAAGACGGTAACTTTACACGCTAAAACTCACCCCAGTCTCCGCGCGCCGTTGGGCGATCATCGTAGAGTAGAAATTTTATCATTATGGGATGTAGATTTACCCGGTCCATCTCCAGCTTGTATAATGGTATATACTTCCAAATCATGTTGTTTATCGAGTTATTGGCAATCGATCGCTATGTAGTGTGTCGAGATCGAGTCCCGGAACCTATAGCTAGTGCCCGGAAGTAATACGGCAACCAGCACAATCTCCGTAGCACTTCCTGTTAAGCGATTGCGCCGATCGGCCACCAGATGGCGCTCCTGAACCGCCAGAGAGCTCAGTGGGTCCTCCTGGTGGATCTCAGGCCAGCGGAGGCGAAATATGAATCCGCTCCCAGATTTTTGAAATATTGATATTAAAGACGCTGTAAGGCGTCTTCGGCAACTTGAGCATGGCCGGGAATGACGTGTTTAGGCGTTTTCCGGCAGCCAAAGTGTTAAGAGACAATTAAAAAGCTTTAAAAACATTACAAAGACATTAGCCCAAAAGCACCAAAGTTGTATGGCAATGTATCAGGAGTCCTTTACCAAAGAAAGATTAACCATAGGTCCAGGAAAGATGGTGGCACTTGTTGAGCTCAAAGAAGGTCCAGAGATTGCTTCCTTATTTGGAGATGTAACCAGTGTTTTTTCTGCCAAGTGGTTAAAACATCATGTACAGAGTACCGCTGTGACTTGATTATCTCTGTACTGAGGTAGCATTTGAGATGCCTGTGTTTTGTAAAATCAAGACTATTGCTGTGAAAGATGACAGTGTAGCCTATTGCTCTGTGGAAAACTGATGGAAACCATGTGTTTTGATGACCATTACCATGCATTTAAGGTCAGACTGCATCCAGACGGAGTTGTAAAGGTGTTGGATATAAATCAGCTGTGTTACTTCAAACCATTTGATATTTCTTTTTTTATCTACTTTTTCTCCCAGTTTTTCTATTTTTCTCCCTTCCCCAATTTCGTATTGTCCAATTCTACCCTCCCCTGTCTCGAACGTTGTTAGACCATGCCTCCCACAAGCCGGCTGCAATGTGGACGAAGCCTTGCATCACGTGTCCCCTCCGGTACTCAAGGAGGCAGCCGTCGCATCTTTTCACCTGCACAGCGCGATCTCTCAGCGGCGAGGGTCTGCGTGGGAGGGACACGCCGCCCCCGTCGCTTCCTGATTCTACTGCGCAGGCGCACCAACCGACCTGTAGGAGTCGCTGTCCACAACGTCCGATCCCCACCCACCAGCTTCCCACCCCCTAATACTGCCAATTGTATTAGTATGAGCGACCAGCCAAGCTGGTAGCAACACCGAGAGCTGGGCTCGAACCCAGCATCTCCTGCGTTGGTGGCGAGCGCCTTGCCCACTGCGCCACCTAGCCGCCAAAACCATTTGATATTCAAATGAATTATCGAACGATAGATTGCTCAAAATATTGTTCCATATTGCACTTCATGCAGACCTGCTGAGGTCAATGTGATTTTTTTTTATAAGCCTGCCTGACCTAACAATAAAATTGTTGAATTCATTATTTTGTGGTAACTTGTGATTTTTACTTACTTAATGTATATTGTATGTAAATGTAATTTCACACTATACAAGAGTAAATTGAGTGTAAAATTAACACCAGTGAGGTTTATTTTCACCAATATAGTGTCCGGTTTCATTGACACTGTGCAGTGTTAATGGGTGTTATTTTCAGAGCTGTTTTTTCACTGCAAGTGAGTAAATTATCAACACAGCACTGTGTAATATCAACACTTCAGCAGAGTTATTTGACCTCAGTGTTAACTTTTAATAACTCAATGCAGTGTTAATGAGCATTGGAATTCAACTCAATCAGAGTTAATTTGTTATCACAGAAGAGTAAATTATCAACACTTCTGAGAATAATATTTACACTCTCAAGAGTTATTTAACCTATAGTGTTAAGTTTAAATAACACTATGTAAGCAAGTGTTAAATTTGTACTCTATTTAGAGTTAATTTAACAAAAAAATAATTAACACAGGAGCAAGAGTCAATTTAACACTATTCGTAGTTGGAGTCATATACACTCTGGAATAGTGTTAAATTCAACTCTTTAAGTGTTAATTTGACACTGCAAATTTTACTGTGTAGGAAGAAGGTGAATGTCTCTCCTGTCAGCGTTATTTTTTTTCGTAGCCGCATTTTGCGGAGACGCTCTCTGATTGGCCACTGACTGACGCTCTCTGATTGGCCACTGACATGTGCGCCCAATCGCGTGACGAGCTGTGTCTTTGCCCATTTCCGCCTCGAAGAGCATGCAAACTACCTAACGCCTATAGTTTATCACTGGTTAAGCTTAGGCGACTCTTTCGAAGTTGGTTAAGGTTAGAGTTTGGAATCAGGGCTGGTGTTCTATCGCCCTGCTCTAAGACAAACTCTAACCTTAACCAACTTCGAAAGAGTGCCTAAGCTTAACCAGTGAAAGAAACAGGCGTCACACGATTGGGCGCACATGTCACATGAAGTGGCCAATCAGAGAGCGTCTCCGCAAAATGCGGCTACGAAAAAAAATAACACCTCCTGTCATCATTAGGGGGCAGGCGTTTGAAATAGTCCAGTCGTATAAATATCTTGGCGTTCACCTGGACAGTAAGCTGGACTGGAAGCAGAACACAGATTCTGTGTTCAAAAAAGCCCAGTCTCTGCTTTTTCATTTGAGGAAGCTTAGATCCTTCGACATCAGCAGGTCACTTCTTCATGTCTTCTATCAAGGTATCCTGGCTAGTGTCCTGTTTAATGCTGTTCTCTGCTGGGGGGGCAGCATCACGGTTTCTGACAAAAACCGTATAAATAAAATCATCAAAAAGGCTGGCTCAGTGATTGGCCTCCCTCCTGATTCCCTGGAGATTATTATTGCCAAGCGAACCAGAACTAAACTGAACACCTTTTTATCCTTTGAAGGCCACCCACTGTTCAGTATTTTAGATGCTCTGCGAAGCTCATTCAGCTCATTCAGATTGTTGATGCCTCAATGCTCTACTGAGCGATTGAGAAGGTCCTTTGTTCCTGCTGCGGTTAAAAACAAATGTATGAACACCGTTAGCACTGTGTTGAGAGGCTCTCCTCTTCTTACTGTGTTGTGTATCTTGTATTGTATCATGTAACTGTTTCTTTCATGTTTGTATATTTGTATTCGCTCTGGTGGCAAACCATGTTTCCCATCGGGGATTAAGAAATAAACCATAACAAGTCATAACAAAGCCATAGACCCATTCTTTGTTTTAATTTTCTCACTAGGGCATTGGTTTTGTTTACTTTTTTATTTTTTTAATCTTTTCCCCCCTCCTTTTTCCTCCGTTTTTCTCCCATCCCAATGTTAGTCGTTATGCCAATTCCCAATCCCCTTCCTGGTCGCTGCGCACTCTACCGCGTCTCTACATTTCGTAGCTCCATTTCTGCAGACCCCTCTCTGATTGGCCACTACGCCCATGTGACCGCGGCAGCGCGAGAGAGCTGCAGTGCGGACTGCGGAAATAGGCTTCATTCTATTGCCATTCTCTGCGACAAACTCTAACCTTAACTAACTCCGAAACAACGCCTAAACTTAACCCTTCTAACCTTAACCAACTCCGAAACCATGCCTAACCTTAACCCTAACCTTAACCAACTCCGAAACAATGCCTAAACTTAACCATAACCTTAACCAACTCCGAAAGAATATTGCCATGCTCTAAGACAAACTCTAACCTTAACCAACTCCGAAACAGCGCCTAAACTTAACCCTTCTAACCTTAACCAACTCCGAAACAATGCCTAACCTTAACCCTAACCTTAACCAACTCCGAAACAATGCCTAAACTTAACCATAGGGTTGGGCGATATGGAAAAAAATCATATCGCAATAACGATATGATAATTTTATTTTATTTCTCGATATCGATAATTATCGAATTGTTATAAGTATATATACAAAAAAAAAGGAAAAATCAACAACAGATGTATGTTTATTTTGCAGCAATTCTTTGTCGTTGCCGCCATCTTTAGTGTTACATCCCCTCACACTCCAGTTCTCAGGCTGCAGCTGGTTTAAAAGCTAAAGTAAACCGGCTTCTCTGCTGGCTGTGGCTCCAGAGGAGTTGAACAGTTCTGGCTCTGTTAGTTTATTTTCGATCTTTTGGCGCTTTTTTGGTGGACAAACCACCGCACATGTGCACCGTGACTCGTGACTGGAGTCTAGTTCTGCTAGCACACATAGCCTACTGTGTACAGACGGTTTCAAAATGTATTTTAAATTAGAAAGCAAACAAAATAAATGGACAAGAGAAAAATAAATCTCAATTTGGTCAGTATTGTCATTTGGACAAGCAAAGCCATTACTTTAAGTTGCAGGCAAGAAAGACAAGTCTGTCCACTGCCCTGTTGCAGGTCACAAAAAAAAATATATATATATATATATATATAAAAAAGAAAAAAAAAACGATTTTTCGATTTTTTTATTCGATATCGATTATTAAAATATATCGCAATATTTATCGTTATCGTTATATCGCCCAGCCCTACTTAACCATAACCTTAACCAACTCCGAAAGAATATTGCCATGCTCTAAGACAAACTCTAACCTTAACCAACTCCGACACAGCACCTAAACTTAACCCTTCTAACCTTAACCAACTCCGAAACAATGCCTAACCTTAACCCTAACCCTAACCAACTCCGAAACAATGCCTAAACTTAACATGCCTAAACTTAACCGGCGAAAGAATGCACGTTAAAAAAGAAGAAAAAAAAATTGAAGGGAATCGAACTTGTCACCAACGCACCGCAGGATCCACAGCAAGGCGGCGAACCAGTTGAGCTAGTCGTCGACCTCGATAACCTTACGTGCACCTCCCTCGCGTACCTTAGAGAGGGGCTTCGCTCAACCAATCAGAGAGGGGCTTCGCTCAACCAATCAGAGAGAGGTCTGCAGAAATGTAGTTCAACCAATCAGAGAGGGGTCTGCAGAAATGGAGCTACGAAATGTAGAGACGCCACTCTACCCCCTACAGTCGGTCTGGGAGGGCGGAGACTATCACATGCTTCCTCCGACACATGTGTAGCCAATCAACCGCTTCTTTTCACCTGGCAGCGCGGACTCTCACCGAGAGGGTGTAACGTGTGGAAGGATCACACTACCCCCCTTCGATATTTTCCTCGCTGAGCAGGCGCCCCGACCGGACTGTAGGAGTCGCTGTTTACAACGCCCAGGACCCACCTACCAGCTTTCCCACCCCTAACACTGCCAATTGTGTTAGTATGAATGACCAGCCAAGCTGGTAGCAACGCCGAGAGCTGGTGCCCACTGCGCCACTTAACCGCCTTTTTTTCTTTTTTATTGTTTACCTTTACTAAATCAATCTCCCATTCGTTGTCTATGGAGAAGCACCCAGTCTTATACCTGATGACATCATGACTCTGCAATGGAGTCTTACTTCTGAACTTTCCTAAGCCATGGAAATAACATAGTGGACTTACTACCTCACATCTACAACACACAATTATAAATCAGGAACATGGTTTTCTCACCTTTCATTTACTCATAAGTTTCATAATAAATGGAGGGTGTGTGTGTGTGTGTGTGTGTGTGTGTGTGTGTGTGATTCAAGATTCAAGAGTTTATTCATCACATACATACCAGGGCATACAGTGAAATGCGGTTGGCCATGCCCGCTACGATTGTGCAATAAAACAATAGTAATAGTAGTAATAATAATAAGATAACTAGAATACACATGGTAAATAGACATGTTAATAAATCACTTTAAGGCACTGGATCCTATGTACACTCCTATACAATGTGCAGTTTTTATTCTATGTCCCTATACTTGCTGTTACTAACTATACTATGCAACAATCACAACAAGTGTGTGTGTGTGTGTGTGTGTGTGTGTGTGTGTGTGTGTGTGTGTGTGTGTGTGTGTGTGTGTGTGTGTGTGTGTGTGTGTGTGTGTGTGTGTGTGTGTGTGTGTGTGTGTGTGTGTGTGTGTGTGTGTGTGTGTGTGTGTGTGTGTGCGTGCAGAACCATGAAAGAGAGAGAGGGAAGGTGGTCGGGGGAAGGTGGTCGGGGGAAGGTGGTCGGGGGAAGGTGGTCGGGGGATGGAACCTCTCTATATATGGCTCTCCTCCAGCTCTGCTTCCCGAAACAATGCCTCTGGTATGTGGTATAGCTGATTTGTGTCAGGGCTGCCTGCAATAACTGGACCGGACTTCACTGGCCACTACGCATGCACGCTCACACACGCACACACAGGGTGTATTATTTCCTTTTTCACAGACCGAGTGAGACTGACAAAATATCTGATATGATTTTGATTCATTATCTGCATCATTTTATTCCACTTTATGCTTTGCTCTTGCTGCTTGTTTTACACAGATTTTATGTCTTATTTCTTACTGATGTAAAGCACTTTGAACTGCAATCCCACTTCAAGTGTTGTTGCCTTTTTATTTTTTTTTAACTTATTATAATAAATTATTTTACATTTATATTTGATATGTACTGTATGTTTATGTGGGTTTATGTAGAGAGATAGAGAGAGAGAGCGAGAGAGCGAGAGCGAGGGGGTAAGCGGGGCTGCAGCGTGGTGAGTAGAGGCAGCCAGGCAGTGACACAGCGTTTGTGGTGTCTGTCTAAAAAAAAGCCTCTCATATGGCGTGGGAAATCCCCTTTTTTGACGTCACAGGAGCCACGTGTGTATGTTTGTGTATGTTGTGTGTGTGTGTGTGTGTGTGTGTGTGTGTGTGTGTGTGTGTGTGTGTGTGTGTGTTGTGTGTGTGTGTGTGTGTGTCTGTGTGTGCGTGTGTGTGTGTGTGTGTGCATGTGTGTACAAATGTGTGTATGTGGGAGTGGGGGGTTGTAATTGTAGTAAGCAGGACAGTGAGAGCGGCTGCGCAGCTTTACTTTGCTGTGTTATTGAGTTGTTGCGTTGTTATGTCACATGCTTTGACGCAAACGGGGGTCATTTCAATCCATGCAAAAAGCACTGGCATTAGTGTTTTAGTTGTTGAGATATTTGAAGCAGAAAATGGTTCGCATTAAGTTCTCATGCTCAGCTTGCTAGATGAACCAGTAGACTGGTAGCATTAACTTCTCATGCTCAGCTCGCTAGATGAATCAGTAGACTGGTAGCATTAAGTTCTCATGCTCAGCTCGCTAGATGAACCAGTATACTCTGGTAGCATTAAGTTCTCATGCTCAGCTTGCTAGATGAACCAGTAGACTGGTAGCATTAACTTCTCATGCTCAGCTCGCTAGATGAATCAGTAGACTGGTAGCATTAAGTTCTCATGCTCAGCTCGCTAGATGAACCAGTATACTCTGGTAGCATTAAGTTCTCATGCTCAGCTTGCTAGATGAACCAGTATACTCTGGTAGCATTAAGTTCTCATGCTCAGCTCGCTAGATGAATCAGTAGACTCTGGTAGCATTAAGTTCTCATGCTCAGCTTGCTAGAGGAAGTCAGTAGACTAAACTGTATAAATAAAATCATTAAAAAGGCTGGCTCAGTGATTGGCCTTCCTCCTGATTCCCTGGAGATCATCATAGCCAAGCGAACCAGAACTAAACTGAACACTATTTTATCTTTTGAAGGCCACCCACTGTTCAGTATTTTCGATGCTCTGCAAAGCTCATTCAGTGACAGATTGTTGATGCCTCAATGCTCTACTGAGCGATTGAGAAGGTGCTTTGTTCCTGTTGCGGTTAAAAAATTTAACGAACACCGATAGCACTGTGTTGATAGGCTCTCCTACTGTGTTGTGTATCCTGTATTGTATCATGTAACTGTTTCTTTCATGTTTGTATATTTGTATTCGCTCTGGTGGCAAACCATGTTTCCCCTTTGGGGATTAAGAAATAAACCAGACCATACCATACCATATGGTAGCATTAAGTTCTCATGCTCAGCTTGCTAGATGATGTCAGTAGACTAATGCACGTAAGGCAGCTGGCCCTGATGGCATCCCTGGCCGTGTGCTCGGAAACTGCACTGAGCACCTGACCAAGGTCCTCCTAACTGACATCTTCAAACTATCACTAGCCCAGGCAGTTGTCCCAGAAATGACTTCCGCCCTGTTGCATTCACCCCCATCATCATGAAGTGCTTTGAGAGGCTGGTTCTGGCTCACCTCAAATCTGGCCTTTCACTGGACAGACACCAATTTGCCTACCATGAGAACAGGAGCACGGAGGACGCTATCTCCTCAGCGCGACATTCCGCCCTCTCCACCCTCTCCCACCTGGATGAGAGCAACACCCATGTGTGAATGCTGTTCATCGACTTCAGCTCAGCGTTCAACACCATCATCCCCTCCAAACTCATCTCCAAACTTGGTGACCTTGTGGAAACCAAGGACCTCCACATTAACCCCTCGTTGTCGTCTGCAACTGGATACTTGACTTCCTAACTAACAGACCCCAGTTTGTTAGGATAGACAATCTCACTTCTTCCACCCTCACCCTGGCAAGGCTGTGTGGCCTTCTCTACTCCCTCTTCACTCACTGCGCTCCTATACATGGCACCAACACCATTATCAAGTTTGCAGACACCACAGCGGTGGTGGGGCCTCATAAAAAACAACGGTGAGACGGCCTACAGGAAGGAGGTCCAGCACCTGGCGGTGTGGTGTCCAGACAACAACCTGGCCCTCAACACCAAGAGAACCAAGGAGCTCATTGTGGACTTCAGGAAGACTAGTGTTGGCTAGTTGGCTATATCAACGGGACGGAGGTTGAGCGTGTCTCCGGCTTGAAATCCCTAGAGGAACAGCTTCTCTCCCTCAGCTGTCATCTCTCTGAACTCTGTACCATGATGACAGCCCCCCCCCCCCCCCATACTGTACAAACTTTGAACTCTGTTGCCTATACTCAATTTATACCTGCCTACTGCTTTCACTGTCTACAACTGCCTTACAAATCATAGAAATCATAATAATCATAACTACCCACCTCATACTAGTCTACCCATATAACTCTGTATATCATACAGTAATACAATAATGCTGTATATACCGCATATATACATTTATATATTTATATTTACCGCATATAAATATATCTGTCTGAATATACCTGCATTTAATCATTTCTATATACCTACTTATACACCTACATATAACCCATATACCTCTGTATGATAGCATGTACAATAATGCTGTATATACCGTATAAATATATATATATACTATATATTTATTCTTACTGTATATATATTTATCCACATCTGTCTGTATATACCTCTGTATACTTACTGCATACAGTATAATACTTTTTACATTATCTGTAGATACTATATCTATATCTATACATATACATATCCCTTACCTACTCTTACGAGTTACGCTGCTGGCCAGTATGACTTACTACTACCATAGTGTCTTTATACCTGTATCGCTGTACATAATAATACTATTATTATGCTGTACATAACATACATAAGATTAGCACTATTACTCAGTAGTAAAAAAAAATAATTTTATATGCAGTTGCATCACCTGTATTGTATATTGCTATTGTACTTTACTGTTACATTTGCACTCTGGTTGATGCCACATTTATTACTGTATTTGTGCTGTATAATGACAATACATTTGAATCTAATCTAATCTAATATTCATGCTTCATGACCCCGACTGACATCCGCTAACATTTTAGCAAGCGGCTAATAAATACTAACATTTTCTGAATCCAATATCTAAAAAGCGAAACCACTAAATCAACTAAAACTGCAGCTTGTCAACCTAAAGCTACTGAAAAAGTAGTTCAACTACATCCAAACCATGTTGTGGAAAATGATCAAAATCCAAGTGTGGAATCTCATAGTTATACAGAGGTACAACTGAAGTGACACATAGTAAAGGGCATGTTTGATTTATGGACTAGGGCAGGCAAAACCTTATATAGGCAGCCTGACAAGGTGTGTTTTACCTACATTGGATTGGTTTTACTGACTTTAACCCTTTCACTACGACACTACAGAAGGTTAACCTTTCACTACCACACGGTTAACCGTCTGTCGTGTGGTAGTGAAAGGGCTAACCTTCTGTAATGTGGTTGTGAGAGGGTTAACCCTTTGTCGTGTGGCAGTGAAAGGGTTAACCTTCTGTATTGTCGCAGTGAAAGTGTTAACCCTTTGGTAGTGTGGCAGTGAAATGGTTAATATACTTGAGGCGTGCAGCTGTATTATCTAGAAAAATACATATATTGGATCGGTACTCAGTATCGGCAGATACTCAATATTAAATAACTCAGATTGGGATCTTGGGCAATATATAATAAATATATAATACAATACATCTCATTTAGTTGGGCCTTGGGTCAGTTATGGAAATAGCAAGTCTGCGCTGAAACTGATATGTCAGGTTTCTGGAGTCTGGATTTCAGGATTCACTACATCAAAACGAGGTCATCAATATTTTTGAAAACTGAATTTTTTTTGTTTTGTGGCGTTGCCTTCCTTTATTCACATATTATACTATTCCCAATCATGTTTAAACCTCACTCACCTCCCAATCGCTCCTCTTCTTCAGCTGGTCACATTTGCGTAGCTGGCATTTCTGTTTACCGATCTTGCGGTTCACACAGGCTGAACAGGTGCCGCAGTTCTCCGTGTACTGGCAGGGGAGACACACTCCACACTTCGATCTCCTTACCGTCCGGTGATAGAAGGGAGGGGGGTCCAGGCTGTCCAAGGGGGGCAGGGAGAAGATTGATTGATTGATTGAAAACTATATTAACAGATTGCAGAATGGGTACGATACAGTACGGCTCAATACACACAATTGTTAAGCGGATGCAGACCAGAGAAAGACTTTCGTCTTGTTTACATCAGGGTCCCCCATTTTAAATTCATAATGACATTTATGACATACACAACATACAGATATATATCATGACATTCATGACATACAGGTATATACAGTACTGTTACATTTGTGACATACAAGATATGCAAATATACAGTACTGTTAAACAGAGATGCTAACAGAAAATATATACATACGAGGGTGAGGAAACTGGACATTCGGGGTGGGTGGGTGGATGGAGACCCCCTTGTTGCTGCTCAGTCTGAACGCTCTCAGTCTGGACGTTCTCAGTCTGGACGTTCTCACTCAGAGGGGACACGCTCTCTACGCGGTTCCTCAGCTCGCGCATGTTGACAGTCCAGGCCTTTGCTTTATTGAAGGTATAAAAAGTAACACTACATGCAGTAGTTTAGGTCCGAGTGTTCCGAGGATGCAACTCCCTGAGCTGTCACAGTGGTGTGAGTTGGGAAAGCGTCACTTTTTAAAGCTAGTCCATCTCAAGTCGTCACCTGCGTGGCCTCCTGGATCATGCCTCCAGGTTACCTGGAGGGAGGGGCAGCAGCTGACCACCACATCCAGGGGAGAGTTGTCGGAGTCAGGGGAGTCATGGCTGTGTCTGCCCAGCCGGGGCAATGACTGCATTGGGGAGAGAGAGAAAAAAAACATGTTGAGCACAGTAACAAAATTTAACATGAGCCTGATTCAGTTATAGATAGATCGGAACTTCATTATATCAATACATTTATTTGCCTTCCTGTGAGCCCCCTCCTCTAGGGACAGAGTGGCTAACCGGATAGGTGTGAGATCGGAACCGTCTCACACGTCTGAATGAGTAGCCTCGGTCCCATTTTTATCTCTGTGAGATAAAGCCTGGTAAAGAACTACTGCCGAAAGTGTGTATGGGGTCGAATGTACTTCCCCTGGAAGCTGCCTCCGAACTGACCAAACTTTTCCCGAATCCTGTCCGCAAACAAGCTAGAACGTCCCGGTCATGTAGTAAATTCTTCAGGCAAAGCCGTTGCAGTGGCTTAAATGAGGAAATATTGTGCACTTCACACGTTTCTGTGTGAAAGGTGAATGGGGTCACTAAAGTACAGTGGTTAACACTGTTGAAGCTAGAAGGGCCTGGGTTCGATTCCCGCTTGGGGACCAGGTTGCCGCTTTGCCAGGTACCCAGGTGGGGTTGTATCTCCCGGGCCTTTCTGTGTGGAGTTTGCATGTTCTCCCCCTGTGCTTGCAAGGGTTTCCCCTCCCAATAAGATAAACCCAATGGAAAAACATGAAGAAGAGATCGCTAACACTGTCGCGTCCCTGACGAAGACGGACAGGAGCACTTGGATTGGTCCCCGGGCGCAGCCCATGTATGCTCCCGGCTGCCCTTGGGGGGAAGGACGACGGGATGGGTCAAGAGCAGAGAGACATTTCATCGGCGACCCAATGCATGTGTGTGTGTGTGTGTGTGTGTGTTCCTGTGTGTCGCCCATGTCATCCAACCAGAGTGCAAATGTAACAGTAAAGTGCAATAGTAATATACAATGTACAGGCGATTCAACTGGATATTAAATATATAAATTAGTACTACTAAGTAATAGTGCTGCTAATCAGATGTATGTTGTAAATGTAGTATTATTATGTATAGTGATACAGGTATAAAGACACTATGGTAGTAAGTCATACTGGCCAGCAGCATAACTAGTAAGAGTAGGTAAGGAATATGTACAGATATATACTATCTACAGATATGTAAAAAGGATTATATGCAGGTATGTATAGAGACAGATGTGTAAGAATAAATATATATACTGTGTATATATAGAATTATTGTACATGCTATCATACAGAGTTATGGGTTATATGCAGGTGTATAAGTAGGTATATAGGATTATATGCAGGTATATTCAGACATAAATATATATGTGGTAAATATAAATATATATGATATATACAGCACTATTGTACATGCTATTACACAGTTATATGGGACTATAGTTTGAGGGGGGGGGGGGTTGTTGATGCCCACAACAGTAGCCTTTGTCTCGCAGTCACAGACTCCAGTCAACCATCAATTAACCAAATTGTGTGGAGAAATAAAACAGACTAGGCAAGCCTACATAACCCTTTCACTACCACACTACAGAAGATTAACCTTTCACTACCACACTACAGAAGGTTAACCCTTTCACAACCACACTACAGAAGGTTAATTTATGTCATACATGTCTAGATGCAGCAGTACTGTCTATCTGTATGTCGTGTATGTCATATATGTTATGATTAATTGAAAATGGGGGACCCTGATGTAAACAAGACGAAAGTCTTTCTCTGGTCTGCATCCCCTTAACATGCTGTACTGTACTGTACCCATTCTGCAATCTGTTAATAACGTTTTCAATCAATCAATCAAAACCGGATTACCAGACGACTGCTCTACCTCCTGAACCACTGTCAACACTGTGTTGATATATGGGAAATATATAAAGAAAAACATAATAATTTGCTGTCATTACAGGATCATGTGAACTAGTCACAGCAGAATAGTAATAACATGCTTCCCCAGTGTTCTACCTATACTTTGAAAGTGGTTACCAGTGGTTACAGGCAGCCATACTGGAAGAGAACGACACAAAACAATGCCTCTATTATAGTCGGTTTCAAAGTGACAACAATAACATTCTAACATTCTAAAAGGACCCACGTTTATTTCCATTTGCAATGTAATGCTAATGCAATAACAGACAAAGAAACTATAAAAGTTAATTGTTTCCTTGATAACTGACGGGATCAGTACATTTTGAGTGGGGGACCCTGATGTAAACAAGACGAAAGTATTGGTCTGCATCCCCTGTATTGAGCCGTACTGTACTGTTACTGTACCCATTCCGCAATCTGTTAATAAACTTTTCAATCAATCAATCAATCAATCAATCAATCAGTCCCTAGCAACGCAACAGGAGTCACAATGGGGGAGTGGAGACTCACGCATGCGCGTTTCAACAACGCGTTCCCCTCAGTAGGTAGGGGACATGGCTCGTATATCTCTGGGTCATCTGTAGTGATGGTGCCGCAAGAAACACGGAGGTCTGACCACGTGAAACAAGCTTCCACCTCAGTTCATGTACATTGAGTTTAGGCAGTCTCAACTTTGTATAAAATAGAATGCAATGCTAGTATCAAACCAACGCAACATGTTACATAGTAACTATTCTCTCACGCAACAACGCAACAACTTGAAACATTGTAACATAATTGTTTCTAGCAATGGGGACGCGTCGCATCCAGGTTGAGGCTATATTGTTTTGAACAGCAGCATGGCTACTATAACCCATCTATCATAGGTGAAATACACCCCGCTTTGCTAAACAAAACAAAAACATATTATGGACACGATTAAGAAAGGACAATAATTACAAATGTGTTATTCTAAAAGAAAAAAAAGTTATGGAAACGTTACTTGATGTCTAAAACATACCACAACGCAAGTGTAAAGATAACAATATTACCTGTGCGCAAAAGTCTTTAAAACTTGTTTTCCTTTTTTTTTTAAATATATAAACCATACACTCCATTCAAGCCTCGTCCCTGAGCGCGTCTCGGGTCTGGTTAGTTAAAACTCAAAGAGGGGAAAAAAAGAGAAAAAAACAAATGTTGTGAAGAGGTTAAAGTGATCAACAAATTACGGAGTGGAGTTCGATCAGAGGAACGTGAGAGTTAACCACTGGTTCCAGTGACGTCGTCGTGTTTTGTAGAAAGGGGCAATTTGGGTGCAGAGCAGGCAGTGCTACAACCCTGCGTGACCACAGTGTGTCTGTTCTGCTGCTAACCACAGCCCTAACCAGGGAAACCACAGTGTGTCTGTTCTGCTAACCACAGCCCTAACCAGGGAAACCACAGTGTGTCTGTTCTGCTGCTAACCACAGACCTAACCAGGGAAACCAGTGTGTCTGTTCTGCTAACCACAGCCCTAACCAGGGAAACCACAGTGTGTCTGTTCTGCTGCTAACCACAGCCCTAACCAGGGAAACCACAGTGTGTCTGTTCTGCTGCTAACCACAGCCCTAACCAGGGAAACCACAGTGTGTCTGTTCTGCTAACCACAGCCCTAACCAGGGAAACCACAGTGTGTCTGTTCTGCTGCTAACCACAGACCTAACCAGGGAAACCAGTGTGTCTGTTCTGCTAACCACAGCCCTAACCAGGGAAACCACAGTGTGTCTGTTCTGCTGCTAACCACAGCCCTAACCAGGGAAACCACAGTGTGTCTGTTCTGCTGCTAACCACAGCCCTAACCAGGAAAACCACAGTGTGTCTGTTCTGCTAACCACAGCCCTAACCAGGGAAACCACAGTGTGTCTGTTCTGCTAACCACAGCCCTAACCAGGGAAACCACAGTGTGTCTGTTCTGCTGCTAACCACAGCCCTAACCAGGAAAACCACAGTGTGTCTGTTCTGCTGCTAACCACAGCCATAACCAGGAAAACCACAGTGTGTCTGTCCTAACCAGGAAGGCCACTTAAAGGGAAAATAAACGACTGCACTATATGTATATTTAATATGTAGCCTATATGATTGTCATTTGGACACATCCAAATGACAATCATATAGGCTACATAATACATATAGTGCAGTCGTCCATAAATCTGGGTCCAGTGAAATGTGTTTTGTTGTTTTCTGATTATGTTATGTTGTCGAGTCCCCAAGAGTAAAGAAAATATAAATCATTACCCTATAAGTGAAAGAACAGAAAAAAGAGTTTTTCATGCACAATTTTACTCTGGAAGTCAATTAGGAAACCAAAGAGGAAAAAGTCACTGACATTGCACCTATCTGACATTTCACTTACATGATATATATTTTCTTTCATCCTCAGGGACTGGACAACATAACACGCAGTCCACTGTGGACCTAAAATCCCTAAGTCCCATTCAAATATAGTTATTTTTCCTGCTAACAAAACAAATAGCCACTTAAGGGTTGCAGACTTCAAGCAGTAATTGACCGCAACCAAATATCAAACATGACGACTTACGTTTATGTCAATTAATTACATTTGGTGCCTTAAAATGGAGGGCTATGTATAAAAAGGGATACAATTCCTACATGGTTCACCCGATATGAATGTAAACAGTAAACACCCTCAAATCAAAGATGAAAGTTTGCACTTTAACCTCATAGTAATTTTTCAATTTCAAATCCAATGTGTTTGAGTCCAGAGCAACAGAACATGTTTCATTTGACTGACTGAGTGAAGGTTATGAATTATATTTGTAGTTATATCAATGCTGTCAAAACAGTGTCTCAGGAGGTAGAGGGGTCATCTGGTAAGCGGAAGGTTGCTGGTTCAATTCCAGATCCTCCTGGCAGCATGTTGACGTGTCCTTGAGCAAGACATTTAACTCCTCCCGATGTGAGGCATAAGTAGTCAAGCGCTTTGCATAAAAGCAATATATAAATGCAGTCCAAAAGTGCCTTGCTTCATCTATTGGTGCTCTCTGAAATCATTTTATTCATTTGCATATAAGCAGGTGTGGTTGCTGCTAATCACTCTCCCAAAGCTTTTTTCACGTAAAAAAGAAACTATAGGGACACCAGGGAGTAAAAGCAAGACGCTTTGCCAGTATTTATATAACTAGCGTTATCATTCATAACCTTTGTTATATTGCATGCTGGATTCAGCATCTTGCTTCACCTATTGGACAAATGGGTAAATGTATTTTATTGTATGATGTATAATGTATAAATGTATTATCGGCTATTGTAATAATTCTGTCTCATGAACATTGGCAAGCTTTCCATTTTTGCACAAAATGAGTTCCCTTCTATCACTAACATTATTAGTTTAAGCATTTTTGGTTGAAATAAAATTAGTTATAAGGTTGTCGCCAAAGTGTCGCCAAAGTGAAGTTCCTCAGCGAACGAAAACGTTATTTTGCTACTTTTACGATTAATTGCGAATTGTTTAATGTTGAGCTATAGATTGTGGATGAATACACACAGAAAGGTACACCGTGCCAATGTTCATGCTTTATTTGTTTTAAACGAGACGATTTAGAAATGGGTCCATTGGAAATACATTGCAATTCCAAGTGAGGTGGAACCGTAAACAACAATGACGTAACCACTACACCTCCCTGCAGACTTTCACAGTCGAGAAAGACAGATTGTCTAACAGAAACTGGAGAAAGGTGAAAGGTGAAAGGTCCAGAGACCTGGCCTCACACCAAGATTGGAATGATAACCACTTCTCAGTGTAAATAGAGGTAGTGGATGGAGTTGCGAGCGCTCTGAATGGTTCTGATGACATCAGCATTTGATACCTCTGTTCTCAAGGTTCAATCTTTCAGGAACCAAGCCATCGGTCCACAGCCATGGTGGAGCAGCCGCTAGCGGAGCCAGCATGCTGAGCACTAGTCCGAGGGGGTCCAAATCAAAATGTATTTGTAAAGCCCGAAATCACACGTTAATGTCCCCATGGGCTGGACAAGTCTTCTTTAAACAAGTCAAGAAGAAACATCAATGAATCAAGAACAAAAACCACCATAAAATCCTAAATAAATTCAACACTCGCAGACATACCCCAGCGAAGGTAAGTAAAAAAGCACCACAGGCGACGTGGAGGAGAGAAAAATTATCAGGGCCGTTCAAAGGGGGATCCCCCAACTTGGATGTCGGTGATAATATAGTGTTGCTATGGACTATCAATGAGTGGAGAATAAAACAGGGAGATAGTTGGCATGTATGTGCATATACGTGTAATAAAACACATATATGTAGATGCAATAGCAACTGGGGTACATAAGAAATGTTTTGACAGATTTAAATAGAATAGAGCGAAGAACAACAACAACTAAAGAAAAAGCATAGTATGAAAATAGGATGAAGGCTAAATGTCAAGGCTCGGAGCTAAAAAATATGAGAGAGTCCACCTCGAGACATGAGGTTTGCTTCGGTGCTTTCACATCGTTATTGCCCGCAATTTAGAGAGCCCTGAAACAGGGTAGATGGAGTGAGACCCATAGCCACAGACCCACTGCCATCATTGAGGCAGAGTTCAGAACGATGCCTAAGAATGACATCTTCTGGCCAGGAAAGTGCTCCTTTTGATGGCATCCGTCACGATGGTGATCCCAAACAGTGACAGATGTTCCACCAGGAGTCTGGTATGAATCATTACGGTCTCCTTCGACAGACTGAGAAGAACCATGATGTCATCCAGGTAGAATAAAATCCTTACTCCTTGGCGATGCAGAGGTTCGAGAGCGGTCTCCACACAAGTGCAGGGTGCAAGTGAAGACCCAAATAGGATCCTGGGGGGGGGGAAACGGAATTGCTTGTGGATGGAAAAATCATCTTGGATATGAACCAGTCTCCCTATTGACAAAGCAGAGTGATGACAAAGCATTCTGAAGATCTTCATTGCAATCAGCAGTTGCCAACTTGCAGGTTAAACCCTACTCTGCAATTATGGGTAGTTTACATCATTGGTATCCAATTTAATTATTACCAATACATTTTCATTCATCACCCGGCTAGTAGTAGCAAGGCTCTCTGCCTGCCACTAGCTGTGTGTGACTCTCAGAGCCCCCTGGTGCACTGCACCTGACGACATCATTTCGATTACACGTGCACGTTATGAACAATTGATTAAAATATCCACATGCGTGGTGATTGTGTTGGGCAGACAAAATGTTTGATAAAAACGCTAAAACTGGGTCAATTTAAAAAAAAAATCCTTCTTCATGAAAGTCACCGTTGGCCTAGTCCACATTGTTTATTGAACACAAATACAACCTGCAAGTTGGCCTTTAAGAAAGATCTAGAATAGGTCCGTTGCCAGTTTTTTGGGGGAACAGGGAAATACAGAGAATAGACCCCCTTCACTGACTCCTCTGGAGGGACGATGGAACAGCCTGTTTGGACAGCAGGGTCTGGATCTTCAGAAAGACAGCACAGGACTGAATCTGTGTGTCTGAGAGGACAGTAGGATTCACCACTGAAAACAGAGGGAGGGGCAATGAAAATAGCATTGTTCAGTTGCTATTGCATGCACTTATGGGTGTTTCATTACACTTATGAGTGCATGCTTACCAACTGCTTTGCTTGTTTTATAGCAACACTACTATCACCGACATCTAAGAAGGGAGATCCCCCCTTGAACGGCCCTTCTAAGGTTTCTCTCCTCCACATTACCTGTGGTGCCTTTTTTCCCCCTATTGCTAGGTTTTAGTGAGTTTTTCCTTACCTTCGCGTGGGGTATGTCTGGGAGTGTTGCATTTATTTTATTTATTTGAAATCTTCTGGACTTTATGGTGTTTTTGTTTTGTTCTTGTCTTGTTTAAAGAAGACGTGTCCGGCCCATGGGGACATTAACGTGTGTTGTCGGGCCTTACAAATAAATTTGATTTGAATTCGACATTGCAGGCCCACAATCTCAGCATTTTGTCTGTTTATTCTGGTGAATGGCATCTCTCCTGCCATACTGTGTTAAAGTCTGATAGCGGCAGAACCTCTAGCCTAGATAGGCTGGCTATGAACGTGTTGTAAAATACTTTAGAATGGAAATGGAGGGGGATCGAGGGGGGGAAGCCAGCTGACAGGGTCATTGGGATCTGCCACAGTACATACAACACACCACTATCATGGGCAGCATTTCCTCACAGAAGAATTTAATGTGGACTTGATTGAGGCCTGTTGACAGAGTCTGGTGAGAGACACCGTTCTCTGAGAAGGTGAAGGGGACATCGTGGGGAAAATTCAGTCAAGTTTCCCTCATTAATAATAATAATAATAATAATAATAATAATAATACATTTTATTTGAAGGCTCCTTTCAAAGCACCCAAGGTCGCCGTACAGGGTTAAAAACAAATACAATTACACAGTAAAAACACAATATTACAAAGTTACACATAGGGGAGCAGTTATAATAAACTTAAAGGGAGTATGCGAGAATGAACAAATGTGTTTTGAGACGGGTTGTCTATTGCGCAGATGTCTTGTGGTAGGGAATTCCAGAGGCGGGAGAAGGTCATTGCATCACCTGGCAGGTGGGAGGGACAGGGAAGCCTCCTCGTCCTGAAACCCTGGGGCCTGGCTGAGGATAGAAGTCACATGGCGCTGGCAGCGCCCGCCGGGAGCAGCCCTGAAACTAAAAGGCCATTGAAATGCAGAAGCTGGGCAACGGTGAACCACATCACGATGCCTGGGCTCTGGTAATGAGAGACAGAAGATCCAGTCATCTCCAGCAGTGGTGGTTCTGGTGATGAGAGACAGAAGATCCAGTCATCTCCAGCGGTGGTGGTTCTAGTGATGATGAGAGACAGAAGATCCAGTCATCTCCAGCGGTGGTGGTTCTAGTGATGATGAGAGACAGAAGATCCAGTCATCTCCAGCGGTGGCAGTGGCTCTGCCGGTGAGTGTCCCCACCGTTTGGGTGGTGGAGCGGAGTCCATCCTGGTGTCGATTGAAAAGTCGAGGATAATCTTCTCATACAACAGGAGTCTAAAAGATGCTAGCGAGTGATCTCCGCTTGAAAGCTACACAGTTGGTTCTGTATATATGTTTGTCGTGTATGTCATAAATGTCATGATGAATTGAAAATGGGGGACCCCGATGTAAACAAGACGAAAGTCTTTTTCTGGTCTGCATCCTCTTAGCAGTTTGTTTTGTAGTGAGCCGTACTGTATTGTACCCATTCTGCAATCTGTTAAAAGTTTTCAATCAATCAAATAAGCGAGAGAGATTAGCGGCAACCACACCCGTTTATAATATGGGAAGCAGAGGGGCGTGGTGCTGGTCAGTGATATGTGCGTGGTCCTGGTCAGTGATATGTGCGTGGTCCTGGTCAGTGATATGTGCGTGGTCCTGGTCAGTGATATGTGCGTGGTCCTGGTCAGTGATATGTGCGTGGTCCTGGTCAGAGGACCAATAGGCACAGCAAGCAAGACACAACAGGCACAGCAAGACACTGAAGCCAGCACGAGATATAACAGCAATTCATAGCTCAGTAACCTTTCAACAAATTATATTTATATATATTATAACCACTCAGATATAGCACTTCAAATCTCTCTTTATTTTTATATCATTGGAAAACTCCTTTGGAGATTATTTGACAAACACACAAACAAGATTCTGTAACCATTAACGCAAACCTTGAAAATTCTTGGTAGTTGCCTTCCTGTGTACAATGCAATATGTATTACAGTGAGAGCAACATCACTCAGTACAGTAGTATACATACTTCACAGAAACCGAATCCACGGTCTATGAGTTTCTAACTGGAAGGTGTGGTGTCCAAGGCCAGGCCGGCCCTCCACTGGTGACTTGAGCGCACAACAGGGGAGGTGTCCATTACAGCAGACTGGGATTGAGATGATTGAAGCATTTACTAAGCACATGGCCTTCGCACCGGACAGCACATGGCAGCCTACGCACCTGACAGCCTCTAATATACAAACCCTGCTTTCATTTAAGTTCCTCTCTCTCAGTTCCTTCACAAGAGCTCAGTCCTCTCCGCTGTAAGGATAAGTGTGATAAGGGGCCTTTTGGCCCACAAGTGGAATATACATATAAATGGATTATCTGTGTAACCATCCAAGCCAGGCACGCCACAAAGGGAAGGACACAGTTCATGTTGTTGGTCATAATGGGGCCGAATAAGGCTGGGGAATAAAGCATCAATAATGATCACATTACATTTAGCCACAGAGACCATGATAACGTTTGCTGTAATAATAAATTGTTATGTTTGAGTTGTAAAAATATTAACATCTTAATGAAACACAAACAATAAGTTGCTTCAGTCAGCAGCGTAAATTAACCTTAAAGGTTAGGGCCGTATTGCCCAGCCCTAGGGCCAAATCCAAGCTTCTACATGTTTTTCTTTTTATAAAGTGTTAAAAAGTCAAATGAATATTTAGGAAAGGGCTCTACAGTATACTTAGTGCTTCATCAATTGGACCATTATTAAGTTATCCGTCATATCAATAAATAGTCATTGATGTGAATAAAATGGGTAGCAGTCTACCTGAAATCTCACAGGAAATCAAGACAATAATATTAGCACACAACTTCAAATCATTCACTTTGAAAGGAAACGTTACCACCAGCGGATGTTGTAGTGCAGGATTCAAAAGGACGGATTCAGTCAGTGAGTGAGTTTACATGCACATTAATATTGTGGATACTAGTTCATATCCTGGTTACGTTTTCATATCCCGTTTACCAATACGGCCAAATACATGAGTACATGGAATATTGTGACCGATAATATAGATATAGAACTCTCACAGACCACAAAACCCAACAGTTAGCAGGATAAGGTGTTAACAATATCAGTATATCCTAGCGTTCATATTCTGAATACAAGCCTATGCCGACTATTAGAAGCAGGATAGTGTTTACATGCACCCACTCATAGACAGAATACTCAAGTATCCCATATAATACTGGAAGATTAATATGCATGTAAATATTTAATATACCTAATGTCACATACCAGTGTGCCGACTACAGCGATGCTGACAAAGACATGAAATAATCAAGAGGTAGGAACATGAGAATAGAACAAGAGGGAATGTAAAAGTAAAAAAACAAAAACAATATTGTTGGAAGAAAAAAAAAGCAAGGAATCAGAAGAAATGTGATCAAGGGAGTCGCCAGGGACCTTCTGGATCAAAGTACCAACACAGGGACGCCATTTATAAACCTAACTCTTAACCCTAACCTTGCTGGAGACCTCACTCCCCACCATAACCTCAACTAGAGATGGACAATTGATCTAGAGTATCCGTGGTGACGGTCCCATGCGGTCAGGAGGAACCAGAGGGGAGGTAGGAGGAGGAACCAGAGGGAGGTAGGAGGAGGAACCAGAGGGGAGGTAGGAGGAGGAAGCAGAGGGGAGGTAGGAGGAGGAACCAGAGGGAGGTAGGAGGAGGAACCAGAGGGGAGGTAGGAGGAGGAACCAGAGGGGAGGTAGGAGGAGGAACCAGAGGGGAGGTAGGAGGAGGAACCAGAGGGGAGGTAGGAGGAGGAAGCAGAGGGGAGGTAGGAGGAGGAACCAGAGGGGAGGTAGGAGGAGGAACCAGAGGGAGGTAGGAGGAGGAAGGAGAGGGAGGTAGGAGGAGGAACCAGAGGGGAGGTAGGAGGAGGAACCAGAGGGGAGGTAGGAGGAGGAACCAGAGGGAGGTAGGAGGAGGAACCAGAGGGGAGGTAGGAGGAGGAACCAGAGGGAGGTAGGAGGAGGAAGCAGGTAGGAGGAGGAACCAGAGGGGAGGTAGGAGGAGGAACCAGAGGGGAGGTAGGAGGAGGAACCAGAGGGGAGGTAGGAGGAGGAACCAGAGGGGAGGTAGGAGGAGGAAGGAACAGTCCTCCTCAGCACAAGAGGAACCAGAGGGAACCCAAGGGGACGTGATGCCATGTGACGGTTCTGGATGGATCCGTTTCACAGCTCACAACAAAAGCTGACGCATTACATTACAGTGTGAGGTGACCTTCCTTATCTGTGTTCTGTATAATTGACTATAGAGGTGCACTGATAGTATCTGTAGTATTGGTTTAAGTACTTGTACTTCTGCAAGTAATGCAGCTGCATCGACACAGATATTTAAATATGCACTTAGCAGGGACAAAAAATGTCTGCAGTGCAAAGTCAACTAAAATTGCAAACTGCCAGCTGTGACAAGCTAGGTGGGAAGAGAGTAATTTATTTATTCTTTTAAAAGCAAACAATTGGCGCAAATGCTCCTGTAATTGTTTTGTAATGGCCAATAGCATGAATGAAAGTAAGCGTGTACGTTGAAAAATACTCTGATCTGTACCAATATCGATCCACTAACCGTAAACATTTAGAAGCAGAGTCCCAATTACACGCAGAGTCCCTTTTACTGGCCAAGGTATTATATCTACACGTTTTGACAAATAAAAAGGCTGGTCTCAAATAAAAGCTGTGTCTAAATTAATTGTTTTTGCGGTTTTAGTTTTTTTTTTTTTGCAATCATAAGTCAGTGCTGTAGTGGGGCGGTTAAGCAAACTAATTGTGCATTTTATGAAAGAAGCATGAAACTTTCAGCATATCATCTACATACCACAAGGTTTGATTTCAGATGTGGAAACACTTTCAGACTGACCTCTGGTGACCTTGAGGGGTCATTGACCTCAGCATTGCATTTTTCCACTTTTCGCCCCATTATTCTCCTTTATAATAATATACTGTATATGTTTGTTAAAATGGCAGTTCTGTTTTAATAAAGACATTCACTAGCTCAGCCATGGCCTTGTGTCCATGTGTCAGTTTGTTGCATGATTTTACTGCAGTAGACCAGCAGAGGGCAGTAGCCTGAAAAGAGTGCACATGAGAGAAGAGATTTTGATGTATGGAAAGGTGAGAATTTTGATCATGTTCTTATTGATCAAATACTATTTCTAGCTAGCCATTGTGTAATGTTAGCCAATCCACCTCCAACCTCTTCACCATTAATTCCTCCAAAGAGGGTGTTAATGACATTTTTCTCACTAAATATGTACAATAATAAATACATGCGTAAAATACAAATATATACTTACATCTACAATATGGTATGTTAATGTTCACTACAGGATTTCTGTATGTGTCAGCTAGCTACTGGCAAGGCAGCCTATGACACTCTTCAGCAATTTGATGAAACACTGTGCCTGCATCATGTCAAAACGCCATATCCCGATTGATCCAGGCCAGCCTTCTACATCTAAGCTGGATTGCCCCACTAACTGGGAACTCTGTGCTCTCTGCCAAGTGGAAAGGGGAGCTTTGCAATGCCCTGCCCGCTCAAGCAAGCCACCACTAGGCAGTGGTTATGTGTCATTGGCCAGGCATCTTCTTGAATTTCAAGAATTTGGACAGATACCCGCTGAGCTGGACCTAAACAGGCCCACCAAGTTACTGCTGCTAGCCTGTACAAGCTACTGCACCTGGCCTACAATCAGCACTGCATACCTGAAGCGGCCCCTCCCAACATTTGAAGAATGGTGCCTACAGCGAGTCAGGGAAAGTGTGCATTTCGACTACTGGTTGAAAACCTTATCACTTGAGGTCCTCATGCTCATATACGATACGTCAGATCACTGCGGGAGGGCAACTTTCAGCTCTATGTGGAAACCCTCACACAGCTACTACCCTGGATGTTTGCTCTGGACCACACTCACTACTCCAGGTGGCTATCAGTGCATGTCCGTGACATGATGGTCCTCTCTGATAAACATCCAGCCATCCTGGAGGAGTTCCGTGTTGGAAGGTTTGTTGTGCATAAAACAAGTCACAAATTATCTGATATTGCAATTGACCACTGCCACGAAACAGAACAACGCACTCATCAAAGGATCTGGTGGAGCAGTTGGCCTGACAGAGAATCCTGGGGCACTGCATCGCTGGATGGTGGCAGCCTGGCAGGTCCATAAATTGCCAGAATGACTAGATTTCGAGAATGAAAGTGAAAATCGTCACCACGAGCAGCAGCCAGCAGTGCAAGAAACCTTCATAAAACATAGCTTCGAAGCTTCGTTCGATGGCACAAGCCATCGAAAGGGGCTACTTAATTCATTAATCCAATCCACTTTATTTATAGAGCACATTTTAGGTTAGGTCCCTCACAGCAGTGATCGAAGAGATGGGGAACCCATTTCTTGAAGAGAGTCAGGATCTCCTGGTGCTCGACTCTAAAGACATCATGAGTTCATCAGTTGCAGACACAGTAAGGAAAGTGGAGTCCCTTGGTGCACAACAGTACAAGACCTTTGTGGAAGAACGCCTGGAGCAGCAAACAAAGCCAGTCACAGATACCCTGCCCAAGAACAAATTGCCTCTGTTCAGCTGCCCACCAGTGAAAACAACAGTCAAAGCAGAAGATACAACTTGAAGCACTGAAGCGTGATTGCAAACTCTTCTCGCGGCTGTATGTGGCTTGTCAAACACATGATGGCAATCTGGATCAGTTCTTCAGTCATGAAAACCAGGAAGCACCACCATCTTTATCTCAAGGAGGGAAGATGCGGCTTGGTACAAAAGCAGACCTCTTGCACTGCATAATGATTGATGACACTGACTCACAACCTCCTCCTGTGGTTGATGCCGTGTTCCTTGATGGTGCAGCGGTGGTCCAGATGCTGAATCCTGGTCCAGCAAAGACCTTCCAGGACTATGCAGATAGTGTCTTTGAGCCATATGCAAAATCCCAGCTTGAGAAAAACAAGGCGTCTTGATGTTATCTGGGACATCTATATCCCAGACAGTCTGAAAGGAACCACCCGACAGAAGAGAGGGAAGGGAATCAGGAGACGGGTGATGCCTACCACTGCACTGTCAAAGCACTGGAAAGACTTCCTGCGTGTTGATGAGAACAAAACAGAATTTGCATCACAGTAGATGAGAGAAAAGAGGTTTACGCAACTCATGGCAAAATGGTGCTCTGCTCTCCTCCCCAGTGTGACGTGACAAATCTCACCCCATGTTGTCAAGAGGAAGCAGACACACGCTTGCTTATGCATGAGTCAGATGCTGTTCAGAAGGGTTGCAAGAAGGTGACTATTCGTACTGTTGACACCGATGTTGTAGTCATGGCCGTGGCCATGTTTAGGAAGATCAAGCCAGAGGAAATGTGGATTTCTCTTGGTAGTGGAACCAACCTCAGATATATTGGCGTTCATGAGATAGCCAACAAGCTGGGTCCAAGTACCTGTGCTGCTCTCCCATTGTTCCACGCACTCACAGGATGTGACAGTCTCAGCATTTGCTGGAAGAGGAAAGAAAACAGCATGGCAGACTTGGGAGGCTTTCAATGAGCTCCTGCAGATGCAGGGTGATGTGAGTGAGCTGTCCAAGTCACGGTTGGAGCGCTTTGTCGTACTGATGTATGACAGGACAAGCGAAACCACAGAGGTAAATGAAGCTAGAAAACAGCTCTTGCCCCCAACGAAGGAAGCGCTAGAGCAACACATTAAGCGTGCCAGCTATCAGGCCAATGTTTGGAGCAATGCCTTGGAACCTGACCCTCAGCTGCCAAGCCCTGCTGATTGGGGCTGGGTGAAAGAATGGGATGGCAGCCACTGTGGACCACCCTTCCAGAAGCATCACAGAGCTGCTATGAACTGATCCATTGTGGTTGAAAGAAAGGGTGTACAACACGCTGCAAGTGCAAAAAGGCTGCCCTCAAGTGTACTGCCCTTTGCTCATGCTCAGGAGACTGTTAGGCCTCACTAATAATGCCATTGTAGGGCAGGTACTACTTACTACAACTACGGTAGGTTAAGCGATGTCAACTGTTCAATCAAATTTAACACGCATATTGTTGAAAGTCCTTTTTTGAGTCTTTGTGTGAGGTGTGTTTGTATGACATGAAACCCAATTGCCATATCCTATACAGCTGATTTAATCTATTAAAGCACTTTTATGATGACCAGTGGGTTCCACAACTCTTCTTTTTGATATAATACCTTTGTGCCTGGAAAAAAAGTTTAAAAAAACATGTTTTTGAGAGCCCAAAATGTGTACAGACTCTGACAAGTTCCAGAGGTCAATTCAGAAGTGTTTCCACATCTGAAAACAAACTTCATGTATATAGAAACACTGTATAAAGTGTCATGCTTCTTTCATAAAATGCACAATACCTTCCATATATGAGCTTATCTGCCCCACTACTGAGCAAAACTCTGGAAACGCAGCAGCGAGACACATCTCCATTATCTTTCATTCTCTCCATCTCACCCCAGCTGATTTAGCTCCATTTAAAAGGAACACTCCAACTTTTTGGGAAATTCGCCATCCACCCTGGAGTTAGACAAGCAGATACATACCCTTTTTTTCTCTGTGCATGCATTAGGCTTAGGGAACAGCCGCACCGTTAGCCTAGCTTAGTGTCATTCACTGGAAGTAGGTGTGCCAGTGTAGCCTAGTTCCCAACAGTCACCCCAAATACAACTCCAAAAACGCTAAGCTAGGCTAACGGTGCGGCTGTTCCCCAAGCCTAATGCATGCACAGAGAAGAAACGGGTATGTATCTGCTTGTCTAACTCCAGGGTAGATGGCAAATAAGCTAATTTCCCCAAAAGTTGGCGTGTTCCTTTATTGTTTTCTTTTTTTTAAACTTTGACCAGTCAGCTGGTTCTTTTTAGCGTTTATCGCTTTTTCTTCGCATTCATACTTGGTCAAGTTCGACCGACAGAAGCAGGCTGAAAGGGTTCAGATGGGGGGAAAGACACTCTGGGAAAGGCACGGCTGCCGTCCGGGATTCGAACGCGCTCAGCCCCAGATCCGCGCAAGCGCGGTTGTCCACGGCGCTGAAATAGCACTCGCGGTACGTGGTGAGCTACTGGAGCTCCCCCCTTTATTGTTTTCAAAGCATGAGATCCAAATTATGAAAAACGTTTCCTTCATTGCCGTCGGCACCGCAACTTTTGAACGGTCATTCTCAGCAAAGAGGCGCATCCAAAACTGGCTAAGAACAACAATGTGCGCCAGGAGAGACAGTCAACTCGGAGTCTGCTTCACATTGAAAGTGATCTCACAGACAAACTCAAAGCAGAAAAGATCATTGATGCCAAGACGAAACGTCGCATTTTGCTCCATTAAGGTAAGACAATGGTTAATCATATTGGATGCCTTCATTTGAACACTTAATTTGCACTATATATTAAATGAGTGGGGCTTGCTGTAGTAGCCTAGTGGGTGTGTGTATTATATGAATTCAGAACCATGGACAGCACCGTTTGCAGGTGCATGCATCGTGCGCAAGCCAAAAAGAAAAAAGGATAGATTTCTCCCCTAATGTTCGGCTCACCCGCCGCCTATGTACAAGACACTCACACAATATAGGCTACATACAGCGACCATCCATGATTTAACACTGCTGCTCATCACAGTGCTTGCTAGCACATGTTAGCCAGCTACAAAAATACAGCACGCCTGTGTGACAACTGTAACTTAGTAGACACTTGTAAAACTGAGCGGAACCTTCTGGGAACATCACTCATCATTACGCGCCCCTCTCTCTCTCTCTCTCTGAGTCTCAGTGTGTGAGGTTAGCGCCGTCACTCAGAGCGCGATCAAATCATTTTAAATTGAAATGTTTTTAATTAGCCTCAATTTTATACAGGTCATAGTCATACCTACTGGTTTAAATAAACAATTTGATAAGTATTTCCCCTCTTTGCTGAGCAAGAGTTTTGTACAAAAGGACGGCCCCTTATATATAGAGGCCTGTCCCAAATATAGGCCGGTTGTGTTCAATGATAGAAGGAAATAAAAGCCTGGGCTATTAATTTAGGTTTACGGTAATAAAGTACTCTGTACTCGTAGGCTACCGGTTCTGAAGTTTGTTTTTTATCAGTGCACCTCTAATTAACTGTTGCTTCCAATAGAGGTTTGCATGTTAATGGTCCATTCTGAACTGTTATAGGAGAGCCCACCATCTTTGTGGACAAACCCTGAAACACATGAACACACAGGAGATGTACCAACGCCTCCCTGTTCCCCTCTGCTGCTCAGCGAGGCCTTCACTGGCCGGCAGGCAGCAGCCCGGTCCTGTGGCCAGAGCAGCGAGTCTATGTGCGGACCTGGAATTTACCAGCCTTCGTCATGTACTTGATGCCTTTGAAAGGTTTATACTTCTCTCCGTACATATCCAACCGGTTCACCTTCAACCCTGTCAAGAGGAGAGACAACAAGCAGAAAAACACCAGTGTTTAGTTTAGTTTATTTATTTAGCACATTATTTAAAAACAGTGCTAGGAGGGAACGAAGCCCAAAGGGCTCGTATAAAGTTCCACTCCCGTCCCATCAATGTCCATAAACAAAATATGAAACGTAATACATGTAAACATGGCCAAGAAAAGAACACAAAACAAGATCAGAGACATAAGGCAAACACTATAACGAAAAATGGAAGATAGACAAGGATATATATCATGTTCCAAACACTGTTTATATCTCATTAACCAATACAGAAGCACAGTACATCAATACTTAACAATAGACCAATAGGGGCCGTTCACAGAATGTTTGTGGAGTTCTCCTTCTTCCAACATGGCTGCCTGTAGCCATTGGTAACCACTTACAAAAAGGAAAATGCCCAATTTCTGTACAGTAGGTAAAACATTAGAAAAACATGACATGACTGTTCCACTGTGAATTCTTTGCAAGATATGCATTTCTCATATATCGACGCATTGCAACCATTGTTTTGCACATAGCAAATGTTGTTTCTTCCAACTTGGAGCACAAGTCTAAACATTCCATTAGTGATTTAGCCAGGACAATGAACCTTAATGAACCTTTTAGTTAGAAATGGTTCAGTATTGAAATCATCATAGAGGCCAATACTGCATTTGTTGGAATTGGCGCCATCTAGTGGCATAGGCCTCTATGCTCACACAGTGAGGCAGTCATGTGCTTGTCATCTGAGTAGGCTGTGGTTAGTTAAATTATGTTGGACACCTTTGACCCAGTCACTGAGGTACAGGGTGTGTATATATGTGTGTGTGTGTGTGTACAGTATATGTATATATGTGTGTGTATGTGTATACATGTGTGTGTGTGTGTGTGTGTGTATATATGCGTGTATGTGTGTGTGTATATGTATATATATGTGTGTGTATATGTATGTGTGTGTGTATACATGTGTGTGTATATATATGTGTGTGTGTGTGTGTGTGTGTATATATGTGTGTGTGTGTGTATACATGTGTGTGTATACAGTATGTGTGTGTGTGTGTATACAGTATGTATGTGTGTGTGTGTGTACATGTATACATTAGGGCTGACCCCTATTAGTCGAATAGTCGACTAATCGATCGAAAGGAGCCGTAGTCGACTGCCAACCTCTTAGTGGAATGGACAAAAAAAAGTATATATATATTTGTGTAATTTTTTTTATTAAATTTTTTTGTATCATTCTTTCCAAAAAAAGAGGCCTAGAAACGTGGCTAACGCTAATGGCACGCATACCAGAAGCTAACTGCCTAAGAAAACAGGCACAGAGGCACTGAATGAACACACTAGACTAGACAAATATCAAGATGTATCCATCAGTGGACCAATTGCATGCTTTTGCAGAGGACAAGAAGCCTTCAGTCGACTCCTTCAGACATTAAGCACCCCCACAGCCCAAATGGAATGATAAAAAAATACAAATATATATTATTATACTTTTATTTTATTTTTATAGTCGACTAATAGTCAACTATATACAAATCCTTAGTCGGGGACAGCCCTAGTATACATGCGTGTGTGTGTGTATATTATATGTGTGTGTGTGTGTGTGTGTGTGTGTGTGTGTGTGTGTGTGTGTGTGTGTGTGTACATGTATACGTGTGTGTGTATATATGTGTACCTGAGATGGCCATCTGCTGGATCTTGAACTGGATGTTGACGGCTGGGTTCTCGTCAGGCTTGGAGGCCCCGGCCTGCAGGGTCATGGTGCCCTTCAGACTGGGCAGCTTCTGAGGGTTGATCTTCCCGACCTCCCAGGACAACATCTGGCCAAGAAAGAAGACAGACTAGACGTCATATTACTTGTGGACAGCCACACACTTTCCTTTCTCTTATCCATGTACTCATGAGATGACTGACAGCATATGGCCTTCCATCTAAACAATCTTATATATTATATATACTCTCCTTTCTGGGTCCACTGGGTCCACCCTCACACTGTACCTTAGTGACGGGGTCGAAGGTGTGTGACGCCTGGGTGCCCCCCCCCCCCTCACACTGTACCTTAGTGACGGGATCGAAGGTGTGTGACCCCTGGGTGCCCCCCCCCCCCCCCCCCCCTCACACTGTACCTTAGTGACGGGGTCGAAGGTGTGTGACCCCTGGGTGTGCCCCCCCCCCACCACTGTACCTTAGTGACTGGGTCGAAGGTGTGAGTGTGACCCCTGGGTGCCCCCCCCCCCCACACTGTACCTTAGTGACTGGGTCGAAGGTGTGAGTGTGACCCCTGGGTGCCCCCCCCCACACTGTACCTTAGTGACAGGGTCGAAGGTGTGTGACCCCTGGGTGGAGGTGAGGCTGGTGCTCAGCACCCCTCTTGGCAGCTGACTGGTGACCAGGACCGACTCCACACCTTTGCCCATGGTCTGCTTGGGGCCCAGCGTCAGGTCAAAGCGGCCCTGGGAGCTTCCCTCCCGGAAGCTGATGTTGTGCTTCACGTACACTGGGATGGCGACCAGGCTGAGAGAGAGAGGAGGCCGAACACACAGCGGGTCAGGATGGAGCAGTCGGTCAGAGAGGAAGAACAATACTAGAGACTCAGGGGACAAACAGAATAAACATATAAGCCGCGGCTTTTTCCCCCATTTTTCAACCCTGCGGCTTATATAACGGTGCGGCTTATATGTGACTCGACGTGACCAAACCCGAAAATGTAAAAATCAAAATATTGCTTTTTTGACTGCATTGAAATGTTATTTATCTGTTCCCTTATTTGCTAAACTTAATACAACTTGTAAATGAGTTAATTCTTGTTATTTGTCCGACAGTATTGTGTCCCAATGCTAATTACATATGGTAATTAAACATTAAAACACCTGCGGCTTATAGTCCAGTGCGGCTTATATATGTACACATCATTCAATTTAGCTGCTGCGGCTTATAGTCAGGTGCGGCTTATAGTGCGAAAAGTACGGTAGATGTTTCATGGCGTCACAATGTAATAGATGTCAAATATCAAACATTCATATTGCAAATGGATTTTTTTTTTAAATAATTTCAAAAATGATTTGACAATTGAGTGAATCCAAACACATGGCGTAGATGTTCTTGGTAGATCCACAAAATGTTCCAAGGATTATAATGTCCTCTATTGGAGATGGTGGGAAACTATGCAGCTATACAACTAAACATCAATTCACTTCTTTGCTTTCCAGAGAGATTACACGAATCCAAATAGCCAACAAATAGACTGTCTCAGTGGAATTGAGTTGCTAGGGAGCAGCTTGGACTGCAGTTGACTTACTGTTGTAGTGTTAGCTAATATCAACAACTGAGGAAAGCAAATGTAGTCCATTTACAATGTTGTCACTTTGTTTGAAACTGTCTATACAGTAGGGCTGGGCAATTAATCGAAAAAAAATCGCGATCTCGATTCATAGACCTATGCAATCTCATTTCTAAGTTATGATGATTTATTTTAAAAATAAATAAATTTAATTAAACTTTTATTTTTATTTTTTTTACTTTTTACTTTTTAAATGATTTTATTGAAAAAATAAGAATCGTGAGAGAATCGTGATCTCAATTCTTAGAGAAAAATCGTGATTCACATTTTAGCAAGAATCGCCCAGCCGTACTATACAGTACAACAATTGGACAGGGTTCCTACACATCTTTACTGATAAAATTCCACGACAAAGTGCAAATTCCATAACAAATATTTGTTTGTCTTGTTTTGGCTACTATGACATAGCCAATTACTTGTGTAATTACTAGGCAATTTGATATTTGTGTCATTATTCCTTCAAATGTCAGCAGCGAAGCTTTATATTAAAAAGCTTGATCTGTTGGAAAAATTATTATGGACTGATTTCCATGATATTTTCAAAACTACTTGACCATGTATAATTTCTATACCTTTTTCAGGCCTGGGAAACATTATTCTTAAATTCCAAGACTTTTTCAGGTTTTTCACAACTATAGGAACCCAAAATTGGACTACTGGGGATAGTATTACTAAACACCAATGAACTACAAACCTACATACCGGTACTATACATTCAGTCCCTGGCTAAAGTATTTAGACATTGTGTCAAATTGGTTCATTTAGCTGTGTACTCGTGAAATTTGCACTTCTGATCAAAAGATAAACATAAGGACAAGGAAGAGAGTCAGTTATGGATTCTGACTGTATAGACTCGCCACAATTTAAACTAAGCACTATATTTGGACCATTTAACAAGAACATCAAAGAGCCTCAGGGCAGCTCTGGCTGCAATTGTAGCTTACCACCACCGGTATGACTGTGTATGAACGAATAATGGACTCTGTGAAGCGCTCTGGGTGTCATGAAGAGCGCTATATAAATCCAAGCCATTATAAAGTAATCTAAGCTCAATATATGGTCACATCCTCCTTACAAAATAAAAAGTAAAATCATTGACCTATCAATATTAATTGACTCTTGAGATCCTCTTTGGGTGTACTCTTGAAAGCTCTGAATGGAGCCTCTACATCTCCCGATAGTTTAGTGGTGGGATGGACTCTGCAGTACTTTATTCCAGTGTAGGATACACGGCTGACAGACCTTGAGCTAAGAGTACCGGCTAAAAGCAAATGCCTTGCTGCCACCAATCCTCCGTTTATACAGGGTCAATTCATCAGTGTAATGCTTCCAAATGAGTGTTCCCATTGATCTCCATTGGAAAACTGTCCAGGAGAACTGCCATGTATTGAAGTGACCATGTATAACTTGAGTCCTGGCAGTGGGGGGCCAGTGGTTTTAGGTTGGAATACTATCGCAGGGCCTGGATGTTTAGTAAGCGACATCCACCCGCTAGCGCTGAAGGCCAAGAAGCCTACTGGTGGGACCTACGTGCAGCGCGACAGAAATGTTAATCGTGCGTCGCCGTGGGGCGACACAGACAACGTGGAGGTCTATGATGGTCTAGGTGTGGCAGCGAAAGGAGCCGTGACAGACTGATAATTCAGCCTTAACAGCATGTAAAAACAAATATCTGTCAGTTCACCGTATGTTCACCATTTGATCAGAAATGCAAATAGGAATCATTTCACACAACTGTCCCCAATAATTTTGCCTCCGACCGTATGCTCCATCAAATGGACGCTTCATTTTGTTCAACTTTCATTGAACAGTACGATTCCTGAAGCTCCAACTGCAATGTAAAAGCACAGTGAAATACATTCTTAGTGGGTGGAGACTGCATGAAAACAATAAGGAAGGGGGGAGAGTGGTTAAATGATGTGTCGATGCAAGCAGGTGTGTGGTCAGAATAATAATAATATCTTAGATTTATATAGCGCCTTTCAGGAGACCCAAGGCGCTTAACAGGAGGGGGCAACTAGGGGAAGGGGATCGGGGAACAACGTAATATTATATTTTTTTATTAAAATAAGAGGGAAATCAGGCAGAGTCATTTACAAGTTTGGTGACGGTGGGTTTGAGTTGGGATTTGAAGAGTGCAGGAATGTAGCACTACGGATGTTTGGAGGGAGGGAGTTCCAGAAGGTGGGTGTGGCAATAGAGAAGGCATTGGGACCAAATAGGCCTGGGTATCGAAGATTTCATACTTTTATGCTATCAATCTAATTGCCTCAATGCTATTGAGTAGCGAAGAATGTTGTGGTAACAAAATTTGGTATCGATCGGACACACTGTAATTTTATACCAAATTTTGATCCCCAAGTAGTTAATCTAATCAGTATCAGTGAACCAATAAGCATGTTTGTTCCAAGATATAACATTTTCCAAGATTTTCAAATGACACCCAGCCCCAGGTCTGAATGAGCTCTGACTTGGGAAAACACCAGTGTTCAGAGGACTCTTTCCCACGTGGGGACATTAATAAACAGAAAAAGACTGACTTCTGTGAGCTGACGTGGTAGGAGAGCAGCCGGAAGTTTCCGTCAGGGGGGACGAAGGAGAGGATGCGCTCCGCTTCCCAGCGCTTGAACCGCACACACGGGTGGAAGCTGACATCATCCAGCAGCCGAGGATTCTGGGAAATGACAAGAGAGTCAGAGGGGCTAGCTAGGGGTTAAAAAAAATGTCACTTGTAATCTGTGCATAGACACTAGGGAAGGGTCTTGAGAATCAATAAGAGCTGGAAGTGATGCCACCAACATTGGTGTTATTTTTTAAACGCTAAAAACTGAGCCCAAAACTTGAGGACTGAATTGTGAAATCTCACCATGAATGACAGTGTGAGGTCAGGCATGCCCGTCAGCTTCACAGAGGCATCAATCACTCCCTGGATCTCTGCTGTGATGGTGGAGCCTGATGGTTGATAGGGAGGAAGAGCAAAGGGGTGATTAACATGAGAAAACAACATGATTAGGGCTGGGTTAAAAACTATTTTTCAATATTTGTTTTGAAATGCTAGTGTGTTTTTGTGTGTCAATCGTCTATTCTTTTCAGTGAGTGACAAAAAAAAACATACCAACAGAAAAGGTTCAGTTAGTAATCCCCAACCGCCTCCCATTACAATAATTTGTTTTGGTAGTGGGTCTATGTTAAAGATGGAACTTTAGTAAGTAAAGGAGTGAACGCTTTAGTGCTGAGGGATGAGAAATGAGAGATAAATGGCTCCCAGATGGAGAAACATGTCTCAGCTTTGCTTTTTTAACACGCCAACATTTAGGGAAATTAGCTTACCGTCTTCTCCAGAGAGAGACAAGAAGATGGATACCAGTTTCCTCTCTGTGCGTTCAGTAGAAAGCTATCTGGCTGCATGTTAGCCTAGCTTAGCATAATGAATGGAAGCGGACATGACCGGTTAGCCTTCGGGAGAGGTGTTAGTTTGACAAGGCCTAGGCTAACCGGTCATGTCCGCTTCCATTCATTGTGCTAAGCTAGGCTAACATGCAGCCAGATGGCTTTCTACTGAACGCACAGAGAGGAAACTGGTATCCATCTTATTGTCTCTCTCTGGAGAAGACGGTAAGCTAATTTCCCAAAATGTAGATAGCTAATCAGATCTCTCATCCATTGTATATGGGAGAGTGGGTGAGCTTGCTTCAAATATAGAAGAATGAACCCATTTGGCAATAAGAGTGGAGAATACCAGAGCATCTTCATGAAGCGCATCTTTCACATTTTGAAACACGCAGTCTGTGTTGTTCAGTGCAAAGCAGTACCTGATTTATCAATGATGACATCAATCTCCTCCACCACATCAAAGTAGGCTTCGTTATTGGTGTATTTCACTCCAGTGCGTCGCCATGGCACCACTGACAACTGGCCTGTAGGCAGCTGTTCCCCTACATTGGTACTGCCTGTCAGAATGAAAACAAACAGATGTGAGATCAATATACTTTCCACACCGTAGTGTCTGTACTGTATTGACCACAATAACTCCCTGGCTCTCACACAGTCCAAGTATGACGTGTCAATTTGTGCTAGAGCTGGGTGAGGTATACGACGGTATTTCATTCCAGTAGAAATTACAATGTGATATGACTTCCCTTTATGTCTTTATCTTGTAATACAATTGTCACGGTGCCATGTAATGCTAAATAGATTCTTATTTTATTTTTTATATAAATAGGAATACTTTTTTTGATTAGCCATCAGTACATATTTTTTACAATATTTAATATATTGTGGACGACGGTATTGTAGAACCCCATTTCTTTTCATAGCTCATGGCAGTATACCTTTATATTTGGTATACCACCGGCACCCGGCCCTACTTCAGGCTACGCTAAACTTCTAAATAGGAGAGAACACTCTGAGCGGTACATCTCCGTTTGTCTTGAATTCAGCATGCTAAAACATGCTTTAGTATGTATGTCATACGTTTTACATACACAAAACTATAACCAAAACATTATGGCTGAGGCCCGAGGCTGTTTCTAGGTACAATACAGTTGTAATACACAGGGGGACCAGTTGCATTGTTCGGCAATCCAAAGACACTAAAGTTCTCTGAAGTGAATAGTATGAATTAGATTAGACCAGTGGTGGGTGTATAATGTTTGAGGTACAGAAGACTAATATTGTTAAAGGCCCACTTGCATGTTGTATTTTTTAGGGCTGACCTTCGAAGCTTTTTTTTGGCAATCGAAGCTTTTTTTTTTTTTATTATTATTATTTTTTATCTTATGTTGTTGTTTTTAAATGTGCTCTATAAATAATGTGGATTGGATTAATTAATTAAGTAGCCCTGTTCTGAAGGTCCAGATTAACACTGAAAGTCTGCGTTTATTATTTTGTATAACTTATATATTGTTTATATATATAAGATATATATCTTTACGTCATATGTTTATCTAACAGTATTCATCATTCGCTCATTGTATATGTCCCATTCTTAACGCCGTAGGCGCCAGTGCGCGCGCTCCTCTAGACATGTTTCAGAACATGTTCAGACATGCCCGGACAAGTGAGAGAGCGTATTGATCTGTATGGGTGAATAGGCTCGGAACACAGGAAAACTAGCAGAGTGAGAGAGAAGTAACGTTTGGAGCAGTTGTAAACAGCACGGCCAGGCAACGTATCGTTATAGAGAGCCGTACGGCTAATTAGATACAACTATAATATTGTCGAGCCATTATTGGCACAGTATAGTGACTTGTGTAAGCGAAGTAACGTGGAGAGACTTATAGTTGAACCCAGCGACGTTCTGGACATAACTACTCATTGAAGACCGCCTGCGGGTTAGCTTCAAGTACAGACGGAGCTAACTAGCTATCATCCATGCCAACAGGCTTTTGGACTACTAGCTATTAATCCTGCCATCGGGCGCTAGGAATACAAGGACCGGTCCGTACGAGACCCTCTTTCCCAGCGACGACAGGATTATCCCACCAGTCTGCAGTTTCTCTGGAGCCGGAGCTCTAGAGAGAACCACCGTCTCCAGCCACCATCTTGCTTTTCCCTGTGCCGCTTCGCTCCGTCTCACTCCCTTCAGAGATCCACCGGTCGGGTATCCGTAGTATAGGAACTATCGTTACCTCTGACTTTGTTGCACTGACATTCTATTATTAAAGAGAGCTGTGTTATATTATGTATGTTTACTATTAACATTAAAATGCTTGTTCAACTTGTATCCCTGTCCCGCGCAGTTAATGGAGTGTCCGCCATTTTGAGTAACTGTACTGTCTGGCTAAATTAATATCTTTAGTAGTGGTTTTAATCTAAACATCTAAATACAGTCAGGGTTGTGTAGCCCCTTAGCTACAATTGGTCCTTCGAGCCGGAGGGTATCAGTAATAATAATAATATTAGTGATAATATGGCCAGCGGCGGACACTCTCCAATCGGCTCTCCCCCATTAGAGCGCCCTAGGCGCCAGCGTCAGCCCCCTCACCACTTGGAGGGCTACGCTGTAGATTTACCTCCTAGCTTATCTACGAGGACGTTAAGCAAGGATAACATTGGTAGCTCAAGTATGCCCAACCTTATCGACCCGTCAACCCCAGATGTAGAGACCCAAGCTAGTTTAAGTGAAACTGACTTAGCTTACAGGGGGGGGACAAGCTGGGCATGACCTGACTATATCCATAGAACGCCGCGCCCCCGAGATGGACCTCAGAGCGCATGAAAGTAAAGAACATGGCGCCCCCGAGATGGACCTCGGAGCGCGTGAGAAGACCAGGTCACCGCCAAGCCCTGCCAACTCCAAATCACCATCATCAGCGTCATCCCCAAGCGAGGCCGACCAGAGGCTAGCGCAAGTCCTGATCGCCACGATAACCGCTTCGGCGGAAAGGGATCGCCTCCAGGAGCAACGAGAGAGTGAGCGTGACCGCCTCAAGGGTGAGCGTGACCGCCTCCAGGCGCAACGAGAGAGTGAGCGCGAACATCTTAGACTGGAAGAGAGTCGCCTCCAGGCTGACACCACGATAACCGCTTCGGCGGAAAGGGATCGCCTCCAGGCGCAACGAGAGAGTGAGCGCGAACATCTCAGACTGGAAGAGAGGCGCCTCCAGGCTCAAGAAACCATGGAGCGAGACCGTGCCAATGCGCAGCGCGAGGCGGAGCGAGACCGTCTACAAGCACAAATGATGGCGCAAGCGCTCCAGAATGGGACTCCCCACTCCTCCACCCGGAGCTCCCGGAGATCATCACGCCAAGGGTCGAGGGCACCCTCCCCTCCCCGACGAAGCTACATGGGACCCCCCCTCAGGGAAGAACCTGCTTACGTTGCAGAGCAGCTAGCCGAGCGACTACAAAGCCTGACTGAGGACGAGGGAGGGCAGAGGGCCCGCCCGCACTACTCCATCTCAGACCAGGAGGCTCAGCGCAGCCCCGGTCTCAGTCACGACACGCTGCGTCATGAACCCCCAACACACCCCAGTGGGGAGTTCGAGCAACAGACGGCACTGAGTACTAGTACCTGGCAACCCAGCCCCTGGTTCCCGCCCAGCACGAACCAACGCACCGGGAGACTGGCCGAGAACGCCCCTCCCCCCACGTGTGTCAGTGTCACAGCCCTCTATGACACCCTACATTGGGTCCCACGCATTCCCAGACTTCACAAGAGAAGACCGAGCGCAGTATACCGAGCTGCGTATGTGCCTAGAGACAATCATGTCAGGAGTACAGGACGAGCCATACAAGTATGCCATTCTCCTCAAGCACCTCAAGGTAACTAGAGTGCACAACATAGCGCTGGCATACTCCAATTCACCAACTCCCTATTCTGACGCCCTGGCTGCCCTTGACGCACGTTACGGACGTACGTGGGATTATGTCATTCAGGAGATACGTGAGATCAAACGTATCCCCCCGGCTAGAGACAACCGAGCCCTGGACGACCTATCCGTCAAAGTACAGTCCCTAGTAGGGATGCTCGGGTCCCAGAAAGAGAAGGGAATGTACGAGTTGTACGCCAACTCCAACGTGGAGCGCATATTGGAGAAGCTCCCCCCATTCCGCCAAGAACGTTTTCGGCGGCAACGAAACTACCGTGACCCGAATGGACCAGAACAGTCACTGCTGGATCTTGCTGACTTCCTAGCCAGGGAGGTTAGCAGCCTAAGAATCGACACCTTCGCATGGGGTGGCTCGAACTCTAAAGAGGGACAGAGGAGGTTTAAAGACCAAATCAGGCCCATCACAGTGATGCACCAGGCCGAGTCGGTGTCACGGCAGAAGAGTCACAACCCCCCCGCCAAGGAGAAATGGAAGATCGCATGTCAATACTGCGACAGCGAACACTGGCTGTCACAGTGCGACGCATTCAAGAAACTGACCACCGCCGAAGTAAGTCAGTGGATTAAAGCTAACCGCCGCTGCTGCTGCTTCCGCTGCGCGCGCGGCCACATGGCAGCAGAATGCCGCCTTAAGAAGAAGTGTGGCAAGTGTGACGGCGCTCACCTCGAAGCACTGCACGAGAGCAACAAGCGCCCACCAGCTCCACAAAAGCACCTCGAGAACAGAAGTACTCTACATCGACCCCACGAAGAGTGGGAGCTCCAGAGTGCTCCTCAAGGTAGTACGAGTACTCCTCAGTCACGGGGACAAGGTACTCGACACCTACGCCGTCCTCGACGACGGGTCGGAGAAGACACTCCTCCTCGCCTCCGCCGCGACCCAGTTGGACCTGCGGGGCCCAGAGGAGACCATGACCCTCCGTACCATTCGTCGAGACTTAAAGACAATCAAAGGTGAGAACGTCTCGTTCACCATTGCAGCGATCGACCAGCCTGAGAAGCGGTACGCCATCAGCAAGGCGTTCACAAGCTACGACATAGGTTTGTCACGCTATGATTACCCCATCCCACAGCTGAGGGAAAAGTACGACCACCTACGCCAACTGCCCATACCGCCTATCAGCGGCGCTACACCGACCCTACTCATTGGCTCCGACCACGCGGACCTCATTGTCCCAACTGATGCGGTCCACATCGGACCCAGAGGATGCCCAGCCGCGGTTAAGACCCGACTGGGATGGACGCTCCAGGGCCCCCTCTCCGGGCCCTCCAGCCGACCAACGTCCACACGCTGCCTTTACACCAAGGTGAGTGACACAGACAACACTCTCCTACAGCACGTTGAGAGGCTATGGACACTAGACGCGCTGCCATTCAAGAACGAACGCAAGATGGTTCGGTCCAAGGAGGACAAGTATGCCATCGCTCTACTAGAGCAGAAGACTACGAGAGTCGAGGTCGACGGAGTGCTAAGATACGCAACCCCACTCTTGAGGCGGGACGGGATGCCCACTCTGCATGTGCCTAAGGGAGCGACGCACCACTGCCTACAGAGCGTATCCACGCTAGGGGTGGGAATCACCAGTTTCATCATGATACGATACGATATCGATTCTTTGGACAACGATACGATATTTGCCGATATCACAAAGTCTCTCACGATACAATACGATACGATTAGATTCAGGTGCCTGCGATCGATATGAGATGATATCATATGCCCATTTAACACAATCAGTAACATTTAGATCAACTAAAAAAAGGTAATGAAAATATCATTTGACATTTGTATTTTTGAGCTCTTCCAGACATTTAAAGGAAAATCAATCTATTGTTTTTAATACAAATAGACCTCCTGTTCACTGTAAAGTGCCACGTTTTTATATATTGAGCTTTAAACTTTAAGCTACATTTTTTGGAACTCAAAACTCACAACCTCCCTCTCCCAAACCGTTCCTACAACAATTTGTTGATGTTGCATGATCATGTATAGGCCTACATTTATTATGTATTATATTGTTTATGTTTAAATAACATTTAAACATCAAACTCCTCTGACCTCATCTGGTCTTTCCAAAGACGCGCGCACACACACACACAGAAAGGGAGAATGCTATGCTGTAACGTCTACACACACGGAGCTACCGCTGTTGTTCTTGGGCGGATATGAGACTCGCCACAGGATTTTCAAAATAAGAGTATCGATATGAATCGATCTTATTACATCGCATCGATCCGATTCGATTGTTGATAATTACATCGATGTATCGATCTGGATCGATGTATCGTCCCACCCCTAATCCACGCCAGAAGAAGCAGAGAGCATCCTAATGAAGCTACGGGCTTCGTTAGCCAAAGGTGGATTCGACCTCCGACAGTGGGCCAGTAGCGACCCTCAAGTTCTCCAGCACCTCCCTCCAGAGACTAAAGCCGCTAGCAGCGAGACCTGGATGGCGCACACTCCAGGCGAAGCGCAAGAGATGACTCTGGGCCTCGTCTGGCGCTTCAAGACGGACTCGCTTCACTACAGACACACACCTCTGAGGACGGATCAGGAGACGTCCACGACTAGACTGACCACTCGGCGGAGTGTGTACCGAACACTCGCCAGCCAGTACGACCCCATGGGGTGTATTCTCCCCTACACCACCCGGGCGAAGATGCTGGTGAGAGAACTGTGGGCCAAGGAGCAGGGCTGGGACGACCCCATACCCGAGCACCTAGCCACCACATGGAGAGAGTGGGAGGATGAACTCGTCTTACTCCGCGAGGTGGCCATCCCGCGGAGCTACTTCCCTTCTACCGTGCGACTGGAGACGTGTCAGATAGACTTGCACGTCTTCAGCGACGCCTCTGAAGTGGCGTACGGATCAGTGGCCCACCTGAGGGCTCGAGAAGAGGAAGTTCTGAACCCATCACCCCAAGCTACCTCTTGATGGGGCGGCTGGACCCTGCCCTTCCTCAGACTGTGTACGGTCAGGACGAGATGGACGGACGGAGGATGTGGAGACACAGCCAAGTGCTGACCGACCAGTCTTGGGCCCGCTTCCTCCTACGCTACTTGCCCTCCCTTCCAGCCCGTCAGAAATGGGTGAAAGACAGGGACAACCTGACCGTGGGGACCATCGTGATGATCATAGACATGTCACTACCCCGAGCTACGTGGCCAGCCGGCCGTGTGAGCAGAGTGATCAATGGCTCGGATGGGAAGGTCAGAGCAGCAGAGGTCATCGTACAAGGGCGGACTTATACCAGACCAGTAGCTAAGTTGATAGAGCTTCCTGCGTTCCCTGACCCCCCTGACGACGACGATAACCCACTGACCTTATAGATTACTTCCAACTTCCCATAGCCCATTATGGAGAAATTGACTTGACCCTGGATATTAATCTGTGCCCCAAATTTATTTGCTAATTAGGTTCGGACTAATTAGGGGGCGGCTGTTCTGAAGGTCCAGATTAACACTGAAAGTCTGCGTTTATTATTTTGTATAACTTATATATTGTTTATATATATAAGATATATATCTTTACGTCATATGTTTATCTAACAGTATTCATCATTCGCTCATTGTATATGTCCCATTCTTAACGCCATAGGCGCCAGTGCGCGCGCCCCTCTAGACATGTTTCAGACATGCCCGGACAAGTGAGAGAGCGTATTGATCTGTATGGGTGAATAGGCTCGGAAAACTAGCAGAGTGAGAGAGAAGTAACGTTTGGAGCAGTTGTAAACAGCACGGCCAGGCAACGTATCGTTATAGAGAGCCGTACGGCTAATTAGATACAACTATAATATTGTCGAGCCATTATTGGCACAGTATAGTGACTTGTGTAAGCGAAGTAACGTGGAGAGACTTATAGTTGAACCCAGCGACGTTCTGGACATAAGTACTCATTGAAGACCGCCTGCGGGTTAGCTTCAAGTACAGACGGAGCTAACTAGCTATCATCCATGCCAACAGGCTTTTGGACTACTAGCTATTAATCCTGCCATCGGGCGCTAGGAATACAAGGACCGGTCCGTACGAGACCCTCTTTCCCAACGACGACAGGATTATCCCACCAGTCTGCAGTTTCTCTGGAGCCGGAGCTCTAGAGAGAACCACCGTCTCCAGCCACCATCTTGCTTTTCCCTGTGCCGCTTCGCTCCGTCTCACTCCCTTCAGAGCTCCACCGGTCGGGTATCCGTAGTATAGGAACTATCGTTACCTCTGACTTTGTTGCACTGACATTCTATTATTAAAGAGAGCTGTGTTATATCATATGTATGTTTACTATTAACATTAAAATGCTTGTTCAACTTGTATCCCTGTCCCCGCGCAGTTAATGGAGTGTCCGCCATTTTGAGTAACTGTACTGTCTGGCTAAATTAATATCTTTAGTAGTGGTTTTAATCTAAACATCTAAATACAGTCAGGGTTGTGTAGCCCCTTAGCTTAACAAGCCCCTTTCGTGACTGTGACGCAGCCAACAAGGTTTCACTCGGCTGCCCTGCCTGGGTGCAGTGGGGCTGCTATCACAGCCAACGACATGACATTACATAATTATGTTGCCACCTTCGTCCATCAAGCAAACAATTATATAAATATTTATATGTAGTTGATAGAGACAAAGGCAGAATTCGACTTAATTAAGCACGTTTTATTAAGACATATTTTTATATGGGTCGGGACCAGGGGTGCAGTCGTAATATGGGCGAATACGTTTTCTTTTTTTTAACTTTGATTTTTTTTTAATGTTCGAAGCTTGTGCCATCGAACGAAGCTTCGAAGTATTTAAGACAGCCCTAGACTATTTTTGTTCAATAAACAATGTGACTAGGCCAACGGTGACTTTCATGAAGAGGGGGGAAAGAATTATCTAAATTTACCCAGTTTTAGCATTTTTATCAAACATTTTGTCCGCCCAACCACAATCACCACGCACGTGGATATTTTAATCCATGGTTCATAACGTGCACGTGTCATCTTAATGATGACGTCACACAAGGTACAGGGCAGCAGGGGGCGCTGAGAATCACAGGCAGGTAGTGGCAGGAAGCAGAGCCTTCTTGTTACTACTAGGCTAGCCGAGGAGCTAGTATCTGTTTCACCTAACACTATTGCTCCGTGATAGGGTGACCAGATATCACGCATTGCGCGTGATTGCACAGCAAAACTGTCTCTTTTCACGCGTCACGCAAATTGAGACCATGTCCCTCTTATTGGTTGTCATCTGTGCGAACGTCCCCCCCCCCAGCCAATGGAACCCCGAACGCGGAAGTGAAGCTCCGTTGGGGAAAATATACACACAAGCGGGGCCTATTTGAAATCTCCGCGATAGCAAAGAGCTGAGTGACAGACGGGGACACAACTGACAGCTCGTGCGACCCGCCATTAAGAAGAAGAAGACACTGACAGCTGCCTAGAACACACTCGTACTTTAAAAAATGCAGGACACACCAAACAAAAAGAGGAGGTGTAGTTACCGTAGCGAATGGAAAACAGAATACCCATTCTCGAAGTCAACTTCCTGCCTGTTGTTGCTAGGCAACTGCAGCGTGGGGGGTAACTGCCCCGCCTCGTACATTGTGTACGGTTCATTTAGTGCAGAAACGGATAGTTAAAGCGTCAAATCAAGCGGAATTTTCTTCAGTCCTTCACAATGCCAAAGAGCTGCTGTGTTACGCGTTGTACTAATGACAAAAACAGAAATCCAAATCGCAAGTTTTATACCATTACGGAGGAAAAAGTGGCTGGTGGCTAACGTTCGGCTAACTCGCTCTGCTGTTGTGGTTGTGGTAGCTACATGCTAAGCTAACGTTAATCACATCATATCGAACCGATAGGAGCTTATCTTATCTAATCTTACGTGGATGTTTGACCGGGTAGTGGCACACGTGGTACCACCACGTAAGATTAGATAAGATAAACTCCTATCGGTTCGATATGATGTGATTAACGTTAGCTTAGCATGTAGCTACCACGACCACAACACCAGAGCTAGTTAGCCGAACGTTAGCCGCCAGCCACTTTTAACTCCGTGATGGTATAAAACTTGCGATTTGGATTTCTGTGTTTGTTTTGTTATTAGTACAAAACGTAACATAGCAGCTTCAATTTGGGTATTCGAGAGTTGGCCATGTCTGTATGTGTTTTGTATGGACATTATGTCAAGTCAATCAGGGGGAGCTTCTTTGAATCATATCTCGCCTTAGAATCACCAGAAAGGCTTTCGAAATAGTGAAATGCCATGTTGGCCTCAATATTTTCAAAACAAATCGTATAAAAATGTTATGAAATGAACAAGAATGTGATAAAACATGTAATAAAAACGGACCTCAACACATGCATTTGATACTAGAAATCCGTATGGTCCCCCTATACCAAGATGGCGGCGGTCTCGTGACATCAGAGTGTCTTCGAGAATGGGTGAGAAATGTCGAGGGGGATGCAGAGAGGGTTTATTGTGAACTTTGCAATAGTTCGTTCTCCATTGGGCATGGGGGCGAATTTGATATAAAACGACAGACAAGCTGAGTCCCACAAGAAATGGGTTACACAAAAAGAGACGTCAAAATCCATGTTCGCATTTCTCCGACCAAAAGACGTTGGACAAGCAGACAAAATAACTGCTGCAGAGGTAACAACTGTTTACCACACTGTCCAACATGCCCAGTCATACAGATCAGCAGACTGTGGTACCAAGCTATCCCCTACCATTTTCCCCGACTCTGACATAGCCAAGACAATGGCCTGTGGTCGGACCAAGGCAGCAGCCATCGTAACCGAGGTGCTAGCCCCTGCTTCGGTGGAGAGTTGTCTCAGAGAACTCAAAACGCCAGCGGTTAAGCCACGGGAGGAAACAACCAAAGGTGTGTTAAATTCATGTGTGTATGAGGGTGTAGATTCCCCAAATGAAATATATTGCAAATATATTAGGAATATAGTGGGAGTATTGCCAATATATTATTAAATTTATTACAATAACAATATATTATCAAGGATATATCCACAATATATTTACAAATATACACATGGTAATTATATTGGTGTGTATATTATTCTATTTCCATATATTATGATATGGTTGGAATGGATATTGCCATATATTTCACTAAAATATATTAATAATATACTGCACACATATTTTTGATAATCACACGCTCAACTTCCTGCAGTCAGAGTGAACTGAATACATTCATTTCATAGCAAATATTGAAACTGAACTGTCCTTTTCCTGCTCCCAACCACCACTGCAAGTCCCCCCTCATCCTTCCTCCCCCCTGCTCATTCCCTGAATCCCTGGACTTGTGAGTTGAGACTTGTGTTACTGTTCCTGCTCTGTTTGATAAGTGATTGTAAGTCTGGGTGGTCATTTAATGTATTTAATTTATTTTTAGTATTATTTATTATTATTATTATTTTGACACCCATTAGAGACAAAAGGAAAATAAAAATAAAATGAATAAGGGCAAAACATATTAGGCTTGTGGTCATTTTAATGAGGACAGTGGCGGATGAGCCTTGAAGGAGGCGACAGGGACAGTCCACCAAAAGGGCGGGGGGGCTGCGTGCTGGGGGGGAGGGTGTCCCACATTTGGTTTATTTGGACCTGGTCACCCTACTCCGTGATCATAGCCATTTATCTCTAAAGCTATCCACTATTTGTAAAAGCCACACTATTTGTAAATATACTAATGTAAATCATTGTGTCATTGTACATATTGTGTATATAACGTTAGTAGCTAAGTTAGCTAGCTTGCTAGCCAGCATTCTCGAAACTCCTAACATGCCCCGATTTAAAATGGTTCTCTCCTCTTTGTATACATTGGCCTCACAAACAAAGTATTCTGCCAGGGAACTTATGGACACAACAGTAGTAGTAGTTATAAGGTGTTTGAGCTTGTAACGGTAACGTTAGTTAGCTATCGTGGTAGCCCGTTTCGTGACCGAGTGCATCAGTCATGAAAGGGGCTACTATCGTATCAACATGCCGTGACGTGTAGCTTGCTAGCCGGCATGATGCATGCAGTGCTTTGCCCCACAGGTCTGAGAAGAGGACCTGCACATTTTACTCGTTCCCGAAACTCTTCTACATGCCCCGATTTAAAATGGTTCACAACAGTAGACATAATGCTAGCTTGGTACTATGACCCGTGACGGGGATAAGGCGACAGCCTAACAGACCAATAGCGCTGCTGTACTGAACAACAGGCTGCCTAGTGGTACATGTAGTTCTTTTTTTATGACATTAAAACCCTTATAACTACCTTCAAAGTAGTCTCTCCGACGATTAAACCCATTTGCGTCTTGTAAGGCGTCCATTTGGATCAAGGAAATGGCTTTCTGCACTCGTCAAAACTCCATTGTAGTGGATGAGAAGTAGGGGAAAGTTACCTTCAGTGACGTCACGGCACTGATGGCGTCTGATAAGCTTTTTGATTGGCTCCATACATGTTATTCGTGCGTGGACATTTTTAACCCTTTCTGAGTGGAATTTCCGGCGTCAAATGAAAAAAAAAAAAAAATGAAATTAGATACCAATGATGTAAACTACCCATAATTGAAGAGTAGGGTTTAACCTGCAAGTGGGCCTTTAAAGGACTGTGGCAAGATGCTTTTCAACCAATGATTGAAGGTAGATTAAAAACCTCTGCTGAAACAATCAGGACAGGTAGGGCGTGCTACTTCAACTTGTATATAATTCATGGGGGCTTCTCTTTCTGTTATAAAGTTATCTTTATTCTGGTTAAAACAGTTATGTTATCGTCACTCGGACCATCATGAGACTGATGAAGAAGATCAGAGTTGATGATTGTTGGAAATCCTTAGCACAGTGTAAGGGCTGAAGCCTGGCTTTGATGTGGTCATTTCAATTTGTTGTGGCTTTTGGTTGAAGCAAACTGCCCACTTTATTTTTTTTTGACATTAATAAATTCCATTGTGATCATCAGTTGAGTTCTAACGGAGTGCCTTGCAGCAGTCCTACTACCTGTGATAGTGTTGACCATTGTGATCATCAGTTGAGTTCTAACGGAGTGCCTTGCAGCAGTCCTGCTACCTGTGATAGTGTTGACCAGTCTTGCTACCTGTGATCGTGTTGACCATTGTGATCATCAGTTGAGTTCTAACGGAGTGCCTTGCAGCAGTCCTGCTACCTGTGATCGTGTTGAATGACCAGTCTTGCTACCTGTGATAGTGTTGACCATTGTGCGGAGGATGGTTGGCGGCTTGATGAGCTCTTTGAGGATGTTGGACTCTGTGGCGAGAGGAAAGCCGTTGTCCAGCATCTCCTCCAGCAGCTCATAGACCACCACCACATTGTCCTTGATGGCAGCCTCTGTACACACTCCAAAATAGTCCTGACAACAAAGGCACACAGTCAGGAGGATATAGGTTTCTAAAATAAAAACAAGTCCACAAAACAGAGAGGGGGTGAGAAAGGGAGGATGAAAACAGTATGGTGGAAAGAAAGGATGGATTCTAATAGTAGATAATCCACCCAAACGCTTGACCTTTAAGACAAATGCTGTCAGCCAAATTACTTAAGGCAATGGACCTGGAGAACCGTAGGAACTCACGTAAAGGAACTCACAAAAGATGTAAAACCAACCTGGAATGTGTCGACGACTCGATGCAGGAACTCGATGACAAAGAGCGGGGGCACCTCGCTCTGTATGACGGCCACAAAGTAGATGCGGTGCCTGAGCACGCTGATGAGGTAGTGATGCGGCGTCGGGATCACCGGGGGCACGTTCTCCGGCTCGGTGGCGCGCTCCTGGGCCTCGAAGAAGTAGTCGCAGACGGAGCGGCTGACAACACTCTTCCAGTGCTTCTCCAGGAAGATGTCCCCCGAAGAGTTGACGAGGAACAAGCTGTGGATCATCTTGGCTGGAGGCTGAGAGGAAAGAGCAGATGTGGAAGACTGTATATTATTGACTGAGAAGGCCAGCCTCCCCTAACATGACGTGTTACTACAATGTGTGGGTTATCTTGGCTGGAGGCTGAGAGGAAAGAGCAGAGGTGGAAGACTACAGTATTATTATTGACTGAGTGAGAAGGCCAGCCTACCCTAACATGACGTTTGGGTTTACTACAATGTGTGGGTTATCTGAATAATAACACACAGGTTATTGATTGAAAATTGTATTACCAGATTGCAGAATGGGTACAGTACAGTACGGCTCAATACACACAATTGTTAATGGGATGCAGACCAGAGAAAGACGTTCGTCTTGTTTACATCAGGGTCCCCCAGGTTAGGTATGCATATTATACACAGAGAGAGAGGTTTCGATAAGTGTTTTTTTTATTGTTCTAACGCTGGCTTTAGCAATGTAAACGTATGTTTCCCATGTAAATAAAGCCCATTTTTAACAAACTCTGAATAGGTATCGCAGTAACTTGAGGGACTTAATGGGAAATGTGACACCGGCGTATTCATTATTGGGCATGGCATGGCTATCAGGTTCGGTACAGATACGAGTGCGTTACCTATCTCTATAGCATAGCTGTGTGACAAAAGCCTCGGTCAACATATATAATATATCTAGCTAACGTCATCTATTCTAGGACCAAATGACAATCTAGTTTAGTCATCTACACATCATGCTTTAATCAGATGCCTCCTCCCTCCAGTTGTCTTGTGACAGCACCGCAGACACCAACATGCAGAACGGTATGATTCATGAAGTAGTATGTTGGTTATTATTATTAACAGTGACATTATTGTTCATTTAAAATGAACCCGATGCTAATCTTTTAGTTTATAAACAAATCAGTCACTCACCGAAGACCTAAATTGTGTTTTCGTCTCGCCTTTCGCCCTTGTCTCAATGAGATTAGCGGCCGTCGGTCCTCCCCAGTTCCTTGTTATGTGGTGGAGCAAACGCTGTGAGATTGACACGGGAATGGACCAACCAGACACTCGCTAGGGTAGAAAACCCCGCCTATTGAATATAGGGATTGGTCAAAAATGACTCATTGCTCACAACTCCTCTGTAATTGGACAGCGACCAGTAAACACCAGTAAAAAAAAACATGGATTGGCCTAATCTGATATTTTTCGTCTGACATTTTGTAACCAATAATATCAGATTTCATATTGTGCGGATACTTTTCATGGGATAGCTACATAAACATGATGAGTGTATCTGTGAAAATGGTCACATTAAAAACATCACTGAGCTATTATAATTCACTTTACCGATAATAATTATACAACTTAATTAATTATAATAATAATTATACCGCTTTCATAATGTGACTGCAGCTAAACATTTAGAAATATACATCATTCTACTACAGCTAAATGTGAGGTTATCTCGAACAGGTTTGATAAATATCCAGAGATGCCCCCCCCCCTGCTAACGCAAATCATTGTTTGCGACCTAGCCCCCAAAAGGCCATTATAAAACAAAATGTTTAAAACCTCAGGAAAAAAAGTGGCCCCAAGCAACTTTAATGGAATCAGATCAGCGGAAGAAATCCCATGAAACATACATGGCTCAACATAATTTATTTTTGTTTTATGTTAAAATGTACAGAGTTCTTTGAAAGTACTTGCTAAGAAAGAAAATAAAACGAATAAATGGAAATACATACAGGGACAAAGTAGAGCAGAGGCCGCTGAGTGCAATCAACCTTCACTGTGCGCTCAGCCCTTGTTCCTCTTTATTCTGCTCTTAGCTTACAACGCACCATGTACAATTACAAAGGATACAAAAAGGGAAGCGATATAAACAGACAGAAATATACTGAGCTCATTTTTACATGCCTCTTAAATGTAAGGAAGTCGTCCTATACACACACAAAGTCAAAAAGAAAAGAACGCTAAGTGACTTTTAGATATTTGTTTTTTCCTTTTGTTTAAAATAGCATTAATATACTACACAAAGATAGAAAACTCTAGAGATGAGATGGAATGGAGAGGTTAAAGGCATCTTAAAGTCACTAAAAGTGAGCGTTCATTTTTTTTGTTTTGAATTTCATCGCAATATTACCCCAAGAGTCGAGCTAAAAAATATGTAGTTTTTTTTCCTGAAACAGAAGTGGAAAAAAATGACAGTACCAATATCAATGTCAGAATTTCCTTTTTATATTATAGAAAAAACATTTTCTCTACAATAGGTTTTTCTAAAGTCAAAAAGAGTCAGCTTGTGTCATAAAAGAAAGCTGCCCAGTCTGATAAAATTCAGAGAAACGATAGAAACAGAACAGAACAGAACAATACACACAAATAAAATATGAAACAGGTCAGGTCTGTAAGAAATTAAAAACAAATCCTCTTTTGACTTTTGAATACAGGAACATGGAGTAACTGGGTCAATCTCTCCACCCCTCACACCTGAACACCATCAGGGCCACATTCCCACTCCCATCGCCGGACCCGCGTTGAGTGCATCTATTGGGGGAGGGAGGGGGAGGCAATGCACTAGATTAGGCATTACGGTCACAACTCTCTTAAAGGCTTAACTGTCCATAGCCGTGTCTCTAGTCAATGGGAGTGCAGACGTCGACGAGAGAACACCAGATTCGACGCGGACACCTCGACCTCTTTGGGTCACCGGCGTGTAATGAAGGGGGAGGGCGCAGCTTCCACCAGCTGATTTTCCGCCGAGCAATTAACTGGGAATTTCTCTCGTTATTTCAGTCATCCCCTGAACTGCATGGGCTGAACCGATATACACGTCCTGTCTGTGTGGAGTGTGTGATGGAGAAATGGAGTGTTGCACTTCCTCGTGTCAGCCACCACGTGGAGACAGCCTGCCTGTGTGCTGTATATTGGGAAGTACCAGATTATTTACATCTTAAAACATCTCCGTACAGCAGCATACTGTAAAAATGCTACTCGTTTATTTATGGACATCCTATCGACAGTGACACGCTTGTCTCTCCTCTGTCTTCTGCCATTTTCAGACACACACACACACACACACTACCGTTCCCGTCAGGAAGACACGACCCTGGAAGCGGCAGCTCGTCACACACCGAAGGTCTCCCACTCGTGTCCAGACCCGCGCGTGCTGCCGACTCGTTGAGGAGATGTTTCTTTGTGTGTTTGTAGAGAGCAATTCATGATTCCAGAATGCCACACATATAAAGACCAAAGCATATAGAGGTTGGTTGGACTGCACACACGTATCTTAAAAACAGTCACAAAAAAAAAAAAAAAAAAAAAAAAATGAAAATAAACAAAAGATTTAAAATCATGTAGTAAAAAAAAAAAAATGTCCATCTACAATGTATCAACATCTCCTTTTTTTAAGGTAAGGCTTCCTATGTCAATTAAAAGATTGTGTGCATGGTTGAATATATTCAGTTAACCACTTAAGGTTTTTTTTTTTCTTCTTTCGCAGACTTACGAGTAATGTCCTCCCGCTACGTCCGCCTTTCTCCGTTTTTCTCCGTCCTCATCTCCCTTGACCTACCCCCCCGTTCTCCTCCCGTCCTTTGGGTGGAGCGGTAAACCGGGACGGAAGAGGCAGATAGGGGGGGCGTGTGGGTCTGCGTGTCGCAGCCTGCCACGGCGGCGCGGCCCATGTCCACACCCCCCCGCCGTTCTGCTGGCTCATGCCCGCCCACCGCCGGTTCGGAGGGGGGGAGGGGAAACGAGTCCAACTGAATGGAACAACATGACAACATAGAAAAACAGGAAACCCCAAAGACCCTCTTCCTCTCCTCTCTCTGGCGCCTGCCGCGGCTTCGGAGAGGGCGAACAGGAGTAATGGAGATCGAGAGTACAACAAAGTGTCAAGCTCTGGCCCTAACATCTCCCCCGTTTTTGTTCTGCGTTGCTCATCTGCTCATGTAAGGCGACTGTTTCGGGACGCCGGCGTAACTGTGGTGGGAGGGGCCAGTGTACATCATGTTGCCGTGGTGATTGGGCTGCATAGGCTGCTGCGGGTACGCTTGTCCACCCATCATGCCCATTTGCATCTGCATCGGGTACTGGGCGGGCTGGTTCATGTAAGGGGGGTTGCCGTGGTAACCGCTGTTCATCATGGGCTGGGGCATGCGGTAGCCGGCCGACATGGCGTTGAGGGGGGTCATGTTCATGGAGTTGTACGCGGCCGGTGTGGGCATGAGGTTGGGCATCATGCCGCGCTGCACGGCCAGGGTGCGCGGCGTGCCCTGCATGGCCCCCGAGCTGCGGCCGTACAGCTGCTGCTGGTGCGGCGCCGGCGCCAGCTGCTGCGTGGCCTTGGAGCGGATGGAGATGTGGCCCTTCACCGTGGCCATCTGGCCCTGGAGCCGCTGGGTGTGCGGCGGGGGAGCGAGGCCCAGGTTGCCGCTGGGCATGTTGCACTGGAGCTGCAGGGAGCCCAGGTTCATGGAGCCGGAGCCCAGGTTGGAGGGCGGCGTCATGGTGGGCTGCCCCTGGGACAGGGGAGGGTGGGGCGACGGGGCCAGCTGGGCCAGCCCAGGGTTGGACAAGGAAACACTGGTGGCGTAGGAGGTGACCGAGGCCGAGTGGGAGTAGGGCATGGTGTGCGGGTCCATGATGGTGTTGGTGAGCTGCTGCAGCTTGGCCAGGCTAAAGGTAGCCGAGGGCTGGGGGTAGCCCCCCGTGCCAAAGTCCTGGCCCATGCGCTCGTACAGGCTGCGGCCCCCTCCCCCACTCTCAGGAATCTCCATGATCATGGGGGTGGAGGCAAAGCCGTTGCCCATGCTGCACTGGGACAAGGACTGCTGCTGCTGCTGGGGCAGTGGTGCGGAGTGTGGAGGCTGGGGCGCCTGCTGCTGCTGCTGGGGCGCCTTCTTCTGGGGCTGCTGCTGCTGGTGCTGCTGCTGCTGGCTGTTGGTGCTGGGCGGCCTCTCGATCACCACGCAGCTCTGCGGCGACTTGATGCCACAGCCGGGAGTGTTGGACGGCGTGGGCGGGGGTGGCGGCGGAGGCTGGGACACGGCGTTGTTGTTGTTGTTGGCGCCCCCCCCCGGCCCGTTATTGGGCCCGGGTCCCCCCGTCTGCTGTTGGACGAGGCTGCAGCTGCCCATGGCGTGTTGGGAGCCCACGGCGCCGGCGGCGGAAGACGAGAGCCCGGGGGCAGAGACGAAGGAGCAGCTGTTGTTGCCCTGAGAGGACGGCGCGGCCGAGCTGGAGGACGAGGAGGCCGCTGACGAGGAGGCGGCTGCCGCCACGGCCGCCGACATGCTCCCGCCTCCGTCCCTCCCGCTCCCCGCCCCGTTGCCGCCCCCTCCTCCGCCCATGGTGGAGTCGTAGCTGCTGGGGTTGTCGTAGTTCTCCGTGGTGCTCTCGATGCTGCCCAGGTCGCTGAAGCCACTGTCCACCACCTGCTGCGAGTGGTCCGACACCGACGGCACGTCCATCATCGGCGACGTCTCCATGCTCTGCTGGGAGGGCGCCGACAGAGAGCCGGGGTGTTCGGGGGTGATCTGTGTGTACCCCCCTCCCCCTCCCCCTCCCCCGGCGGGACCCGGCGTCCCTCCCCTCTGCCCTGCTGATGGCGCCGTGTCCATCACCCCTGGGGCGAGCCCCGGGCTGTTGACTGACCGTACCGACTGGCTAGGTAAAGGTGGCATAGAGGGGTTGGGCAGGGGACTGCTGTGTTGGGAGGCCCCACACTCCTCCACTAGGGCCAAGGCCTCCTCCTCGGCCTCCCCCGTGTGGCTGTAGCTCTGCAGGGTACGGCAGGCGGCCAGGGTCTCCTCACAGTCCTGGTAGGCCCCCTGGTGGTGGGGGTGGGGCTCCGCCTCCTCATCCTGGGCCGACTCCCCTTGAGTCAGCGATTGGACGGCCTGAACCGTCTCCAGGTCCAACTCGTTGGAGTGGTGGTGGGGGTGGTGGTGGTGGTGACCCAGCTCCTCCTTGAAGTCAGCGTGCTGGTGGGGGTGGGCGGCGTGGGGGTGGGCCGCGTGAGGGTGGGGGTGCTGGGGCTCCATCAGCAGCGTGACAGCCTTGTCCTCCGGGTGTGGCGCCTGGAGCTCCATGGGCTCAGCGGGGACAGAGATGGCCGTCACCGTCTCCACCGCCGCCGCCGCTGCCGCCGACTCCTCTTGCTCCCTGCGCCGCCTCTCCTCCTGCTGGGGGTCGGCCGAGGAGGGCCGACACTTCACCTCCGGCAGCTCCTCCTCAGCCTCCTCCTCCTCCTCTTCCTCGTCCTCCTGTTTGCTGACGTAGTCCCGGGCGACGCTGTCCTGCATGTCTAAAAAGGCTTCTCCTCCTTGGGGTTCCTCTTTGACAGGCGGGGAGCTGGTGTGGGAGGCCCGCTCTTCTTCCTCCTCCTCGTCTTCCTCCTCCTCCTCCTCCTCCTCCGAGTCTTGGCCTTTCCTCTTCTTACTGCCGCTGCTTCCGTTGCTCTTGTCCTCCAGATGACCGTCGCCTTCGTCGTCGGCGTCGTGGTCCTCGCTGCGTCTGCTGCCCGAGCCCGGCATGGCGGCCGGCCGTCTACCGCCACCGCTGCCCATGCTGCCACACTCCTCCTCGTCCTCCCTCTCCTCGTCGTCTTCCTCCTCCTCCCTGTCACCCATGTCCGTTTCCTGGGGCCGGGACAGGGGGGCACGAGGGCCCGAGGAGGAAGGAGACAGCAGGGGACGGGACAGCGGACGGCTGGGCTTGTCATCTCCTCCCCAGCCCCTCTCGGCGTCCTCCTCCTCCTCCTCCTCCGGCTCAGAGACGGGAGGTGGTTTGGCGGCAGGTGGAGGTGGTTGGCGAAGAAGGGCGGGGTTCTTAGGCGGTCTCCCCCGCCTCTTAGGGATCTTCTGCTCCACGGGCTTGGGGAGGTAGTCGTCTTCCTCATCAGAGTCCTTGTGTTTGTTGTTGTTGTCGGTGCTGGTTCTGCAGGCTCTCTTGCAGGCTCGGTCATCCAGCTGGGTCTGCTGGGCGGCGTTATCTAGCTGTTGTTCCAGTAGCCGCTGCCTCTCCTTCTCCTGCCTCTCCGCCTCCTCTTGGTCCCGCTGTAGGTAAAAGCTCCGGGGTTTGCGGCCAGGCTTCATCTTGATCTTGGGGGGCGGAAGGTCCCCGGACTGGGCCTGGCTCTCTGCGGCCCGCTGGTTGCACCCGCTGCCGGGGGGCCGTCCTGGCCCGCTCTTCTTCCAGAGCAGGGGCTTGCGGCTCTTACCCTTTGGCCAGCCTCTCTTCTTCTTGACGGGGAGCTCTTCGTCGGGCAGGGGGTTCTCGGAAGGAAGTGGTGGTAGGGCAGCCGCAGGCTTCAGGACAGGGGTGATCTCTACATCTGACAGAGGGAAAAAAAGAGAGAATTACACACAAGTTACACAAATCTATCTTTAAATGGTAAATGGCTGCATTTATAGAACAGCTTTTATCTAATCAATCAATCAATCAATCAGATTTATTTATATAGCACATTTAACATGACACGTGTCAACCAAAGTGCTGTACAGAGGGTAGATACACATAGATACATAGTGACAACAATCACACTCCGTTTTATGGGGGGGCACACAGGCAAGCACACAGGAAAACAGGGCATGAGTCAGTGAACGGGAAAGGCTAGTAGGTAGAAGTGGGTTTTGAGCCTAGATTTGAAGGCATCTATCGAGGGGGCGAGCCTAATGGAGGTGGGGATGCTGTTCCACAATTCAGGGGCTGCGACAGCAAAGGCACGGCCCCCCCTGAGCTAAAGCGCTTTACAATTTGTTCCTCACATTTTTACCCATTCACTCACACACCGACGGCGGAGGCAACCATGCAAGGTGCCAACCTGCTCATCAGGAGCAATTAGGGGTTAAGTGTCTTGCTCAAGGACACTTCGACACACTGCCCGGGAATCGAACCGGGAACCTCCGGATTTCCAGACGACTGCTCTACCTCCCGAGCCATTGTCGCCCCTACATCTTTGAAACCTAAGATCATTAGGAATTAGAAATCCTGCCCACTCACCATCCTCCTCCTCCTCCTCTGATTCACTGAGGGTGGAGTGTCGACCCCTTTTGGGCGCAGGGTCCGAATGTCTCATGGCAGCGCGGGCAGGGGGGTAACGGCGAAGAGGGTGGCCCAGGGGGCTCTCCTCCTCCAGTCGGGGCATGGGTCTCTCCGAGTCGGAGTCGACGAAGGGCTCGTCCAGGACCTCCGTGGTCTCGGAGATGGTCTCGGTCACCACGCTGCTGTGGGGGTGGCTGCGTTGGCGCATCCGCCGCTTCCTCAGCGGCTTCTGGGGGGAGACGGCAAAGACAATCAGAGGCCACTTTCAAACGGAGCTAAACGGCCATTCTTGGGTTTTAAGTCTCCATTACATGTTTAACCCTTTCACTACCACACTACCAAATGGTTAACCCTTCCACTGCGACAATACAGAAGGTTTCACGTCCACACGACAAAGGGTTAACCCTTTCACTACCACACTACGACCGTCTGTAGTGTGGTAGTGAAAGGTTAACCTTCTGTAGTGTGATAGTGAAAGGGTTAAGTCTCCATTGCAGTGTGGATTGTATTTCAGTGGGTATAGCGGAGTAGTTGCTACTGCTGGCCACATCTTAGGCTCTACCAAGCAAGGTCTGGAGAAATTCACAGTGTAATAAGTTACTAAACTCCAACCCACACGTCAGACAGAAACAAAAAAAGTAAACAAAGAACAATACCAAGCGGGGCTCTTTTGCCTCGAGGTCACCGTTTGATGGCGTTACAGATTATATAGAGCCAATAGACGTCACTCATTTTGAAACATTGTGTTCATAGAGATCATGATGTTCATCCAACAAGTTTCTGACCCAACATGCATCCATCTTTGCATCAACATAGCCGTCAATGGCTTAACTTGTTGTTAGAACTTTGTAAAGAAAGTATTAAGAGCGATGCACTGCTCTGTTGTTCTATTAAGTGTTATGAGTGATGCTCCGTTCTAAATGTTATTGTATATTTTTAGTGATCTATTTTATCACATTTTTGTTACTCTGTCTATTCTATTTTATTATTGATTGATTTTATTTGACATAATAAAATACAATACACAGGTGCATACAGTATAAAAATACATCAGGATAGCGCAAGAAAGTCCTTAAGACTTATTTCCATTGCGGTCCCAAAGTATTTTAAAACTGAATCAAACCGCACTTTTTTATTCTGTCTATTCTATTTTATCATTTTTATTACTGAATGAAATCGTAAACAGAGAGGCCTATTGGGATGCTAGATCCTAATGTGAAAAACTGTGATTTACCTTACCTTGCTACCTCTTTATCTTTTTTATGCTCGCTTATGCCTTTATTTTTTACTGCTGTGAAGCACTTTGAACTGCAATTTCTGTATGAAAAGTGCTATACAAATAAATATTATTATTAACTACCACCCCCCTCCATGGATTTGCAAGAAATGTGATAGTATGCATACTTTAAACAGGGGTTCTGACATGTACAGATGATTTCAGTGTATATGTTGGAAACAGCTAAAGCTACAGTTGATATCCTGGTTGAAACAGTCTATACCAGCATTCATAGTCCTCACACAACAAGTCATTATATAACTGTGCCCCTATCACATTTTCATATATAACCATTGCCAATATCAACACCCAGGGCTGTACAGTGCGACGAGCTCGTCGCAAATTGCCCCTTTAATTGGCCGTTGCGATTGGTAAATAATATTTGGGGGCGGGCTTGCGAGTAGGGATTTCAAGCCTTGCATTCGCATTTCACTCCTAAATTATCCAAGCCGTGTGATGACGCCACTCACGCGAGCTGAGCACTCAGGTATGAGAGTGGGGAAAATCGATTGAGCACTCTGATAGACTGGCTGACTGTCTGATTTAGCTATGTCTATGAAGAAAAGTAAAGTTAGTATTGCTTCATATTTTCGACGCGTTCCACCTCCTAGTGAGCCGTCGAATGAAAATGTGACCGTCGAGAACATTGAGCCAGCAGTGGCAGTAGCCACCACCGCAGACCTGCCTTTGTACTAGGGTTGGATGCAGTTCCCTGTTGGTCAGTCTGTGTCTGTTATTCCATCTTCTTCTGCTCTGTTTAACGTTATACACTTCAAATAGTGCAGCATGTTTGAGAGTGCTCCCTTGACTGAGAGGATGGCTAGAGGATGGCCGGAACCACGAGAACTTTTATTAAACATTCTATTAAACATTCTGATATTTCCGCGGGTCTCGTGCAGTGGTCTCGTGCCACTGTCAACTAAAGCGAGCACTCGGAAGACACGCACCGTTTGACAGTGATATGCGCACCGACAGTCGGCGCAGTTGACATTTTCCAAGTGGGGGAAAATAAATCCTCTTCGTCCCAACTGTGTCCCGGCCCCGTGGAGGATTTTTCTTCATCCCAAATACATATTTTATTTACCCCGGGACGACGGGACGGTGTTAGTCTCAAGCCCTGTCGTCGTATACCATTATCGATCCCCAGGTACTGGTTCAAATGTGAACGGTACCCAACCCTAACTGTTCAAAACGAAACGTCCCATTAAACTAAATAGTTCAGATAGCTCCTGATATCAATGTCTTATAACACTGAGTCGATGCGTATTCGAGCTGAGGGCACGCTGAATATAGTCAATAGGGTCCAGCTGCAGCGCCGGAGAATCCTGGCCGTAGCTGGAGGCTACAGTATAGGGTCCAGCTGCAGCTCCGGAGAATCCTGGCCGTAGCTGGAGGCTACTCGAGTACACACAGACAGTGGAGCTGGTTGCATATAGCGAGCATTTTGACTTGTTGCGTGGTGGCGATGTCTCGCAGATAATACAACTACAAGTATGATTATATAATATATATATTTTATTAAAAAAAAAGTATATAAAATGATTTTTCTTATTTTTTTTAAATCAAAAACAATCGATATAAATAATGGTAAAATTGTTATTTAAAAATTTGCCCCTAAAAAAAATTTTTTGCCCCTAAATTTCTCATTTAGGGGCAAGTGTGCCCCTAGTGAAAAAGCTTAGCGTACAGCCCTGACGCCATTAGTATGGTGGTATAATACCAAAGTCATCATCATACATGCTATTCCTATGGTTGCAAACAGTACAAAAACTGAGTACACTACTATAGAATAAAGATTATTTGAGAATAAAAAGAAAACTCAAAACATTGTGTGCATCAACAAAATCCATCTCCCGTTTGCGTTGTAATCGCAACATCCTGGGTTTGAATCCAGCCCTTTGTTGCACGTCATCCCCCTTCTCTTTACTGCAATTTCTAGGGCTGTCTTAAATACTTCCAAGCTTCCAAGCTTCGTTCGATGGGCATGGGATTCGAATATGAAAATAAAATTCGATTATGTTAAAAAAAAGAATAAAAAAAATAAAAAATGTGTGTGCAAAATCAACTCTGCCTCTCTTTGTTAACACTTTAATCGCCATGGGTTAAATTAATAATTTACCATCCCTCGCCAGCTCTATTTGTCTATGGAGAAGTTCCCCTTCTTTGCAGGGCTATAACTTTTTAAATTCTATTGCTAAATTGCCATTATTATGGCCCATTCAATGTCCTATATGTATTGTTCAGGGTGTAGCAACGTTAAACTTTTTCATTCACATATTCATATTAAAATATGGTCTAAAGTATAAGTATGTTTTTAACGTTTTCTGCAGCTTTCTTCAGAACGTGATTTATAGCCCTAAATGCATTATATTGATGATCAAATACAGTTTGGTAGGAATCTGTGAGAGATAAAAAGTTTCAACTGGACGTACTTCTAAAAGTTTCTACGCATCATCTGATGTTGACCGGATGGGCGGGGGATCGTTTATAATTCCGTGGGCAGCGTTAGATGATTCATCCAGAGTGGGTCATATGTTCATCAGATCAGTTAGTATAGAATACGTTAGAAAATAACGCTGAATCTTACCGTGGCTTCCTCGCGCCGCTGGCAGATGAGCGTGGAACAGATTTCTTTCTATTATGGGATGTAGAAATGCCCGATCCATTTCCAGGTTGTATAATAGTATATACATCCAAATAACGTTGTTTATTGAGTTAGGGCGAGCGATCTATTATCCAGTGTTTCAAGATGGAGTCGCGGGAGCTATAGCGAGTGGCCGGACCACATATGGATGAGTACTACCGGTTCAAAGGTTAATATCTGGTTGGCGATCTGCCGATCGGCCACCAGATGGCGCTCTTGAACCGCTAGAGAGTTGAGAGGAGATCAGCAGTGTGTCTCAGGGCTCCGGAAAGGAAATATGATTTCGATGACAGATTTTTGAAATATTGACATCAAAGACGAGTTACGGCGTCTTCGGCAGAATGAGCATGGCTCGGAATGACGTGAAAACTCGTCCGCGGCGATCATAGTGTTAATTACAACAAGCAATGCTGTTTGTTATTTAAGATGAGGTCGGACTCGGCACTAACAGATTTGTGTTCATTGTGCTGCTTTTATAAAGCCTCAAATGACGGCCAATATTTCATGGAAGCAAAGTGTTTAGTTTGTCTAAGATTTAAAAAGGTTTAAACTTTACAGTACTGACAAAGTTGAACAAAGTGCTGTACAAGTCCCACAACATAAAATAATTAAAAAAAAATATATATAATAATAATAAAAAAACGTTTATTTTTTTCCCCGAAGCTTCGAATTAAAATTGAATCTCGGCCCCGAAGCTTCGAATTCCAAAAGAAAATCGAAGGTCAGCCCTAGCAATTCCCTGTCACTAACTGTCCTATCTAACACTAACTATCAAATAAAGGAGAAATGCCTTAAAGGAGTTTAGTTAAATAAATGGCGAGACCCTACAAAGACTGTTGGCTGTGCTGTAATAATAGCTGTGGATCTAGGCAAGTCTCTCCATTTATTTAACTCGACTCACCAACGCAGGCAACAGTCAGAGTCTTCCGTCAACAACATTAAGCTAGTCTGACACTCCAGCTTTGGGGACGAATTATGCATGCACGGGACTTCTTTTATTTGGAATATAATGTATGAGCAAAAATTGGCTACTTTTCAGTAATACATATTATAGATCTACATGTCTTGATGTCATTCTTTATATATTCTATACTTCTTTTTTAAAGGCCAATAAACATAGATAATATTTGCCTGGAATTTCTCCCATTTGTCCGGGACATTGAAATCTTCCAGGACACCCTGATCTCTATAACATATATAGAGAAAATGATAGGGGGCAATAAACGATGATCTGATACTAGATTACACAGACAGATCACACAGACAGATTACACAGACAGAGCTGCTGGTTGCTGAATGTCAATAAAACAGCTCTAACAATTAGAATTCTCTTTTAGAAGTCTCAAAAGACTCTTCTTTTCCAATAGAGTGACTTTGTAAAAGGTCCTCACCTTGCACTTGAGACCCATGGCAGGCTTGGTGAGGATGGGCGGAGAGTGTGCCCTCCTCTCCTCATCGTCGTCATCATCATCATCGTCATCGTCATCCTCGTCGTCTTCATCATCCTCCTCCTCGTCCTCACTGCTCTCCATAAAGCAGCTCTTCCTGATGGGTGGCGACTCCGTTAGCCTTGGCCCCAGGGGCAGCTGGGGCAGGCCGTCCCCAGGCCCCTCTCTCAGCCTGGGCTTAGGGCCTCTCTTCCTGGGGGGGCGTCCTCTGCGCGGGGGTGTGACGGCAGGGTGTCGGTCCAGGGGTCGCATGGCTGTGGACTCTGCCTGTCTGTCCAAGGAGAATAGAGATGGTGGACTGCTGGAGGAACCAGTGGTTTTCCCCTCCTCGGTCCTCTCCTCGTCCTCGTCTGCTCGTATCTTTGGCGGCCGCACCACCCGCGGGCTATCCTTCACCTTTCCCCAAGGCCAGTTTTTGGGCGGCCGGCCCCGGGGCCTGCGCTCCCCGTTGGTGGGGGGCGGAGGACGGGGTTCCGGGACGGGTGGCGGGCAGCGGACGGGGGAGGAGGCCGGAGAGCTCTGGCTTGTGGGGAACCCAGGGAAGCACTTCCTCTCTTCTTCCTCCTCCTCTTCTTCTTCATCCTCCTCCTCCTCCTCCTCTTCCTCCTCCTCCCTCTCTCCACGCACGTGCCAGGAGAGTGGCGAGACCTTGTGGCTTGGCTTGATCTGTTTAAAGATAAAGTTAAAAGGAATTCATTATTAGAGAATGTAGGCCTACTCGGATTAATTCAAACTACTTGTGCCAAGATGAAAAAACAACATGTCCATTTTAAATGTACACACATGCCAGGCCAAGCGGTCACCACCTAGAAACAAAAAAGAGGTCGTAAATCTAAATGCCACCATTCCTTTACCTCCTTGCGGTTGTCCTCCTCTGCCTCTTCATCTTCCTCATCATCCTCGTCGGCGTCCCCCTCTGCGTCCGAGACGACCGTGTTGGTGACGACGACGGGGGTCCACCGGAGAGAGTCGGGGTCCACCTCCAGCTGCCGCGGCCGCGCGCCGAGACGAGACATGTGGCTGGACACCAGCTTCTCCCTCCGCACCAGGACCAGCCTGGAAGAACCGGGCAGAAGTCAGGAGGGGTGTGTGTGTGTGTGAGTGTGAGTGTGTGTGTGCGCGCGCGCATTTGTATCTGCATGTCAGCATTATTCAGCCGCCCGGTGGCTGGTATGTATAAAATCCAATATGGCCACCATTGGAAAGAGAGAATGTCAGATATCAGCTCCCGTTAGTACTAGATTCCTTATATAAAATACCACTTTTTCTACTTTCTTTGGTGCGAGGAATCCATTTCCAAAGTGATTCTTCTATTTCAAGGTCACTTTTAGCAAAAGAGTGGCCATAACTTTGGAACTAAGCCACATTTATATTTACCGTACTTTCCGGACTATAAGCCGCGGCTTTTTTCCCCATTTTTTTACCCTGCGGCTTATATAACGGTGCGGCTTATATGTGACTCGACGTGACCAAACTCGAAAATGTAAACATCTAAATATTGCTTTTTTGACTGCATTGAAAGGTTATTTATCTGTTCCCTTATTTGCTAAACTTAATACAACTTGTAAATGAGTTAATGCTTGTTATTTGTCCGACAGTATTGTGTCCCAAAGCTAATTACATATGGTAATTAAACATTAAAACACCTGCGGCTTATAGTCCAGTGCGGCTTATATATGTACACATCATTCAATTTAGCTGCTGCGGCTTATAGTCAGGTGCGGCTTATAGTGCGAAAAGTACGGTACATTTAGTAATTTAGCTCGCTTTTATCCAAAGCGACTTACAAGTTCTGTATGACAAGTCATCAGGAAGGGCACAACTCTATCAGCTGAGTAACAATGTTCATCAAAGTGTTGAGTGCTACAGTGTAGGTTAGTTTATTAGGACAAGTGCATGACAGTAAGGTTAGTTGGGGTTAGATTTTTTATTTAATTTTTTCTCCATTATTTCAGATAATGGTTGAAGAAGTGCGTCTTTAGTCGACGGCGAAAGATTGGACGGGTTTCGGCTGTCCTAACTGTGGTGGGTAGTTCATTCCACCATTGTGGGGCAAGGACTGAGAATAGGCAACTTCTCTTTGATGACCCTCCCGGAGCTTGGATAGGAGTAGGTCTGAGGCGGCCAGAAGATGCAGAGCGCATCTTTCTTTTATCTTCAGGCTGGGCCTGACATACTTTTTTTTTTTTTTTTATACACTTTTTCTCCCATTTTCTATATTTTCTCCCATCCCAATTTCGTATCATCCAATTCAACCCTCCCCTGTCACGAACGCTGTTTCTTGCCTCCCACAAGCCGGCTGCAATATGGACTAAGTCATACATAGCACAAGTCCTTTCCGGTACTTGAGGTAACAGCAGTCGCATCTTTTCACCTGCGCAGCTCGATCTCTCAGTGTCGAGGAGTAACGCGTGGGACTGGGAGGCTCACGCTGCCCCCGACACTTCCTGATTCTACTGCGCAGGCGCACCAACCGACCTGTAGGAGTCGCTGTCCACAACGCCCGATCCCCACCCATCAGTTTCCCACCCCCTAATACAGCCAATGTGTATTAGTATGAACGACCAGCTAAACTGAAAGCAAATGTGGAGCGCTGGGCTCGAACAGGCGAGCCCAGCGTCTCAGCATTCGTGGCGAGCGCCTTGCCCACTACGCCACGTAGCCGCCCACTGCCTGACATACTTTTTTTACGTTTAGTTTATGTAACAGTAGTTATGCAGCCTTTTTTTTGTGCTTGTTTCTGACTTTAAAAAAAGAACGAAAAAATATATATATAATATCGTAATCTGAACCGAATCGTGAACCCAGTATCGCCATCAAACCGAACATGAGCTGGGTGCATTGTTACACCCTTACCAAACCCTATTAGAATAGAATAGAAATACTTTATTGATCCCGAGGGAGATTTGGCACTACAAATCGCTCACAGTAAAAAGTCAAAAACAAAAAGTCACGAATAAGAATAAAAATAAGCCTAAGAATAAAATATGGTCCGGGATATATACATTACCTATGTTACATTCTAATATAAGATATACTAATATAAAATGTCCTATGTTACATTCTAATATAAAATATACAGTAAAAATATACAGAATATACAGTAAAGTAAAATTGTACTATGACGGTCTAAAAGTAAAAAAAAAAAAAAAAAAAGTTTTAAATGAAAAGAAAAGTGTGTGTGTGTTCCGTCTCTGACCTGTCGCTGCGCTGCTCCAGCATGCTGAGGTGGTGCAGGGTGGCGGTGATGTCCTGCGGACAGATGCCGGTCAGCCTGCTGAGGTGGCGGATGGTGAGCTGCCGGTCGCGCACTTGGTGGAGACACTCCAGCACCACGCTGCGCCAGTAGGCCATGTAGGACAGGCGGCCCAGGTCGGACAGGGGCTTCTCCGGGGAGCCCGGCTGGCCCTCGCGCTTGGACAGCAGGTAGCCTGCAGGCAGGCAGGGAGGGAGGGAGGGGATAATGAATCAAGTGCACCCACCCATTAGTCAAACAACTATGGACGACACAGATGATGGGAGTTTAACCCTTTCACTAAAACACTACCAAATG